>NC_142067.1:127593719-127948719 GCF_059756535.1 Pantherophis guttatus
AATAGAATAGAATAGAATAGAATAGAATAGAATAGAATAGAATAGAATAGAATAGAATAGAATAGAATGGAGAAGGAGGAGAAGGAGAAGGAGAAGGAGAAGGAGAAGGAGAAGGAGAAGGAGAAGGAGAAGGAGAAGGAGAAGGAGGAGAAGCAGAGAAAGAAAGGAGAAGAATGGAATGGAGTGGAGTGGAGTGGAATGGGATAGGATAGGATAGGATAGAATAGAATAGAATAGAATAGAATAGAATAGAATAGAATAGAATAGAATAGAATAGAATAGAATAGAATAGAATAGAATATTGGAATGGAATGGAATGGAATGGAATGGAATGGAATAGAATAGAATAGAATAGAATAGAATAGAATAGAATAGAATAGAATAGAATAGAATAGAATAGAATAGAATAGAATATTGGAATGGAATGGAATATTCCTTATTGGCCAAGTGTGATTGGAAACACAAGCACTCAGCATAGATGCAAAGCAACAGAGTAAGGATAACCATCATAATGATCCCAATAAGAGGGAGTAGTGGAGTTCAGATGAGAAGAATAAGGATAATACTACAGCCATACAACATGGGTGAATATACTTAGACATAACACAGTACTATGAGGTTTAGATGTTCAGTAGAGTGATGGCACAAGGAAAAAACTGTGTCCCTGTGTCTTGTTGTCTTGGAATCTAATGCCCTATAGTGGCAGGGAAGGGTTTCAACTTGTTCAACATTAGAAATGATCCCGTGAATACATACATTTTCTCCAAGTTCAAATATTTCAGTGTTTTGGATTCCCTAACATCTGAGGCTTGAAAGGGTCACAAAAAACCCGTGGAAACAAATAATTCCGAATTCAATTTGGGTCGGCCACTGAGATCAGAGGTTTAGTCTTCTGATCTTTCGGACTCATGCTGGAGCCCATCCTCAGGAACTTCTCTCTTACCAGAATGTAAAAATATATAAATATATATATAAAAATATATAAAAATATATAAAAATAGTAGTAGGAGATGGTTTATAAAAGTGCCGAGAGCACTCCGAAATAGTTTCACTTCAGATTTGGGAGTAGTTTCAAACGCTGTGGATAAAAGCTTGACTGGATGGTTAATGGATCTCAAAGATGACCCATAACTAGAGAAAAAGACAGTTCAGAATTATCAAGATGAGCTTGAACCAGAGGTAAAATGCTACCGGTTCAGGGCAGTTCTCCCGAACCGGTAGTGAAAATGCTACTGGTTCGCCTGAACCGATAGTAAAAAAATGCTTTAAAAAGTTAAAAAAAAAGTTCCAACAATCAGCTGTGACAATCAGCTGTACCTCGTGATCCTCAGAACTTTTTTTTTTCTTTTTAAAGCATTTTTTTCCTACCTATTGGAGGTCTGTTTTTGCTCCCAGGAAGCTTTCCTGAGGCCTGCTAGGTGGGGGGGGGGCGGAGTGTGCTGCAAAAGGAAGGAAAGAAGGAAGGAAGGAAGGAAGGAAGGAAGGAAGAAGGAAAGAAAGAAAGAAAGAAAGAAAGAAAGAAAGAAAGAAAGAAAGAAAGAAAGAAAGAGGGAGGGAGGGAGGGGAGACAGAAAGAAAAAAGAAAGAAAGAAAGAAAGAAAGAAAGAAAGAAAGAAAGAAAGAAAGAAAGAAAGAAAGAAAGAAAGAAAGAAAGAAATGGATGGATGGATGGATGGATGGACGGACAGAAGGAAAAAGAGAGGAAGGAAGGACCACAAACCTGGCACTAGACGCGGCACTAGATGCCGCCAGTAAGTTTTTAAGGAGGACTGGTCCTCCTCTTCCTTTGCTGCCAGTCAGCCTTTATTGCCAGTCAGCCTTTACAGGAGGACCTTTCCCAGCCAGTCATCCAGAACATTCCAGGACTGCCAGGGAGAGAGGTGGCTGCCTCCCCTCCGAATGGCAGCTCTGGGCTGGCCGGCACACCGGAACTGACAGCAGCCCTCCAAAGCTCCATTTTTGCTGGCAGAGGTTTGCAGGAAGCTGTCGCAACTGAAAACGGAACTCGGGAGCCTGTTTTCCCTGGCAGAGAGCTTGGGCCACCACAGGCATCCCCAACAAGAGTGACGTCAAGCTGGCCACACCCACCCTGGCCACGCCCACCCCGACCCCCAGAGGTCAAACACAACCCTGATGCGGCCCTCAAAGAAATTGAGTTTGACACCCCCTGATCTGTTGTGACCCAGGCCCAAGTAAGTAGTAGGAAAATCAGTCAGTGAAAAAACAAACAAACTTTATTTGAACAGCTGAGAATTACTTCATTCCCAGCGTCATTCAACTAAATTAAAGCAAATTCCTCCCAACACAATTTCCTCAGTCCTATTGCAAACCTTGGTCCAATTAGGCAAACTGCCAAAGGCCTTTCTTGGCAAACGTTCAGAAGTCACAGATACAAAAATAAATACAAGACGTAGATGAAGAAGATGAAGCTACCAATGTTGTTTTCCGGCAAAGCCCAAACACTGTTGCTGGTCTGTTTTAAGCCTTATGGGAGGGACCAATCATCTCTTGGCCCTACTCCTGAGTTGTCCTCTTTGCTTGAGCTGCTCTTGCCTTCTGGCAGCTCTTCTCATGCGTGCATTAGGAACAGGCTCCTCCTGTTCCTCTGCCTCACTCCTATTAGTCTCTGGAGGCTCTGGAGTCCGCACCTCACTCCCCGATGGCCCCATCTCTGCCTCCGACGCAGAGCCCTCATCCAGGCCTTCCCCAGCCTCCAGGACTGGCCCATGTTCTTCCTCAGCCTCATCGCTGTCCGACTCCACTGCCAGCTCCGTAGGCTGCTGGCGGACCACAACATGATCTTAAAGGTTGCCATGAAAGAGAAGGACACGGGCAGCGTCCAAACCAATGCATTGAAACTATTGGTTCAGATTCAATATTAGAAGAAATTTCCTGACAGCAGGAATTTCAACCAGTGGAATAAAGAAACAGGTTTGAACAGGAAACTAGCTATCTCTAGTCCAGCCCAACTCTCTAATTCTAGACATTTGTCATCTCATTCAATATTCTGTTTTTTTTTCCTGAAGCTGGCATTCCAAATGAACGCACATGCCACCACACTTCAACGCAGAAGAAAAGCAGCCGTAAGATTGTCCGATATCTTTAAAAGCTTCTGAATAAATCTTTTTCTAATTGCGAAATGTTTGGCGATTGAAATTCCATTAGCAACAGGCAGAATAACTGGATCAGGAAAGGGGCCATTATACATTAGGTAACATAAGGCTCTAACCTGCTGTGACAGCTGTACCATTATGCAAATTGACACAACATTTAATGAATTTAAGAGGTAGGAGGAAAAAAAAAGGAAACGCTCCATCCGCGTTTCCGTTAGAAATATATCAGACTCGGAAACAATTGAGAACAATTACGTGAATTATTCGGGATGGGGGTGGGAATTAGCATGCACCTATTTTAATAAAAACAATTAGGTTCCTCCTGTCTAAACAGAATCTATTTGGATTTAAAGTAAATGTGTAGATTAAATGTGTGTACAGAGCATGGAAACATATTTGCTTTTCATCCCGCCCCCCACAGCTCTCGGTTGTCAGGTCTGGAAGCCATCTTTTTCGTTCGGCCTTCAGGCCTGCCACATTTACTGCTGTGGGAAACTGGGAGGGGGGATTGTATGGAGCATGGGTGATATGTATTCATAATAACATTCCTTTCTCAGAGAGTCAAGGACATCTTGCCCTGCACCTGGAGGGCTGGAACTGGGAGGCATTTCCAGTTGTGACAGTGCTTTGATTGGACCATGTGATGGATATGTGGGGAAGGGTCTTGGACTTTACTTTGGGTGGGGAAAATCTGGAAGCTTCCAGATTCAGGTTTCCCCAGATGTGCCAATATGACATCTCTAATAAAATGTAGCTTTGAGGAAACTCAAGCCTCAGAGGTTTTTTTTTCTGCAGCTTTTCTGCTTCCACTACAGCTTGGGAAAGAGAGTAGAGGGTCTTGACAGGTATTATCAAGCCAGTCCCCATGGTTCCCTCTGTGGTTTTCTTGTCTTCCTCCATCTTCTCTGAGTCTTCACGCCATCCGGTTTCAAGTTGATGTTCGTGGCTCAGGGCCCCGGACAACATGCCAGTATCCGGGGAGCTGGTGGGATTTTTTAAAGGAGATTCAGGTTAATGTCAGGGTTCCAAGTAACACCCCCATCGAAAGAAAACTCTGAGGCTTGAGTTTCCTCAAAGTTCCATTTTATTAGAGATGTCATATTGGCACATCTGGGGAAATCAGAATCTGAGAGCTTCCAGGTTTTCCCCACCCAAAAAGAAAGTCCAAGCCCCTGCCCACCACCCACATGTCCATCACATGGTCCAATCCAAGCACCATCCCAACTGGAGATGCCTCCCAGTTCCAGCCATCCAGGTGTAGAGCAAGATGTCCTTGACTCTCAGAGAAAGGAATGTTATTATGACTACATATCACCCTGGCTCCATACAATCCTCCCTCCCAGTTTCCCACAGTAGTAAATGTGGCAGGCCTGAAGACTCAACGAAAAAGATGGTTTCCAGGCCTGGCATCGGTCTTATGTGCTATCAAAGTTTACAAAGCCCAAATTCACCGTGTGGGTTTCCTTGAGTAATAATTCAAATTTTGAAATTATTTCAATTAACAGGCCTCAGGTTTATAACTCCTGCACTTGTTTTCCATTCAAACAAGACTTTGCCAAATTGCATTGAATGAGATCACCGGATAATGGATTTTGGGGAGGAAAACAGAACATATTGTTCCAACGTTGGACAGATAAAAACCGCTTCATCACCAAGGGAGGCCCAGCTCATGACAGATGAGCGTTTAGCCAGATCACCTCCCAAAAGAATTTCATTTATCTTGCCTTCAAGAAATTGATTCAGCAAAAGGCTTGATGCAGGAAGCAAATCAGGAATATGAATAGAAAGGAAGACCTTCATTTAGACCTTGTTAAATGGCTCTTAGGCATCTTTCCAGAATATGTTTAAGATCCATTAAATGTTAATATTTTTCCATATTTACTAGTGGGCCGCTCAAATGAGCATTGTTCTTAAGCTGCTTTTCATTGAACAATGTGCTATATTACAATGAAATATAATTACCGTGAATTGAAATGCTTATGTGGAATTATATTAAGATACATATTTGTATATATGTAGCTACATACCACAGGGACATGGTGGCTCAGTGGCTAAGATGCTGTCTTATCGACTCTCTCGATCAGGCAACTTAGCTTGAATCGTCAGAGGCATTTAAAAGAAAAAAAGCCTCTGCTGATCAGGCAACTCAGCTGGGATCGTCAGAGGCATTTAAAAGAAAAAAAAGCCTCTGCTGATCAGACAACTCAGCTGGGATCATCAGAGACTTTTAAAAGCAGTTGACGATCCCAGCTGAGCCGTGCGATCATCAGAGGCTTTTTTTTTTTTAACTTTTAAAAGCATTTTTTCGGCCGAAGAGGTTGTAGAAAAAATGCTTTTAAAAATTGAAAAAAAAAAGCCTCTGATGATTGTGCGGCTCAGCGGGGCATGGAGGGGGGTGGGCAGGGATTTTTGCTACCAGTTCTCCAAACCACTCGCCTCCATCGCTACCGGATTGGGCAATCTGGTCCAAACCGAGAGCATTTCACCCCTGGCCCAGGCTCCGCCTCTGTCTGTCTCTCTCTCTCTCTCTCTCTCTCTGACAGCTCCATTCCCTCTTCCCCCTCGGAGCTCTAAGGTTGCCTTGATGCTGGCCATGACTCCCACGCCTCCTCCTCCTCCTCCTCCTCCTCCTCCTCCTCCTCCTCCTCCTCCTCCTCCTCCTCCTCCTCCTCCTCCTCCTCTGATTCAGCTGCTGGAGGGGCTGGCACTGACAGGCCACAAGACGCAGCTTGAATGTCGCTTGCCTTGATTTCAAGAAGACATTTGACTCTCTGCTGCATGATGAGATAATCAAGCGCCTAGAAATAACAAGCGTCAATAGAAACATTAGAAGCTTTGTGCAAAGATTAATGGCACAAGGAAACTCCCTTTTGGGAGTGCAAATTCCCCAGATTTTACTCTAAAGCTTATTCAGAATGATGAAACTCTTCTCTTTTTTTTGTCTTTTGCAGTATTGTTTTAAAACTCCAAACTCTCTATTTTGTGCCAGAACGAATCTGCTCTATCGTGTTTATTCGTTCTTTCCTTCCTTTGTCCTCTCCCCTCGTGGTAAGATGGGCAGCAAACAAATTTAAAGAAGTAAATAATGAATAAATAAACAAATATTCAGGTTGGCGCCTTAGAGTTAGCCTTTGAGAAATTTAAAATCTCTGGGTCCTGCTTTGGTGACTCAGATTTTCTTTTTAATTGGATCCTGACGGTAAACAGGATGTTGCAAGGAAGAATTTGACGGCTTTCGTTAAAAAGAGAGTTTCAACAACAACGTTCCAATTTTCCGTGTTTTTTCCCACCTCTATTCATTGATAAAGTATTGCCATTTTTAAAAGCTCCCCTCCTGGATCTCCACTACAGAGGTGGGATTCAGCTGGTTCTGTCCGGATCGCGCGAACCAGTAGCAGCAACTGTGGGAGCCTCAACCCACATGCCCGGATGTAATGTGCGACAACTGTGCATGTGCCGAAGGCCATGTTCATGCACAGAGGTGGCATGTGTGCTCACATTTGTGAACCGGTAGGGAAGGTAAGTGAATCCCACCTCTGCTACAGTAGCTACCGTATTTTTCGGAGTATAAGACACTCCAGATATAAGACGCACCTACCTTTTTTGGTGAGGAAAACAAAAAAAAGAAATCTGCCTCCCAGCAATTTTGCCTCATTGCAGCAAACAGCAAACAGCCTGCTTTCATTTTTGTTTTCAGCATAGCTTAATTAGCACAAGAGAAAAAAATCTGCTCCCAACAATTTACCTCCAAGCACCAGAGGCCCGCACAGCAATAGGCAGTGGCAATCCCTGCAGCCTGAAACAGCTGAAAGTCGGGAGCTGATCCAGGGGACAATCAACTTGTGCTAATTAGGCTGTGCTGAAGCTAAAATGGGCTGTTTCTTCTTGCTGCTTGCTGCAAGGAGGCAAATTGCTGGGAGGCAGAGGCCAAAGGGTGGGGGCCAGTGGGTAGGCAGGGCTACATTCGGTGTATAAGATGCACCCAAATTTTCACTCCCTTTTAGGGGGGGAAAGGTGCATTTTATACTCCGAAAAATACGGTATTTAGACAGCTACGAGTTGAAATATCTTGATCAATCCATTAAAAGTGAGGGGGGGGAAGAGAGTTTTCAACACAGATCAGTTTTGACACTCAAAATTCAAGAGTTTGCTCACCTGCCTGCCACTATGGCCTGAAGGTACGCCGGTTAAAGCTAAATATAAATACACCTTCTGTGGAAAGAGGCTGTCTGTGTCAAATGGAGAATTAGGAAACCAAAGACATGAATGCTGGGTCTCCAAACATCCCGCGCTTCCTACAAAATACATCGCCGGCTGTCACTGGTAGATTTCAGGCTGCTCAGAAACGCTGAGATTGTTTTAATTTAAATGGCACGAAGACATGACACCTCGACGCGAGACAAAATGATGCATTTGCCCAGATATCCAACTCTTCTGTCAAATCTCTCCCCGTCTTATCTCATCACAGAGATGACGTGTGGAGATACTGCTAAAAGAATTGATAAAGTGCTTCCATATATAGAGTTGGGGTAGTTATTGTTTTTATATATATATATCCCTTTCTCTTTCTGTCAAGAATAAGGAAGCTTTATTAAATGTCTAGGTCAGGGGTGAAATGTAAAATGTGTTACTACCGGTTCTGTGGGTGTGGCTTGGGGGGGGGGTAATGTGACTGGGTGGGCTTGGCCAACTTTTTTTTTTTATTATTTTTCAAAGCATTTTTTCTAATGCTTTGAACAGCCTCTGCCGATCAGGCAACTTAGCTGGGATCATCAGAGAGGCTTTTTAAAAAAAAAAATTAAAATTTTTTGTTGATTTGGAATCTTGTGATTAATTTTAAGCCTTATAGTTTCTTAACCCTAGGTAAGTGTTGGTCTTTGCATGGAATAGAACTATGCTCAAGATTGGAAGGTATGGAGCCACAAATACGCTGATATTTCTAAATGCAGAATTGCTCTACAGATTTTTTTGATCTCCTTTGGCTCTGAAAGGAATCCAGAGTCCTTTTTCTGGATTCATACCTCTTTCTTTAAATTCCCATTCAAAGAAATACAGTAGATATTGAAATACTAGATGTTAATGATGGTTAAATGGCCAAAGTGTAGTCTTGGTTCCTTATTTCCCAAACATGTCTAAATGGAAATATAAGATGTAATTTCTTGGCTGATATCATACGCTCATTTGAGTTTCCCAGTGATCACAATTTTATTTTCACTAGAAAGAATGTGGATCTCTCTCTCTCTCTCTCTCTCTCTCTCTCACACACACACACACACACACACACACACACACACACACACACACACAGAGAGAGAGAGAGAGAGAGAGAGAGAGAGAGAGAGAGAGAGAGAGAGAGAGAGAGAGAGAGAGAGGGAGGGAGAGAGGGAGAGAGCGCTTACAAGTCTCAGAATTTGTTATGGATATTTCTGATATTACATTTTGTAAGCTGTTTCAGAAACCCAGGCAGTTAGATAGACCACACTATACTGAAACAATAAAGAGGAAAGAGGAAATTATAGTTAGATTTTATATCTGGGCTGCAGAAATATATATATATATATTCACACTTGAACTGTAATTTGATGCTTCCAGCTGGGGTTCTAAGTAGAACTGTGTCTCCCTTCAACAAATGATAATAAAAAAATAATAACAAAAATAATTTGTACGCTAGAAAATCCCATCAGTTACTCCTGTTTTGATTTCCTCATTCTATTTCTTCTACGTTACCTCTGCCCCCCCCTAAGCATTCCAGGTTTGTTTTTTTTAACGTCGACATTAGTGGATTCCAGCGATACAAGCTCAATTTAATTATGGTTTCCCATCATGCACATAACAAATTATTGCGATACTCAGAAATGATAAGCAAGTCTCTGTAGATTCTCTGCAAATTCTAGGCACAATGCCACAGCACTGTTGATTTGTTTTCCACTAATGAAAATTCAATGCGGTTAAAACTTTGTTAAGAGCAGAGATCCAAGTGTAGGTGACCCAAATCATAATCCAACTATGGATTGTCTGGAAAATATTTCCTCTTGAGAGATAAATGATCTGACAGTGAGCCATACCTACAATGGAGCAATGGAGATAGTCAGTAGGGGCCACCATCTCTTCTTAAAAAAAAATATATATTGAGAGGAGAGGTGAAGGAATGTCTCCCACCCACTATCTGACTCTTTTTCAGGGCTTGAAATGAAAATTCCTTACAGGTACCAGTAGAGACATTTTATTTATACACTAATTGTTGTAAATAATTATTTCACTCTTGGAAGTTACTCCTGATGACTTTACTGATAAGTCCATGCAATTTCCAGGGAAACCCTAAGAAATTTCCTTCTCTTTCTGTCTCCTTCACCTTCTCTTTCCCCTTCTCCTCTTTCTCCTTCTCCTCCTTCTCCTTCTCTGTCTCCTTTTCCATGTCCTTGACCATCATCTTCTCCTTCACTTCTTTCTCCTCCTTCTCCTTTTCCTTCTCTTTCTCTTTCTCCTTCTGCTCTTTCTCCTTCCTCTCCTTCTCCATCTCCTTTTCCATGTCCTTGACTGTCATCTTCTCCTTCATCTCTTTCTCTTTCTCCTCCTTCTCCTTCTCTTACTCCTTTCTCCTTCTCCTCCTTCTCCTTCTCTGTCTCCTTTTCCATGTCCTTGACCATCATCTTCTCCTTCACCTCTTTCTCCTCCTCCTCCTCCTCCTCCTTCTCCTCTTTCTCTTTCTTCTCCTTCTCCTTCTCCTTCTCCTTCTCCTTTTCCATGTTCTTGAGTGTCATCTTCTCCTTCACCTCTTTGTCCTCCTCCTTCTTCTCCTCTTTCTCTTTCTCCTTCTCCTCCTTCTCCATCTCCTTTTCCATGTCCTTGACTGTCATCTTCTCCTTCATCTCTTTCTCCTCCTTCTCCTTCTCCTTTTCCTTCTCTTACTCCTTTCTCCTTCTCCTCCATCTCCTTTTCCATGTCCTTGATCATCATCTTCTCCTTCACCTCTTTCTCCTCCTTCTCCTTCTCCTTCTCCTTCTCCTCTTTCTCTTTCTTCTCCTTCTCCTTCTCCATCTCCTTTTCCATGTCCTTGACCATCATCTTCTCCTTCACCTCTTTCTCCTCCTTCTCCTTCTCCTCCTTCTTCTTCTCTTTCTCTTTCTTCTCCTTCTCCTTCTCCATCTTCTTTTCCATGCCCTTGACTGTGCTCTTCTCCTTCACCTCTTTCTCCTCCTTCACCTTCACCTTCCCCTTCTTCTTTTCCTTCTCCTTTTCCTTCTCTTTCTCTTTCTCCTTCTCCTCCTTCTCCTTCCCCTCCTTCTCCTTCTCCTTCTTCATCTCCTTTTCCATGTCCTTGACTGTCATCTTCTCCTTCACCTCTTTCTCCTCCTTCTCTTTCTCCTTCTCATCCTTCTCCTTCCCCTCCTTCTCCTTCCTCCTAGTCTAACCTCCATCTTAGATTCTGGCAATCTATCCAATTATAAACCAGGACCATTTCTGCTTACTTTGGAAGCCAAGCAAACAAATTATTTATAGATGAACTTGTTTTGTCTATTTCATCATCTTCCTGAAGCCAGATCTGGTTTACTTTTTTTTTTAATTCTGTCATTTATTTACATTATTTATACTCTCTCTGACAACTAAAATTCTTTGGGTAATTTACTGTAAAAACTTGAAACGATAAAAACAATTTGATCATTTTTAAAACACAAACATGACATTTACACAGAGACTAAAAATTATAGCATTAAAGCCATCAGCTAAACAACATTTTTAAGGAGATGTACTGTCTTCCTATTAATAAATAGATCAGTGCTTTGCAAATTACATCCAGAGTAAATGTAAAGAGATCCATGAGGTTTCCTATTAGCAGAATTAGAATTCATCTACAGTATTCTTACATGCCTGTTAGTATATGATGTATACGTATATGAACATAATCTGCTCCCCACCCAGGTTAAGGTCAACTTCCGTTGATTATATGGTCACACTATGTGTTTTCTTGACCACAAAATGGATATAGTTGGAAAGTTGTTGTTGTTGCTCTTCTTCTTCTTCTTCTTCTTCTTCTTCTTCTTCTTCTTCTTCTTCTTCTTCTTCTTCTTCTTCTTCTTCTTCTTCTTCTTCTTCTTCTTCTTCTTCTTCTTCTTCTTCTTCTTCTTCTCCTCCTCCTCCTCCTCCTCCTCCTCCTCCTCCTCCTCCTCCTCCTCTTCCTCTTCCCCTCCTCCTCTTCTTCTTCCTCCTCCTCCTCCCCTCCTCATCTCTTCCTCTTCTTCCTCTTCCTCCTCCTCTTCTTCTTTCTCCTTCTCCTCCCCCTCCACTTCCTCTTCTTCCTCTTCCTCTTCCTCCTCCTCCTCTTTTTCTTTCTCCTTTTCCTCCCCTCCTCTTGCTCTTCTTCCTCTTCCTCCTCTTCTTCTTTCTCCTTCTCCTCCCCTCCTCTTCCTTTTCTTCCTCTTCCTCCTCCTCCTTCTCTTCTTCTTTCTCCTCCTCCTCCCCCTCCTCTTCCTCTTCTTCCTCTTCCTCCTCCTCCTCCTCCTCCTCTTCTACTTTCTCCTTCTCCTCCCCCTCCTCTTCCTCCTCCTCCTCCTCTGCCACGGCCATTGCTACCACTGCCATTATTGGCCTCATACTGCCATCTGCTATATTTACACTTGTTCTACCTGTAATATAATACATGAGTCAAAATATTTAGTCTTCGGTGTGTGAACTACCATACCAATACCATGCAATATCATCCTGTATTTATGGTTTGAGTGTAGAAGCCACTGTTAACATTAATTAAATGATTCTAATTAATGTTGCAGTATGCAACAGAAATTATATCTGGATTACTTACCAATAAACAATGTCCTCAAACCAACATACTGTATATTTGGCAAATAAATATAAATGCACCATCCAATTTAGAATGCTCATTTTAGTTGGCTGTTTATGAAATCATTCCTTATACATTTCTATTAGTGAAATGTATTAATATCTTCAGCTCTAGTTTTAGAGTATAATATTTATCATATGGATGTAGCTAATTATATATAATGAACCTGTTGATTCTAATGCAAGTTAGAAATAAATGACTATGTTTACAAGTCTCCTAAAATCCTTAGGTAAAAAGCATTTATTATCATATAATATTCCATCTCCCAGAAGCTGATCCATAAAAAATTATCAAATGAAAGTGTAAATTTGCCGTTTTAAATAAATCCTGAAGCCTTGAAGATGACTCCACAGAAGTCCTATAAGTCCATATACAACCTACATTTTACACATGTACAAATATATCCTCGTTTTAGCAATATTTTTGTCTCAATTATGTATGACCTAAAAACAACTCTGAAGTTATTCATTCCACTGAATTAGAGCACTGTGGTTTGTTTGTTCACCAAAGATGGTAGATAGATAGATAGATAGATAGATAGATAGATAGATAGATAGATAGACAGACAGACAGACAGACAGATAGATAGATAGACAGATATAGATGATAGATAGATAGATAGATAGATAGATAGATAGATAGATAGATAGATAGATAGATAGATAGATAGATAGACAGACAGATAGACAGACAGACAGACAGACAGACAGACAGACAGAGATGATAGATAGATAGATAGATAGATAGATAGATAGATAGATAGATAGATAGATAGACAGACAGACAGACAGATATAGATGATAGATAGATAGATAGATAGATAGATAGATAGATAGATAGACAGACAGACAGACAGATATAGATGATAGATAGATAGATAGATAGATAGATAGATAGATAGATAGATAGATAGATAGATAGACAGACAGACAGACAGACAGACAGACAGAGATGATAGATAGATAGATAGATAGATAGATAGATAGATAGATAGATAGATAGATAGATAGATAGATAGATAGATAATAGTAACTAGGTAGGTAGGTAGGTAGGTAGATGGATGGATGGATGGATGGATGGATGGATGGATGGATGGATGGATGGATAGAGGGATGGATAGAGGGATAGATGATAGATAGAGAGGGATATATAATGAGAGGAAGGGAGGGGGAGAGAGAGAGAGAAATACAGAGAGAGAGAGAGAGAAACAGAGAGAGAGAAAGAGATGAGGGGAATAGATTGACTGACAGAGGTCAAATACTTTGAGCACTTTCTATCCATTGATAAAATTTTCCCCATATGCTGTAATACTCCAACTCTTCTTCTTCCCCTTTAATTGCCAATGTCAACCTATTCATTTCTGCACATTCCAATATTTTCTTAATTACCTCTCCCTTTGTAGGAATTTTTTCTGCTTTCCAGTTTTGTGCAAATGCCATTCTTGCCACCGTAACAACATTTATTCTTGAGGTTTGGGTTCAGTTTCATTTTCAAGTATACCAATCTCGTTATCTGCGATGATTAAACATGGATGGTTAACCGCCGCCGATGAATTGGAAAAGAATATTAAAGCAGTTAAACATTTGCCTCCAGATTAATCAGGCTTGGAAAACAGACATTGTAGAGGTAATTTACATCTATTCTAAACAGCCATTCTGCGAATGGATCTTCACCTACTCTGTGCTTCACCAATAACACAATACATCATTCTTAATTAGAAACACAAAGATTTTAAAACACTGAGGCAAATATCAGAGTCCCCACACATCACTTCACCTGTCCTGAATGTTACATTGAAAATATAAAACGTTCGATAATATCCTGAAGTTTTCAAGAGCAATCAATTCAGGCTACCTATCTAACCAATTATGAACATCATTTAAATGAACGGGGTTTGGCTGAAGTTTGAAGTGACTGAAAAAAGGATGCTAAATACTTTTTTTGCTGATATAAATGTAAACTACAATGAGGTAGAAGAGGATATACACAGAGGCTCCCATCCGTTTTGGTTTTAATTTGAAAATTGGTTTTAATTGGGTTGTTTTAAATTTTGGGCCGAAATTATTTAATTACCATTTAAACTGTTATTTTTTTAATTTTGTATGCTCTGTTTTATCTCGGCTGTTCACCGCCCTGAGTCCTGCTGGAGAAGGGCAGTATACAAATCAAATCAAATCAAATCAAATCAAATCAAATCAAATCAAATCAAATAAATAAATAAATAAATAAATAAATAAATAAATAAATAAACAAATGATGAGAGAGACAGAGAGACACAGAGAGAGGAACAAAGAAAGAGGGAGGGAGAGACGGGGAGAGAGAGAGATTATATATTGTGTTTCTGCATGTAACTGGGGAGAGAGGTGTAAATCAAATAAAATTCTAATGTTTTGCACATTTAAAAAAAAAGATTGCAATCACCATCTTGACTATTTGGATCCATGTCCTTGTTATATTCCTCAGGAGAGGTCCTAAATTTATTATTCAGGAATAAATTCAACTGCCTTCTTAAAATGAGCCACGGTGGTGTAATGATTAGAGTGCAGTACTGCAAGCTACTTCTGCAGACTCCCGGCTGCCTGCAATTTGGCAGTTCAAATCTCACTAGGCTCAAGGTTGACTCAGCCTTCCATCCTTCTGAGGTGGGTAAAATGAGGACCCAGATTGTTGGGGGCAACAGGCTGACTCTGTAAACCGCTTAGAGAGGCTTTAAAGCACTGTGAAGCGGTATATAAGTCTAAGTGCAAAAAAAAAATTCAGTGCTGAGTATCTAGTAGATTATGTATGATTATGATTATGGAAACACTTTTCAAAACCCATAGAAAACTCTCGGTTTTACAGACTTCAGTTCAATGGGCTTGGATACCATTTGTTTTGTCCATCAAATTGAAATATTACTTGTCATCAGTCTGAGTAATGAACTCAGGGAAGTCAGAACGCTGACATTTTGTTCCCGTTCAAGAGATCTTTAAATGAATACATCATATCAGCACTTAGAAAGGTGAAGTTAGCTCTAAATTTTTCCCACACTTAGGGAAAATTAAAAGAATAAGACCTCCCTGCCCTTCTTTGTCTCTCAGGTCAAAGTGTTGTGACCCAGGCCCAAGTAGGTAGTATTAGATGCAAACAGTTCCAAAACAAACAGACTTTATTAGAACATCTGAGAATTAACTCATTCTCAACGTAGTCCAAACTAAATTAAAGCAAATTCTTCAAAACACCATTCCTCAGTTTATCACTGACCTTGGTATAATTAGGCAAACTGTCAAAGGCTTCTCTTGGTAAAGGTTCAGAAGCAGAAGATGCCAACTAGAGATAAGTGCAGCAAGACAAGAACAAGTCTATCAATGTTTTCCGACAAAGAGCCCAAGAGCCATTGCTGGTCTTTTAAGCCTTATGGGAGGGGCCAATCATCTCTTGGCCCTACTCCCGAATCATCCTCTCTGCTTTAGCTGCTCCTGCCTTCTTTAAATGCTTTAAAAGCTTTAAACATTTAAAAGCTCTTTAAATGTCTGTTTGTTTTCGAACTGTTTGCATTTAATACTAACTACTTGGGCCTAGGTCACAACCACTAGATTGTTCTATTCAAAATGTTCACATGCAAGGACTTCTAGCATAAAATCAACATTTTCCCCATCTTACAAAACCAGGAAACAAATAGCACAAAGGTTCAAGAAGAAAACCTCCAAGCTATTGCTAGATTTTCTTTTTAAAAAAAAAAAAACCAACAACAACAACCCAATACATAAATTTAGCATCAATACATTTCATTGTGCACAGAGCATTTTTTTCCCCCCTACTAACATAGTTGTTGTTGCTGTTATTGTGGAATTCCATACCTCATTTACTTCCCAGAATCGCTGTTCGTTGTTACTAAAAAAAAAAAGAGAGAGAGTTCTGCCAACTTTCCAACAAGTTCTATTTTTGCCTTGGCGTAACTCCACATTTTTATGCGGGGATGTTTGATGACTTCGATAGCTGCCTGCTGGTTCTGACATAAGCTGTCATGCAATGTCACGCAGTCCACCTGGGCCAATGCTAAAGTCAACTCGACAAATTGTAAAGGAAGCAAAGCATGAACTGTTTAACTTTTAATTAGCTGGTCAAAGATACCTTCCATTCTGAAATATTCATGAATGTCACTCTCTCTTCCTCCTTTACCCCAGAGGACTTGATGTGTCTTTTTTTTTCTCTCTCTCTCTCAACACCTCCTATTTCGTTTTAGTTGTATCACTTCAAATGAAATCTCTTTCTCTTCAGAAATGGAGAAAGAAGAGTTAGTCGTATTTATTTCACAGGGTTTCATGGCAACCTTGGGAGAGGGAGTCAAGAAATACAGGCCTGCGTATACGAAGGTTCTGCAAACAATAAGGGCTGTTGGGCCTTTACTATGCAAATTTGCTGAGAGAAGTACTTCAAACGTATAATAAGCCTGATGATATTATCGCTGGATGAGCGATGGAGATTTAGATCCCATAGAGTTTGCTGTTTCATAGATTCATAGATTAACAGAGTTGGAAGAGACCTTGTAGGCCATCAAGTCCAACCTGCCAGCCAAGCAGGAGACCCTACACCATTTCTGACAAATGGCAGTCCAATCTTTTCTTAAAAGTCTCAAGTGATGAAGCTCCCACAACTTCCAAAGGCAACTTCTGTTCCATCGGTGGATTGTTCTCACTGTCAGAAAGTTCCTCCTCATTTCTAGGTTGAATCTCTCCTTGGTCAGTTTCCATCCATTATTCCTTGTCTGGCCTTCAGTGCTTTGGAAAATAGCTTGACCCCCTCCTCTCTGGGACAGCCCCTCAAATATTGGAAGACGGCTCTCATGTCTCCCCGGTCCTTCTCTTCACTAGACTAGCCATGCCCAGTTCCTGCAACTGTTCTTCATATGTTTTAGCCTCCAGTCCCTTAATCATCTTGGTTGCTCTTCTCTGCACTCTTTCTAGAGTCTCAACATCTTTTTTATAGTGTGGTGACCAAACTGGATGAAGTATATTAGGGCTTTATAGAGACCACACCTAGAATACTGCATCCAGTTGTGGTCACCACTGTCCGATGGTATTATCGCTGGATGCGTGATGGAGATTTAGATCCCCAGTTTGCTGTTTAAATATCTCTCTGTGCTTTTCAGCCGCAAAGATATACTTGTAGTATTACGGCTAGACCCATTTATCCCATTGGCTACATTAATTTGACTGGACCTTGCAGAAAAGGATACCTGCTTTTTCAGAAATGGACTTTTTAGACTTAGAATAACTTTATTGTCACTTCGAATGTCATACGTTATGGCATACATTAAAATGAAATTTCGTTGCGTACAGTGCTCAAAGGGCCAAGTTGCGAACAAAGGATGAGAGAGAGACATCAAAGGATCGAGTGGCTTCATCCGAATGAAATGAGCACTGCAAAGTCATGATGTGAAGACTTCTCCTTATCTTGCAACAGGAGAAGCTGGACAGGAAGCAATAATGGAAACTGATCCAGGAGAGAACCAACCTAGAACTAAGGAGAAATTTCTTGACAATGAGAACAATTAATCAGTGGAACAGCTTGCCTCCAGAAGTTGTGGGTGCTTCATCACTGGAGGTTTTTAAGAAGAGATTAGTCAACCAGTTGTCCGAAATGGTATAGGGTCTCCTGCTTGAACAGGGGGTTGGAGTAGAAGACCTCCAAGGTCTCTTCCAACTCTGTTATTCCGTTCTGCTCTGCTCTACTCTGCTTTGCTCTATTCTAAAGGGGTTGCCACAAAGAAGAGGAGGTCAACCTCTTCTCCAAAGCCCCAAAGCTAGGACAAGAAGCAATAGATGGAAACTGATCAAGGAGAAAACCAACCTAGAACTAAGAAGAAATTTCCTGACAGTGAGAACAATTAATCAGTGAAACCACTTGCTTCCAGAAGTTGTGAATCTCCAACACTGGAAGTTTTTAAGAAGATGTTGGATAACCATTTGTCTGAAGTTGTGTAGGGTCTCCTGCTTGAGCAGGGGGTTGGACTAGAAGACCTCCAAGGTCCATTCCAACTCTATTATTATGTTAAGTGCATTTTCTTTCAGTTAAAAAAGCTTGTCTTGCAATACTTTAATGCTAATTACCCAATTGCATCCTCTCCCTTTCTTTTCATATAGAGATCCATATAGAGATATGAATTAGTCAACCTAAACCAGGGGTGGGTTCTACTTACTTTTACTACTGGTTTGCAACGGGACCACGCCCACGCGCTCACTTTGATCGTGCACATGCTCAGAAGTTTCCTGATGATGTCAGGGTCAGTAGGTGGAGCCTCCCACCGGTTTTACTACCGGTTCTATAGAACCAGTCTGAACCAGGGGCAACCCACCACTGAAGGTGAACTATCTCACTGTCAGTTAAACAACTAGCACGAAGTCGAGAAAGACTAAGAAATTGTTTGAAGTCAGGAATACCTGAATTTCTGAATGTCTGCTTCGATTTCCTTGCAGGTAGTTAAATTTTGTAGCTGAGCAGAAGGACATGAAATTAGCGGGCGAGAAAGCCTTTTTAGAAGTATTTCTGTATTTTAGATACTGTGGAAGGATTTGTGTGACTCAGGGAGAGAGATATAGTCTACATGCACAGCTGAAGAGTCCGGTGTATAAAGAATAGGAGGTAAAGGAACAATACAATAGTCTGAAAATTAAGGGCTGGTAGAAATTTGATGTGGAGGAATAAGAATGCTTACAGACATATTGTGCAATTCCCATGCCTCATTAGCCAAGGTGGAAGCAGAGACATTATTTTAAAAAAGGTCTCTCCTCCATTTCCTATCTTATATTTTTCACTTATGTGTACACATCCTTAAGTTACAAATGACAACGTTCATCAATACTCCACTCCATAAAAAATATCCTACAGACTTCTCTGTTTGCTTCACAATGCCCTGACTTGGGCACCGTTTCTTAAGAAAGTTGACCTCAATTCCAAGAAATATTTTCCCCCAAAATGTATTTATGTTTTGAGTTCAATTATTTTGCTCAGTGAGATGTACTGTTAAGGATACGGGTTTTATCTATGGCTTGGGCTATATAAGAAGAACTGGGTGGAGAAAGGGAGAGAACAGGTTGAAATAAACAAATGGTACAAAGAATCGAAGAGAACTTGTTAATGAGAAGAAAAAAACGGAATAAAAATACACCAAGGAAAATCAGAAACACAAATCGCAAACTAGAAGAGCGTATTCAATGACAACGCGTCCGGAAATGATCTCCTCACCATGTCCTTGTTGATGCTTGTTGAAGAAAATTTCTCAGTCGATTGCAACTTTCGAAGCTAGTTTTCTTTGTTTTAGAGAAATAGCCCGAAGTAACAGCCAACCTCATTAATGCATGCAAAGTTCTGAGAAAAAGAAAGGAATGAAAATAAGAATAATAATAAAAAAATAGTAGCACCAGTGTTTTGGAGTGTTATCAAAATAATAACTAGCAAGCATGAACTGAAAGCTAAGAGCGGGAGGAAGAATGGAAAGTCAGGAGGTCTTCTTAAATAACAGAGCGACAAACCAACAAAATACTTGACACACTGCACTGAATATAAAGTATCCCGTAAACACCCAGAAATGCAGTTACAAATCTATTTTAAGGAAAGTATACTTCAGGTTACATGAAATCAACAAAGCAATTCCACTTCTCTCGGCAATATAAACCAGACAAGTTCACACAATCTGAATGGTTTTCAATTTTAGTCACAGTCGTGCCTATCTTTCCATTTAGACCACTAGTTTGGTATGTCAAATTCAGTCTGATAAATGAATAATGATAATATGAAATGCGATGGAAAGAATTTTTTTTTTTTTTTTAAAAATGATTTATATGCTGCCCTTCTCCGGAGACTCAGGGGCGGCTTACAATGCATTAAGCAATTTAACTTAAGGTGGGGGAAAAAAATCCTTACAGGGCATATTGCATTCCAAATGGTACATGCCGTAACTATACCAGTAGTGGGTTTCAATTTAGTTTGCTACCGGTTCACTTGTGCGTGCTCGCGCGCAACACTTTTGCGCATGTGCAGAAGCATCCGGGTAAGTGGGCGGAGCCTCCTGCAGCCGCCGCAACCACTTTGCCCAAACCGGGGTGAATCAGTAGCAACCCACCACTGAACTATCCTCCATAAGCAACAGGTTTAAAAATAGATGATCAGCACAAGACCATGGGAAGAAAAGATGAAGATATGGACCAATTGGTTTAGCAGAATATGTGTAAATAATCCATAATTCCATCCTGTTTGCTTCTATTAAGACAGGTGTACATCTGATAAGACACACATTAAAACATTATGCATATCAGTGCTTGGATTATCTATCATCTGTCTCTGTTTGTCTGCCTGTCTGCCTGTCTGCCTGTCTGCCTGTCTGCCTGTCTGCCTGTCTGCCTGCCTGCCTGCCTCCCATAAGGCTTAAAAGAGGAGCAAAGGGACGTGGGCCCTTTGCAGGAAAGCAATGTTGTTAATTCTGTTCCCAGTCGGCATCTCTGTTTGATTCTGGACTCCATGTGGTTTTGCCAAGTAAGTCTTTGGCAGCGTGTCAAGGGAGATAAAGGTTGGTGATTATCCTGAAGGACTTCTCCCAAAGGACTTTTTGTAACTAATTTGGACTCAGCTGTGAATGAACATAATTCACAGCTGTTGCAATAAAATAGGTTTGTTTGGGACTAATTGTGTATTGTAATTACTCAGTTAGCCTAGGTCACAACCTACGCTTCACTAAGGATGACGTGTGAAGAGACCAATTTATCCCCATCCAAACATATATAACATCTTACTGCTCCCAGAAATAGTTGTCGTTGAAAGATTTCTTGTGTTACTTTGCAGGCATACCAAAAATGGAAATATCTTTGCTATGATTTAACTGTTTCTATTGTTGCTTCTGTTATTTAAAGGTCTGTTCCAAAATTCCCGCGAAAACTAAAAGTCAACACAATCATCCATGAATTACGGATAAAACATCAAAGCCATCAAGAAAAGAGGCAAACCTGCTTCAGAAATAAAAAATTCAAAGGGAACTGCCAGAAGCTCATCTAAATAAGGTTTTTTTTCTTCTCTGCTTGGTGGAAGAAAGACACATGAGATGGAGCTAACTTGGTTTAAAGGTAAAAGTTGGAAGTAAAAGTTTGTTTTTTTTAAAAAAAAAAAAAGTTAAGGTGGGAAAAAAAAAACCAGAATTCAATTATAGTAGAAACGTAGTAGCTTTTGAAAGAAAAATATATATTGAATGGCCTGACTTTCAGATCTGACAGTGTTCTGGTTTGAAATTAGAGTCATTAGCAGGAGCTCTAATAGATGGGTAGAAGGGAACAAGAGAGAATTTCTGATGAAAAGTCATGAATATTCCTTGAAAGAACACCTGAAAGGTTATGCATTTTGAACCAGCAGTGAGTGAATGATTGACATGCTTTAAATACCTTGACTTGACCTGTCATTCATTAGAAACCGTATTGTAAAAAGTGACACTCTTACCCAGTTTTGTACGGCTGAAACATGGCAATTTTCTCCTTCTTTTGACTGTAATGATGGTGGATTTTCATATAACAGTTATTCCAGAATGAGATCCATTCGCTTTTGTTGACACAAGAAGGGAAATCTCTGGGTAGTCTCTGGAAAATTATACCGACGAACAAAACTGGTATTGTACGAATACATCAACTCTTTCAAATAACCACTGGACAACAATGGACACTAAGCTACATTCTGCAATGGAGCGCAATACAATGAACAGAGTGAATTATAATAATACACTCAAAAAGCAATTATTGTGTGGCTAGGGTTAGCAAAACCCTCTGTTCGTTGTTTGTCCTCTTTCTAAAAAGTAAAGGTAAAGGTTCCCCTCACACATATGTTCTAGTCATTCCCGACTCTAGGGGGCGGTGCTCATCTCCGTTTCAAAGCCGAAGAGCCAGCGCTGTCCGAAGACGTCTCCATGGTCATGTGGCCGGCATGACTCAATGCCAAAAGCGCATGGAACACTGCTACCTTCCCATCAAAGGTGGTCCCTATTTTTCTACTTGCCTTTTTTATGGGCTTTCGAACTGCTAGGTTGGCAGAAGCTGGGACAAGTAATGGGAGCTCATCCCGTTACGCGGCACTAGGGATTCGAACCGCTGAACTGTCGACCTTTCGATTGACAAGCTCAGTGTCTTCGCCGCTGAGTCATCACGTCCTCTTTCTACACAAAGCTAAATTCATAGATTAAAGCAGAAATCTACAGAAGCAGATGAAGGGGCATGATTTAAGTTGCTTTCCTTAAATATAAATATGGAATTAATATTTGCAGAAGTTCCCATATCTTGATTACTAGAAAGGGAGGTTTATCCACTCGACGGAAACTTCTAAAAACAAAACAAATGGGAAATTGGCTTCCTGGAACGGTTCCGTTCGCAAATAGCTTTTGTTTGCCCCCCAATAAGAGTGTATGCAGCATTGCGCTTGTGTGAGTTATTTTGTGTTTTTGTTGTAGCAGTGTTTGAATTTGAGTTGCAGTCATTTTGACCGCAGACCTTTGTGAATGTATATTTTTTTTTATAATGTCGGGGCCACATTTTCTGCCAAAAAGAATGCGATTTGGTGATCCAAACTTTGAAAAAACTGTTCTAACATGGTATGAAGTAGCAGAGAGTGATCTGAGTGAAGTGGAATTGGATTGCAACGAAAATTTTGTAATGGACGATGAGGAACCCGCCCAGTGGTGAAATTCAATTTTTTTTTTTACTACCGGTTCTGTGGGCATGGCTTGGTGGGTGTGGTGTGGTGTGGTGTGGCTTGGTGGGCGTGGCAGGGGAAGGATACTGCAAAATCTCCATTCCCACCCCACTCTGGGGCCAGCCAGAGGTGGCATTTGCCAGTTTTCCAAACTACTCAAAATTTCCTGTCAGAACCTGCTGAATTTCACCCCTGAAACTGCCACTGCCACCAATTCTCACATCAGTGATGATGAAGCTCCCGATGAAATTGATGACCAGGTACAATCTACGTTGTGCAATAATTTATATGGCAAAAAGAAATTCAAATGGTCTTCTGCACCTTTTGGAAGCAATAGATCCAGAACTGCTAGTCACAATACTGTAGTGCAATTACCTGGACTATGGCCAATGTTCTGGTCCAGCTATGGACCCCAAAGAACGCAACACACACAAAGTCCGTTCAAACCTTGGTTTACTAAATAAATCAGTCTTTTGCAACAACGGCTGTTAATTAACTGCATTAACAGCCACAAAGATTTCAAAGAATAATAACTGAAAGCTTACTGTGGTTGGCAGAATGTCCTGAAGCAATTTGCAGGAAGCTGATAAGATAAGCAAGACAAGACACGAAGGTATGTGAATGAAGTTGTTCCCTGCAAATTGCTTCAGACGGCATTCCTCCTTAAATAGGCTAAGGGAATGGCCAATTAGCCCCAAGCCTTACTCTTGAGGAGACCTCCTCTTCAGGAGCCACTCCTTCAAGGTTTTGGTTATCACCTTTAGAGCGCTCCATGGCTTAGGACCTGGCTATTTACGGGACCGCCTGCTACCACCAATAGCCTCCCACCGACCAGTACGCTCCCATAGAGAGGGACTCCTCCGGGTGCCATCGGCCAAACAATGTCGACTGGCGGCCCCCAGGGGGAGAGCCTTCTCTGTGGGGGCACCTGCCATCTGGAACGAGCTCCCCCCAGAGATACGGAGGATCCCAGATCTGCGTACCTTCCGTCGCGCGCTCAATACTTTTTTGTTTCATCAGGCTGGCCTGACCTAAGTTTTTCCCCTTTTTAAATGGAAATTTTAAATTTGGTTTTAAAGTATTGGGGTTTTAAATTTGTTCAGCCAAATTATTTAATTCGTTTTATTCTATTTTAAATTTTGTATTTATATTGTTTTATTTTATGGCTGTTCACCGCCCTGAGTCCTTCGGGAGTATGGCGGTATACAAATTCAATAAAAACTAAACTAAAACTAAACTCTTGCCTTTTGGCAGCTCTGCATGCCCGTGCATCGAGAAGAGGCTCCTCCTCTTCATCCTCTTCACTTATGGGAGCTTCTGGAGGTTCTGAAGGCCCTGGCTGAATCCCCGCCTCTGGCACCACATCTTCTCCAGCCTCCTCATTGTCCGACTCAAGTGCCAACTGCACAGGCTGCTGGCGCAGCACCACACCAGCCTCCTCGCTGTCTGAATCAGCTACTAGCTGCACAGACCGTGTACGGGCCACAACAGCTAGCATCTAGAGCTGCCATTGTGACCTCATGTCTATAATAGCGTAGCCGAAGTAGTATATCTGTGGTTAAGGGTTAAATAAACTATATAACACTTGTATTCACACTTGAAGCAAATCTCAGATCCTAACTCGACAATCGTAGAACAACAGGATAAAACTATTAAATTGTGGATCACAAGGAGAATTGAGAAAGGAGAAAGGGAGTCATTCCACGCGCAGCAGTAACTACAGTTTACCCCCTGCAAAGCTCACACTTTCCTCCATTCACACACTTGGTATTTATTTACCCCCCTAACTGTTCATTCCCCCCCCCCCGAGTAACTCAGGTGTTTTGTAAATCAATAAAATAGCGTAAGAGCAAAACTATTACTCATAATACAAGACAGGAACTGGGCCTTGAGGCATTAAAGAATGTTTAGCACTAAGTCCTAAAAAAAGTCCAGCCAAAATGCGTTGCAATGTAGAAACACCATGTGAAGAGGCGGCTCTTTGGACTATTAAGTATAATTGTGCCCAAAAGAGAGGATAATTTCTCAAATTTCTCAATTTCTCCAGAGTTGATTTATATCATTCTTCGGTAGCTCATCAATTGGGCTACTACAGATACCATGGAGGCTACTGAGATTCAGTTAATAGAGATCACCCTTTGACCAAACAAATGCCTCCCTCCCTCCTTCCTTCCTTCCTTCCTTCCCTCCCTCCCTCCCTCCCTCCCTTCCTCCTTTTTCTCTCTCTCTCTCTCCCTCTCTCTCTCTCTCTCATATATATATATATATATATATATATATATATATATATATATATACATATATATATATATATATATATATATATATATATATATATATATATATATATATATATATATATATATATATATATATATATATATATATATATATATATATATATATCACTGCCTCTGTCTCTGTCTGTGTGTGTGCCTCTGTGCCTCTCTCTCTTTCTCTCTCTCTTTCTCTCTGGGTGTGTCTGTCTGTCTCTCTCTCTCTCTCTCTCCATCTATTTCTCTCCATCTATCTGGGTGTATCTCTCTCTCTGTGTCTTTCTATGTTTCTGTCTCTGTCTGTCTCTCTGTCTCTGTCTGTCTCTGTCTCTCTCTCTCTCTGTCTCTCTCTCTCTCTCTCTATCTGGTTGTGTGTGTCTCTCTCTCTATTTTCTGTCTATTGATCTCTCTCTCTCTATCTCATTGCCTCTGTGTGTGTGTGTGTGTGTGTGTGTGTGTGTTTTCTCTCTCTCTCTCTGCCTCTCTCTGTCTCTGCCACTCTCTCTCTCTCTGTCTCTCTCTCTCTCCATCTATTTGACTCCATCTATCTGGGTGTATCTCTCTGTCTCTGTCTCTGTCTCTGTCTCTCTGTCTCTCTGTCTCTGTCTCTGTCTCAGTCTCAGTCTCAGTCTCAGTCTCTGTCTGCCTGTCTCTCTCTCTCTCGCCATCTATCTGGTTGTGCCTCTCTGTCTCTCTATTTTTCTGTCTATTGATCTCTCTCGCTCTCTCTATCTCATTGCCTCTCTGTGTGTGTGTGTGTGTGTGTGTGTGTGTGTGTATCTCTCTCTCTGTCTCTGTCTGTGTGTGTGTCTCTCTCTTTTTCTTTCTCTGCAGTTGTTAAGTTAGTAACACAGTTGTTAAGTGAATCTGGTTTCCCCCTTAACTTTGCTTGTCAGAAGTTTGCAAAAAGAGATCATGTGATCCTGGGATGCTGCAACCATCATAAATATGAACCCGTTGCCAAACATCCAAATGTAAATCACATGATGATGGGGATACTGTGATGGTCATAAGTATGAAAAAGGGCCTTAAATCACTTTTTTTAGTGCCATTGTCACTTTGAATGATTACTAAGCGGGCTGTTGTAAATTGAGGACTACCTGTAAGTAGTTCAGGTGTTTGCATTACAGGCAGAAATACTACAGCGGTCCCAATTAGAGGATTACCTTATTGTCTCCCTAGTTAGTCTTAATTTACGGGGTTTAGTAACCATTAAAAAAAAGGCATCAATTGTCTTTAATTGGAACGGAAGGAGAGATAGATGCACATGCTAAAGAATTAAAGTTCAATTAACTTTAAGGCTGCATAGAATTATAAATGCCATCTGCTGTATCACACTTTATACCTGGCGAAAAGAGCTTCATGGTACTTTAAGAATCGATATCAAATAAACCTCCTGAAATTCTTAATAGCTCAACGGAGGGCATGTTTTGCCCTTCCTAGCTATTAACACCAACCCATTAGAAGTAGGAGATACTTTGAGACAAATGCTGACTAATCTCTTTAAAATTAAGCCTTTCTGACGGCGAAGCATTTTTATTGAACAAAGATGACATCTATTAACCAGTCAGATCTCAAGTGCGTCTTTCTCATAGGCTGTTAATTAAGCAGTTCAGAAAACAAATTGAAATTCATCCAGTGGCTTCTTCGTGTTATTAGGCCAATTCGGTAAATTGAATCATGCACAAAACTATCTACCCTTCGGGGTGCCGTTATCTCAAGCTTCAACTGAAGGAAGTAGATATATAAAACAGAATAACAGAATGACAAGAGTTGGAAGGGAGCTTGGAGGTCTTCTAATCCAACCCCCTGCTCAGACAGGAAACCCTACACCACTTCAGACAAATGGTTGTCCAATCTCTTCTTAAAAACTTCCAGTGTTGGAGCATTCACAACTTCTGGAGGCAAATCGTTCCACTGATTAATTGTTCTAACTGTCAGGAAATTTCTCCTTAGTTCTAGGTTGCTTCTCTCCTTGATTAGTTTCCATCAGTTCCTTCTTGTCCTGCCTTCGGGTGCTTTGGAGAATAGGTTGACTCCCTCTTCTTTGGGGCAGCCCCTGAGATATTGGAACACTGCTATCATGTCTCCCCTTTTCCTTCTTTTCATTAAAGTAGACATACCCAATTCCAGAAACCGTTCTTTATATGTCTTAGCCTCCAGGTCCCTAATTATCTTTATTGTTCTTCTCTGCTCTTTTTCCAAAATCTGGAGACTAAAACATATGAAGAATATTTGCGGGATTTGAGTATGGCCAGTCTAGAGAAAAGAGAAAAAGGGAAAAGAAAAAATAGGGCTGACATGATAGCTGCCTTCCAGTATTTGAAGGGCTCCTACAAAGATGAGGGGATCAAACTATTTTCCAAAGAATGAGAAACAATGAGAATGAGGAAGAATGTTTCTTGTCCCAAAGCAGGACAAGAAACAATGGATGGAAACTAATCAAGGGAGGAGCAACCTGGAATTAAGGAAAAACTTCTTAACGGTGAGAACAATTAACCAGTGGATTCCAGCTTGTCTTCAAAAGTTGTGGGTCCTTCATCACTGGAGGTTTTTAAGAAAAGACTGGACATCCATTTGTCTGGAATGGTATAGGGCCGTGATGGCGAACCTATGGCACACATGCCACACATGGCATGGAGAGCCATATCTGTGGGCACGGAAGCGTTGCCCTAGCTCAATTTTTGAGCCTTCCGGGCCCACTGGAAGTTTAGAAATGGGCTGTTTCCGGCCTCCAGAGGGCCTCCAGTGGGGTGGGGAAGGCCGTTTTTGCCCTCCCCAGGCTCCAAGAAAGCTTCTGGAGCCTAGGGGAGGGTGAAAAACGGGCCTACTGGGCCCACTGTGCCATCATGTGCCAAAAGCGGGGGTCGCATGGGGGGGGTCACATGCACATGCACAGGGGGGGCGGGGCGCATTGAATTATGGGTGTGGGCACGTGTGCGTGCAACCCCCCCCCACACTCCCCCCGTTTTTGGCACATGACAACAAAAAGGTTAACCATCACTGGTATAGGGTATCCTGTTTGAGCAAGAGGTTGGATTAGAAAACCTCCAAGGTCCCTTCCAGGTATATTCTAAATTGAATTGAAACTTTCAAAAGGATCCCTAGGAGATCAATTTGGGGCACGGAAGAGTTAGCCCCAATGTGTGAATGAACCTTTTTTTTAATTTAATTTAATTTATATGCCGCCCTTCTCCGGAGACTCAGGGCGGTTTACAATGCGTTAAGCAATAGCCTTCATACTTTTGTATATTTTATACAAAGTCAGCTTATTGCCCCACAAACCGGGTCCTCATTTTACCCACCTTAGAAAGGATGGAAGGCTGAGTTGACCTTGAGCCTAGTGAGAATTGAACTCGCAGTAATTGCAGGCAGCTGGATGTTAAATGCTGCCTTAGTAGGAGGCATTAGCCTTCTATGTCACTCAGGCTCCTTTTTAATCATCCCCACCACATATAGGGATGGGCATTGTCTCTTTATATTTGTTTCATACAATTGCAAGACCTTGTTCAGTCACTAAATTGTGTCCAACTCTTTGCGACCCTCTGGATCACTGCATGCCAGGCCCCCCTGTCCTTCACTGTTTCCTGGAGTTTGTCCAAATTTATGTTCACTGTGTCAACAACACTAACTAACCACACAATACCTTACTGTATAAAATTATCCAAATGGTATTTGCCCAATGAGTCAACAGCATTTGTCATCTGGTTCACACGTAAAGCTATTTTATTTTATTTTTTAAAATTTAAACCCCAAAACCAGAGCGGCTTTGGATAGTAAGATGGGCTGACTGTAAATTTAATTAGTCACAAAGAATTTTATTTGATTCTATCGCACCCATCCTCAAGGAGTTTAAGGGGATTTTCTTCCTTGAAATTTTTTTATTAGCTTATAGAGTATTATAAAATACAAAATACAAAAGTAAATAGAAGAACAGTGGGGGGGAAGTGGGGGAAGGGGGAAGAGAAGTGAGGAAAGATGGGGGGGGGGAAAGAAAAAGAAGCATTGACTTCCGACTCTCTCTGTTACAGTAAAATAAGGCATTAACATCAAATCACAGCTTTTTGCTTTTCCATAGTAGTATGAACAGGTCATTTCTATAAAGATCTGTCAGTCTAATTAGTAAACCCCAAAGTCAAAGTTACATTCTTTTCTACATCAAACATGAAGTTGAGAAGCATTTCCATGTGGAAACAAAAGTACTTATATTCTTTTCTTTAATCAAAGTAGTCAGTTTTGCCGTTTCAGTCAACTCCATCAACTTCTGCAGCCATTCGTCCATGGTACAAACCAAAGTGTCCTTCCATTTTTGCACATACAATAGTCTTGCTGTGGTCAACATATATAATAACAAAGTTCCAAATTTTTTCTCCAGTTCTTTTTCCATGAGACCCAAAAGGAAAAGTTCTGGTTTAATCTTTATCTCCGTTTTCAGAATTTTCTGTATTAAAATATGAATCACACTCCAAAGCTTTTTTGCTTTCTCACATGTCCGCCATAAATGACAAAAAGTCCCTTCTTTATTTTTATACTTCCAACATTGATCTGATTTTCCAACATTCAAGGGGATTTTCTTCTTGTTGATGTGCCAAATGAACATACTGTGTTTTTATCTGTGTGTGAGAAAGAGAGAGAGAGAGAGAGAAACAGAGAGAGAGACAGAGAGAGACAGAGAGACAGAGAGAGACAGAGATAAAGACACACAGAGAGAAAGAAAGACACACAGAGAGAGAGACATACAGAGAGACACAGAGACAGAGAGAGACACACATAGAGAGAAAGTCAGAGAGAAAGAGACACAGACACAGACACAGACACACACACACACACACACACACACAGAGAGAGAGAGAGACAGAGAGACAGAGAGACAGAGAGACAGAGAGACAGAGACAGAGACAAACACACAGAGAGAGAAACAGAGACAGAGACAGAGACACACAGAGAGAGACACACACAGAGAGAGAAAAGAGAGACACAGAGACACAGAGAGAGAAAGAGAGAGAGAAAGAGAGAGAGAGTGATAAAGACACAGAGAGAGAAACAGAGACAGAGACAGAGACACACAGAGAGAGACACAGAGAGAGAGAGAAAAGAGAGACACAGAGACACAGAGAGAGAAAGAGAGAGAGAAAGAGAGAGAGAGAGATAAAGACACAGAGAGAGACACACACAGAGAGACACAGAGAGACAGAGAGAGAGAGAGAGAGAGAGAGAGAGAAACAGAGACAGAGACAGAGACACACAGAGAGAGACACAGAGAGAGAGAGAAAAGAGAGACACAAAGACACAGAGAGAGAAAGAGAGAAAGTGAGAGACAGTAGTAGAGAAAGACACACACAGAGAGAAACACGCACACAGAGACACAGAGAGACAGAGAGACAGAGAAAGAGAGAGAGACAGAGAGACAAAGAGAGGAGAGACAGAGAGAGACAGAGAGACAAAGACACAGAGAGAGACACAGAGAGACACAGAGAGGTGCAGAGAGAGAGAGAGAGAGATACAGAGAGTGACAGAGAGAGAGAGAGAGAGATACACAGAGAGACATTCACACACACAGAGAGAGAGAGAGAGAGAGAGAGAGAGAGAGAGAGAGAGAGAGAGAGAGAATTCCAAATTCACCCAATTAGTTTTCACCACTGAGGATGACTTGAATTTTGTTCTCCCCCAGTCCTAACTTAATCCTTTCATCCCGTCAGAAACCACCTCTCAGAAATCAGTGGTTTTCTTAGATAAGGAGCTACTGCTCTAAATCTCACCTCTAGAAATTTCCTTTTTTTCCCCTCCTCCAAAAGGAATAAGCGATATTTAATTTAAGTCCTCTTTAGGAACTCAGCCTGAGCAAGTTATTTAATTCATGTTAAAAGGCCGGGAGGTAGAGGTAAAAATTATGTTCAGTTCATTTTTTAAATAAGGACTTGCCAAATCCTTACATTTCTTCCTAGATGGGGAGGATTTTTTAAAATTATTTAGCCAAGCCTTTGATGAGTAAGTTATAACTCTGGGATAAATATCTCCTTCCTTCCTTCCTTCCTTCCTTCCTTCCTTCCTTCCTTCCTTCCTTCCTTCCTTCCTTCCTTCCCTCCCTCCCTCCCTCCCTCCCTCCTTCCTTTCCTCCCTCACCCTCATTGATTCATCTGGATGAAAGAGAAACAAACAGAAAATTAAAACAAGGCCCCTCAGGTGAGTAATTTCATAAAAATTAACATGGGGCAGGGAGTTTTGTTCATTTTCATAGTGACATTAGTACAAAACCCTTCAGACACAGTGACTTTGCTTTTTGCAAATTCTTCCAGGATCGTTTGGATCATCAAATGCATACAGAAAAAAGCTTTACGGTACTGAAGCTTTTATGCTTTCATAGGTAAAATCCCCACCAACGCCAAATAGCTAAATAATTCCCTTATGCAATTCTCCTGCTTTTAGAAAAAAGAAATGAAATGTTTTAATCTGTGTAAAAAAAGCAAAACAAACACTTCTTCTTCTTCTTCTTCTTCTTCTTCTTCTTCTTCTTCTTCTTCTTCTTCTTCTTCTTCTTCTTCTTCTTCTTCTTCTTCTTCTTCTTCTTCTTCTTCTTTTTCTTCTCCTTCTCCTCCTCCTCCTCCTCCTCCTCCTCCTCCTCCTTGAGAATTTGCATGGTTTGGGGACAGAATAAACCATAGCGTTTGTTGCATTAGTCACACCATGGTGGAAAAATGGTGGAGGAGTGGTTTAACAGAAGAAAAGAACTTTGAGGAGACCTTGGAGGTTTTCTATCCAACTTCCTGCTCAAGCAAATGGTTGTCCAGTCTCTTCTTAAAAACCTCCAGTGATGGAGCACCCAGAACTTCTGAAGGCAAGCCATTCAACTGGTTAATAGTTCTCACAGTTATGAAATTTCTTAGTTCTAGATTGGATCTTTCCTTGATTAGTAGCAACAGCACTTGGACTCATATACCACTTCACAGTGCTTTACAGCCCTCTCTAAATGGTTGACAAAGTCAGCATCTTGCCCCCAACAATCTGGGTTGTTAGGATATGGTTTGAGCCTAACAAGTTGTCCAGGCAATATATGTGTATTATGTGACTTTAAAGTTTTCTTGCTGATTTATTGTAATGCTGAGTCATGCTGTAATTAGGTGATGACTGGTTGTGAGAGTATTTAAGCAAGGTATTGTAACGTGTTCAGTTGCTGATGTGATATGCTACCATTGTGTGTGGAGTTTCTATGATAAGCTATCATTGAGAGGAGTTGCTATCTGCTAATCATGGTTTGCTGGATATGCTACCATCGTGGTTTGTGAACCAGAGTGAGTTTGTTATTCTAACCAACTACTGTTTGTTGGGTAAGAAGATTCTGTAACTACTGGACTGATTTACTGGCAAAGACTTGGAATTTGTTTAAAGACTATGAGACTGTTTTTCTACTCTAAAGTAAGCTTTTGATAAACCAGTTTGCATATCTCTTATTCATTGCTCTCAGCAACGTTTCCTTGTGCATTTACTCTGCTGGTTGGTAACACAACACCAATATCCTTAACATGGGTCCTCATTTTACAGACCTCGGAAGGATAGAAAGCTGAGTCAACCTTGAGCCTGGTGAGATTCGAACTGCCAAACTGCTGGTAATCGGCAATCATCAGAAGTAGCCTGCAGTACTGCATTCTAACCACTGCACCACCACAGCTCTAATTTCCACCCATTGTTTCTTGTCTTGCCTTCTGGTGCTTTGGAAAATAAGTTGACTCGCTCTTCTCTGGGGCAGCCCCTGAGATATCGGAAGACTGCTATCATGTCTCCCCTAGTCCTTCTTTTCATTAAACTAGACCTACCCAGTTCCTGCAACCGTTCTTCATATGTTTGAGCCTCCAGTCTCCCTAATCATCGTTCTGCATTCTTTTTGCCATTACCTCTTTCCCAAGGCTGAGAGAAAGGAACTGACCCAAAGCTGACTTTCTATCTAAGGAGGTACTTGAACTGAGCTCCACTGGTTTTTAGTGTTGTGCCTTAATTACTATACCACAACAACTCTTGTGGTTTTTTTTTCCTTGTAAGCAATCTTTTTTTAAAAAAATAGGGGAAGACAAGCTGTTGTAGCTCAACCATCTGCCAAATTAGGCTACCTGCAAGTTCTTTGACTTTGGAAAGAGGACTTAGGAGGCAGTTTATTCGTTCAAATGGAAGGAAGGAAGGAGAAGAAGAGGAGGAGGAAGAGGGGAGGAGGAGAGGGAAGAAAGGAAGGAGGGGAGGAAGAAGGGAGGGAGGGAGGGAGGGAGGGGAGGAAGTGAGGGGCAGGAGGGAGGGAGGGAGGAAAAAGAAGGAATGGAGGGAGGCAGGGAGAGAGGGAAGGAGGAGGAGAAGGAGGGGAGGAGGAGGAAAAGGAGGAAGTGAGGGAAGGCAGGAAGGCAAGAAGGAAGGAAGGCAAGAAGGCAGGCAGGCAGGCAGGAAGGAAGGAGAAGAAGAGGAGGAGGAAGAGGGGAAGAGGAGAGGGAAGAAAGGAAGGAGGGAAGGAAGAAGGAGGGAGGGAGGAGGAGGAAGAGGAATGGAGAGAGGGAAGGAAGAGGGGAGGGGAGGAGGAAAGGGGGAAAGTGAAGGGCAGGAGGGAGGGAGGGAGGAAAAAGAAGGAATGGAGGGAGGGAGGGAGAGAGGGAAGGAGGAGGAGGAGAGGAGAAGGAAATGGAGGAAGTGAGGGAAGGCAGGAAGGCAGGAAGGCAGGCAGGCAGGCAGGCAGAAAGGAAGGAAGGAAGGAGGGAAGGAAGGAGGGAAGGAAGGAAGGAAGGAAGGAAGGAAGGAAGGAAGGAAGGAAGGAAGGAAGGAAGGAAGGAAGGAAGGAAGAAATATATTTTAAAAAAATTCTGCACAATAACGGCAGAGTTACTTCGGATGTTCCCTGCCATCTAGCTTGGTCAAGAGAAGAGACCGGTCAGAGTTGTAACAAGGAAAACTGAACCGTAACATGTTCTGAGGAAATGAATACACAATGGTTTGTCTGTCCGAGGCGAAGTGCCTTTTGAGTAAACACAGCCAGGGCTGACTTCATTATTGCTCTTTTAGAAATATTGCTGCATAATCTCCATTTACATAATTGAAGGCTTATTGGTTCCCTCTTTTGTTCACAGCAAGGTTTTGTAAGGGCGTGATGAAAAGCATCTGAGAGAGGAAAACCAACACGGAGGTACAAAAGAATAATTTGTTGGGCATATTAGTAATTACAAGAGTAAGAGAGAGGAAAGGAGCAGCGAAGGGATGTTGTTGCATGCTTGTAACTAACCTGTGGATGTTTCCTAATGCCACCATCTCTCAAAGGTGCAGGAAAGATCAGAAGATATCAGCTCTGGAGGACCTCTGAAAGAACAACAAATTGTTACCATGTTTGTCTAGAATTTGTAAAGCCACAATTTGTTGTAGTGGTTAAGGATTAGACTAGAAACTAGGAGTTGAGTTAGGTCAAAGATACTAGAAATGGTTAATAGATGTTGGAAGTATTTTTTTAAAATATGCATGTAAATTACATATTAGTCAACATTTCATGAAAAAAGTCCTGCCTTTACAGGACTCATACTTTAATATTATATTATACAGGAAAAGGAGGAGGGGGAGGAGGAGGAGGAGGAGGAGGAGGAGGAGGAGGAGGAGGAGAAGGAGAGGAGGAGGAGGAGAAGGAGGAGGAGGAAGAGGAGAAGGAAAAGGAGAAAAAGAAGAAGAGGAGGAAGAGGAGGAGGAGAAGGAGAAGGAGAGGAGGAAGAGGAGGAGGAAGAGGAGGAGAAGAAGAAGAAATGGAGGAGGAGGAGAAGGAGAAGGAGAAGGAGAAGGAGAAAGAGAAGGAGAAGGAGAAGGAGAGGAGGAGGAGGAGGAAGAGGATAGGAGGAGGAGGAGGAGGAGGAGGAGGAGGAGGAGGAGGAGGAGGAGGAGGAGGAGGAGGAGGAGGAGTAGGGAGAGGGTGAAGAAATTGTTTTCAGAACCAAGAACTGTCTAATGTTCTCTACAAAAAAAATAATTCAAACATTCAGAAAACTTATGTTTGCACAACAATATGAATTTTCCATCTAAAATGATTCTGTCTATTTTATCGCTTCAAATGCCAGTTATCTTCTTTGGCTAACTCTATATGCCGGCCTGGGAACCAACAAGGCCAAAGTAAGAACTAAATTCAAATTTACCCAGCAAGTGAATGCACATGAACATTTGTGCATTGGTGGCCCATGAGTGACATCAGACAATATAAATCAGAAGGACACAGTTCAATGAAGATTCTTAATTGATTAAAGCGCTCACAGCTGTAGAAATTGGAAGAATCAATTAAATGCCGAAGACGACTATTGGCAAGCGCTAAACCCTTTCAGACTGAAGCTGAAAGGAAGAATACAAAACGAAATTAAAGGGCACCCCCAACCCCTCGCTAAATAGAAAGGGTATCCATGCATTTTAGCCTTGTCTGTTTTCCTGGCTTCTCCTAAACATTTCAGGATTCTTATTCTCAGCAGTAATTAAGTACATCATTAAATCGTGATGGCATTTAATATTGCCATCGTACACGAAGAGATTGAAAATGAAGGCACCGACCTGAATTGTTAAAGAGTTTCTGTTGTTTCATTTTTCTAAGCTGAAGGCCTCAACATCTTGATCTGACAGGGATTTCTCTTGGAAACAATAACTGCCACCTTCTCCTTCCGTGTTGGAGGTAAAGGCAGCCAACTCAAAGGCTCTCACATCCCTTATGGTTGGTACACAACTTTTGGAGTTGTGATTCCAACCAGGGGTGAAATCCAGCAGGTTCTGACAGGTTCTGGAGAACCGGGTAGCGGAAATTTTGAGCAGTTCGGAGAACCGGCAAATACCACCTCTGGCTGGCCCCAGGAGTGGGATGGGAATGGTGATTTTGCAATATCCTTCCCCCAGCAGTGGGGAGGGAATAGGGATTTTGCAGTATCCTTCCCCTGCTATGTCCACCAAGCCACGCCCACCAAGCCACACCACACCCACCAAGCCACGTCTACAGAACCCGTAGTAAAAAAATTTGGATTTCACCACTGATTCCAACCATGACCTCTCTCTCTCTCTCTCTCTCTCTCTCTCTCTCTCTCTCTCTCTCTCTCTCTCTCTCTCTCTCTCTCTCTCATCTATCTATTTCTTTATCTCTATCACTATCATCTCTCTCTACTTATCTATCTTTTTCTATTTTTCCATCTATCTCATTGGGATTTGGGTAGCATAAACAATAAACAAGCAAATCTCCAGTTCTGAATAACCTCTAAAATATCTTCAAAAATCCTAAAGCTTCAAAGGCAATTTCCTTCCCATAATTCTGTCTCTCTGCTTCTTAGATCTCAATGCCTTTTTATTTATTTCTTTACTTTTTCTCACTCTAATCAGAAGGTGGCCAGAGGTTTGTCTCCTTCCCTTGATATATGTACCGTATATTGCTACTACCTTGTTTTAAGTATTAAGCAGTTACTCAGTGTAACTCCCAAACTGATTTGCATGATGTCCCTATGAATTTCATAAATGGTTGTCAGGTATTTTGAATCCAGTAGAGGTCCAGAGGAAATTACTTAACAAGCTGTTGAGAGACTGAGGGATACATAAACTAATCTCACTGGACAGTAAAAAGCAGCAGAGGATATTTTACATTTTTATTCTTGAAAAAATTGACTTTGTACTCTATTGTTTAAAGAAAAATATAGTTAGGGTACAGCTATAGTTACTATATATTTATATAGCTCCATAATTCCAGATACAATTGGTAGATAAAGTCACAAGCTCTTCATAGAAATGAATTAAATTTCACTGACTCACCTACTTAATTAAGACAACATTGCAATTACCCTATGACATACCAAAAAGTTTAGAGAAGGCTCTCCCCCTGGGGGCCGCCAGTCAACACTGTTTGACCAACGGCACCCTAAGAAGCCCCTCTCTATGGGAGTGTACTGGTCGGTGAGAGGCTACTGGTAGCAGAAGGCGGACTCGTAGATACCCCGGCCATGGAGCGCTCTAAAGATGGTAACCAAAACCTTGAAGCGTACCCGGAAGACCACCGGGAGCCAGTGCAGCTCGCGCAGGAGGGGGGTCACATGGGAGCGCCATGTCGCTCCCATAACCACCTGCGTGGCCGCATTCTGGACCAGCTGGAGCCTCTGGGTGCTCCTCAAAGGGAGCCCCAAGTAGAGAGCATTTCAGTAGTCCAGGCAGAAAGTGACGAGGGCATGAGTGACCGAATTTAACGAGTCCCGATCCAGAAAGGGACGCAACTGGCGAATCAGGCGAACCTGATAAAATGCCCTCCCGGCCACAGCCATCAGATGTCCTTCTAAAGACAGCTGTGAGTCCAGGAGGACACCCAAGTTGCGGACCCTCTCCGTGGGGGCCAACGACTCACCCCCAATAGTCAGTGATGGCACCAACTGACTATATTGGGATGTCGGAAACCACAGCCACTCGGTCTTGGATGGGTTGAGCCTGAGTCTGTTTCTCCCCATCCAGATCCGTACAGCCTCCAGGCACTGGGACATCACTTCAAGGGCATCATTGGGGTGGTCCGGGGTGGAGATGTACAGCTGGGTGTCATCAGCGTACTGGTGGTACTTCACCCTGAAAGCACAGATGATCTTGCCCAGCAGCTTCACATAAATGTTGAACAGAAGGGGCAAGAGGACCGACCCTTGTGGCACTCCACATACAAGGGGCCTCGGGGTCGACCTCTGCCCCCCTGCCAACACAGACTGCGACCGGTCAGAGAGAAAGGAGGAGAACCACTGCAAGACGATGCTGTACTTGGGCCTGAAACCCGACTGGTATGGGTCCAGATATGATGTTTCATCCAGAACCAACGGGAACTGATGTGCCACCACACTCTCAACAACCTTCACCATAAAGCAAAGGTTGGAGCCAGGACGAAAGTTGTTCAAAGTAGCCGGATACAGGGTCAGCGTCTTGAGGAGGGGTCTCACCATCGCCTCCTTCAAGGCAGTAGCAAGATGGTAGCAACTTGCTGTTTCCAACCACCTGACAAGTCACAATTGATGGGTTCATAACAAATCTTAAAAACAAGCAGTATCTGTCTATAGTTATCTATTTACCAAACTATGGAACACAAAGGTATATTTAAATAATGACACTATGAGGATTATAACAATAAATGTCTATCGAGATTCTCAATCATCCAGGTCATGGTTGTCCCCAAGGTTTCTTTTTCAAAAAGAAACTGGACTTTGGTTTCCTTGAGGATATTACATCTGCATCTCTATAACTGTCTGGTTTGGCTCTGCAACCCAACCAGACAGACACCGACTTCAGAGGATCATTAGAACTGCAGAAAAAACAATGGCTACCAACCTGCCTTCCATGGAGGATCTGTCTACTGCACGAGTCAAAAAGAGGGCTGTGAAAATATCTACAGACCCCTCGCATCCTGGACATCAACTGTTTCAACTCCTACCCTCAAAACAGAAACAACTGTTCTGTTCTGTTCTGTTCTGTTCTGTTCTGTTCATTCTGCCAGAACGGATGACATATTTGAGTGACCTGCTTTTAGGAAATCTCTTTCATTTTAGGAGTTTAGTTTAGATTTCCCATCGTTTCCATACGTGGGTTTCTCAGCGTGGGTAGAGTTGTGATTGTTGTTGTTGGTGATGATAATGACAGAGAAAGTGTGAGTATATATCTCAGTTCTATTCCTTCAGAAATACAGGAAAGATGTGCTGTTCAATATATAAAAGAAATAAAAAGGAACCTCTTCAATTACCTTTCATTTCGTTTTCAATCTTTAACTTAGCTGGATGGCTAAAACGGCAGCTGGTGAAATGAAGCCCGGCACAGTTTCTCTCTCTGCCCCCCAACCAGCCACAATAAAAGTTGCACTTATTTATTTATTTATTGCACAGTCCTACTGTTCCAGTTCTTTCTTTTTTTTCAAAAAAAAAAATTCCTCTAACAGGAAACGATGCCGGGTTCAATAACGCTTTCGGTGTAAGTGCCAAGCGGGAATGTCTTTATAGATTTATTACCTATTTGCTATATTCCCTGAAGGAAAAGGAATCAGACAAAAAAAGGGGAAACCAAATAAGACAGAGAGAGCAGAAAAACAACGGAACATTAAAAAATAAATAGAGGGAGGGAGGGAGGGAGGGAGGGAGGGAGGGAGAGAGAGAGAGAGAGAGAGAGAGAGAGAGAGAGAGAGAGAGAGAGAGAGAGAGAGAGAGAGAGAGAGAGAGAGAGACCAATCAGGGGGTGGAAGGAGGATGGGAAAGCAATTTTTGCAAAATGAATTCAGGCTGATTATATGGAAGTGCTGAGGGTTTTATGTTACCGTTAGTTTTATTTTCATGTTGCATTTTTTGTGTGTGTGCGCATATGTGTGTGAATACACAGATTTGCATATAACTGCTCAGGGAACTGTTATTACTAAATGGGATATCAATATTAAGAGTGTTTAAATGGATAAATGAATAAATATTACCAGAAAGCCCACTTTAACCGTTCAATTGGTTTACTTTATTGGTTTACTCGCTGAGATAAAACAAGACATTCTGTTCTTGGCCTCTGGTGTTGGTGATGAGGCGTGGACACATCAACAGAAGTGTTTCTCATCGCCTGTTGTTAGTTTGTTCTCTTATTTTAGCCTTTCTTCTCCTGATTGACATTTGTGGGACTTCCTGATAACCCTACCAAGCTCAGATATGTTGAGTAGTGCTAGTATGCCAGGAGTTCGATCCTAACCAGCTCAAGGTTGACTCGGCTTTGCATCCTTCCAAAGTCAGTAAAATGAGGACCCAGATTTTTGAGGGCAAGATGCTGACTCTGTAAACTGCTTTAGAGAGGGATGTAAATCACTATGAAGCAGTATACAGTATAAGTCTAAGTGCTATTGCTCTTCCCTTTCCTTCCTTCCTTCCTTCCTTCCTTCCTTCCTCCCTCCCTCCCTCCCTCCATCCCTCAGTCACTCACTCCCTCAGTCACTCACTCGCTCACTCCCTTCCATGGTGCACAGTGGTTAGTATGCAGTATTGCAGGCGAACTCTGCCCAATGCCAGCAGTTTGATCCTGACCATCTCAAGGTTGATTCAGCCTTCCATCCTTCCAAAGTCAGTAAAATGAGGACCCAGATTGTCGAGGGCAAGATGCTGACTCTGTAAATTGCTTTAGAGAGGGATGTAAATCACTATGAAGCGATATATACTGCTCAAAAAAATAAAGGGAACACAAGCAGAAGACATCCGAGATCTGAATGAATGAAATAGCCTTATTAAATACTTTGTCTTTACATACAGTAGTTTATACACTGCTCAAACAACTAAAGGGAACACAAAACTATTGTATGTAACGAACAAAGTATTTAATAAGGCTATTTCATTCATTCAGATCTCGGATGTCTTCTGCTTGTGTTCCCTTTATTTTTTTGAGCAGTGTATAAGTCTAAATGCTATTGCTCTTCCCCTTCCTTCCTTCCTTCCTTCCTTCCTTCCTTCCTTCCTTCCTCCCTCACTCCCTCACTCACTCAGTCACTTACTCCCTCAGTCACTCACTCATTCCCTTCCATGGTGCACAGTGGTTAGTATGCAGTATTGCAGGCTAACTCTGCTCAATGCCAGCAGTTTGATCCTGACCATCTCAAGGGTGATTCAGACTTCCATCCTTCCAAGGTTGGAAAAACGAGGACCCAGATTGTTGAGGGCAAGATGCTGACTCTGTAAACTGCTTAGAGAGGGATGTAAAGCACTATGAAGTGCTATTGGTATCATTATCTACTTGGACAAAGTCTGCCTTCAACTTGAGTGTCTCCATGGACAATCCATTGAGATATTTCAGTAGCGATATAGAAATTATTTACTATTGGTTTTTTTTTTTCTGAAGATGATTCTTCCATCTGAATATTCCTGGGATTTTCTGGAGGTAGTTTTCACCAGGTTTGGTTTCACTTTGGTTTTTTATTTTGAGATCAAGCAAGAAATTTCTGCAAACATACCAGGGGGGTTTCAAACCGACTTATTTTGTTTACTGTCCTAATAATCTTCATTAGCAATTACAGTCATGGACCAGAGGCCAGAACAAATAAAAACACTCAGTAAATATACAATTGAAAATTCTAGTATAAAATAATAAATAACAACTAAAATCTATGATAAAATCCAGTCTGTTAATTATACATGGTCTAACTATACTAAAATTACAATCCATAAACTGTGTGTCCAGTTGTCAGTTTAATACTAAAAGGGAAAGGAATAAGCAGTGCAAAGGGTTTGCCACATTTGTTGTATAAAATAGCTGTGGTGGATTAGACATGTGTTTCAGTGGTGGGTTTCAAAAATTTTTACTACCGGTTCTGTGGGTGTGGCTCGACGGGCGTGGCATGCCATGGCTTGGTGGGCGTGGCTTGGTGGGCATGGCAGGGGAGGATACCGTAAAATCTCCATTCCCTCCCCACTCCAGGGGAAGGTTACCGCAAAATCCCCATTTCCTCCCGATCAGCTGGGATTCGGGAGGCAGAGAATAGATGGGGGCACTTTTTCCAAATTTTCAACATCTTTTTTTCAAAACTGGATTCAGTTCTGGGTTTTAAAATTAATTTAATTAATGAATTACAAAACTGGATTTAGTTTTGTAATTAATTGTTCTCACAATTAGGACATTTCTCCTTAGTTCTAGGTTGGATCACTTTTTATGGATGTCACACCCATTATTTCTTGTCCTGCTCTCAGGTGCTTTGGAGACCCCCATGCACTGTTGACCATTAGTAAGTTACTCCATGTCTAAATGTCTAGAATGTGGGTTTCTCAGGGTCTTTGAAGTCTAATTCAGATCCTAGGAATAATGTATAGAAGATAAGATATGAACTGAAGCATGTGCAACAGGCATCAACTTGTTACCTTATCATAATCTGTCCACTTAAAAGGAGTTGGCAAAAAAATGTATTGAGAATCAGATCATTATTCTATTAACTGTGTATTGATTGGTAAGCCTTGGTGGCTTTGTTGATTACTAAAGTTTCCAGAAAGTAAACTCGAGAACTTCTGCATGCAAAGTATCTTCTCTGATATGGGTCAAGGTTCCTGGTGTCTTGGTGAGGAGGACTTTATGGAAATGACCAAGCTCATTAGCTCATAGACTGCACTATCAGATGCAAATATTTTGGTTGCAAGGGAGAGTTTTTTAAAAAAAGTTCTGACCTGATAAAAATTGTGCCCTGGGCTAAAAACGTAGGACACAATATAGAATTAGAAGACTGGGAAAAAATCTGGAATAAAAATTATACAATAACTAAATCTGTGGCCTATAAGGAAAACCAATATAAGATTTAACTTATTTATTTAATTTTATTGTTGGCATTTAGCACCAGCGAGGCTGGCCAAGATGTATCCAAATTTAAATCCAAAATGCTGGAAATGTAAACAGGGACGAGGTACCTTCTTTCACTCATGGTGGTCATGCCCCGAAGCGAAAAGATATTGGACAAAGATACAGAAATGGCTGCAGGATCTAACTAAATGTTAGAACCAGAATTATTTCTTCTGATGATACGTAGGGTGAAATATAATAAAAAGATAAAATATTTGATGTTACATATATTAACAGCGGCTTAATGTGGGGTATTGGAAGAAAGATAGTATACCGCCAGAGGGATTAGTTATTCAAAAAATATTTGATTGCGCAGAAATGGATAAACTCACATTAGAGTTAAAGAGAAAGGATGACTCGGAATATTATGCGGTATGGGAGAAATGGTATGAATGGATAGATAATAGAAATAAGGAATGGAAATGTACATAAAGGTATATGTTTAGAAATAGAATGTATATAAAGTACTGAATATTGGTTCTAGTTGTATGAATAATGTCATGGATCTGTTAAATATGTAATAGAGATATGTAAAGAGAAAAAATGCAATATTTTTTTTTAAAAAAAAATCTGTGCCCTCTTGCTAATCCATGTGGGGAGAAATTAATCTTCAGAGAACAGCTTTATAAATATGAAAATTCAGGTGGCCTTCGCGTCCGTTCTTCTAGCTTGCGAACAAGGAATGGGAAGGAAAACAAGAATGGTAGAAAATGTATGAATTCCTGTACAAATGAAGTCGATAGGAGAGATTTGATCTCTGGGACTACGGTTTGAATCATCTGGATCATGGCTTGCTGTTAGAAGATGGGTTGCATTTTATCAGGGGTGTTTTCAGAGTTCTGATTTGACATTGTGGATGAGTGAATGACTGCTTCTCTCAAGGAAGCAGAGATTGTAAGCGGGAATATATAAGAACAAGTTCCAGGAAGCAATTTCATTGAATGAGTGAACAGTTTGGATCATCATCTAGATCAGGAGGTCTCCAAACCTGGCCAACTTTAAGCTTTGTAAGCATGACTAGTTGCGGAATTCTGGAAGTTGAAATCCACAAGTCTTAAAATTGCCAAGTTTGGAGAGCCGTGATCTGGATGATTCCTCGGAGTTTTGTTTGCGGTGGGTATATTACTTGGAACCCTGACATGGTTGTGGAGAACAAGCCTATCACGGTTAGGTTGAATTGTACACTAACATCTCTGTGGTTTCTTCTCTCTGCAGGAGATCCTTTTCCATTCCTTTAGGCAAAATCGCTTAAGTCACATAAGGAATTTTTCTCAGACTGCTTATCCACCCTGCATCTCAAGCAACTTCTGGAATTTTCTGCTCACAATTTATTAATTGTAAAAAAGATATCGAGACTCTAGAAAGAGTGCAGAGAAGAGCAACAAAGATGATTAGGGGGCTGGAGGCTAAAACATATGAAGAACGGTTGCAGGAACTGGGCATGTCTAGTTTAATGAAAAGAAGGATTAATGGGGTGACATGATAGCAGTCTTCCAATATCTCAGAGGCTGCCACAAAGAAGAGGGAGTCAAGCTATTCTTCAAAGCACCTGAAGGGAGGACAAGAAGCAATGGGTGGAAACTAATCAAGGAGAGAAGCAACCTAGATCTAAGGAGAAATTTCCTGACAGTTAGAACAATTAATCAGTGGAACAACTTGCCTCCAGAAGTTGTAAATGCTCCAACACTGGAAGTTTTTAAGAAGAGATTCTATTCTATTCTATTCTATTCTACTTGACTCGACTCTACTCTACTCTACTCTACTCTACTCTACTCTACTCTAATTGCAAAATAATTCAGAACTGTTTGCAATACAACACAGGAAAAGTCCAGTAATCAGGATTCCTTCAAATCGTTAGCATGGTGGTTGCAGGTTACGAAGATTGGGAAAATGGATTTTTCCAAAGCGTGTCAGTTCTTTAAATTGATTCCTTTTGGGGTTGAAGACAAATCCCTTTAGATCTCAGATAAACATTTGCATGCTGTGGAAGAATATGACGATGTTGCTGTAATGGGACCTATTAAACCACTCAGCAAAAAAATTGGGAAGAACTTTGGCTCATAAAGTTCACAGCCATTGTTGTCTATACACTAATGGAAAATAAACACTATTAAGCTTGAACTTTTAGTACAGGAAGGCAGTTTAATAGGGTACCAGGACACCTTGTGAATAATAATGATTAGAATATAGCAATTAATGGACACAATTTATTCCAAAGGAAGCGGACAATAGAGATAAGTTGCGGAGATAAAAAGTGCAACGATAGGGACAAGTTACTCAGAGTTCAACTAAATAAACTTAAGATACACTACAGGGTGTATCTAATTTAAAATAAGGGAGGAATAAACACAGGCTATACTGTTGTTTACGTCTACTACCGCCTGCCCTATGAAGAAGACAATGCGCTCCCAAGCAAATTGCAGCTCTTTCAAAGGCAGGACACATTTACATGGTTGTTTAATTATCTTAACACCTGTTCAGAGACAACAACTGCAAGTTTCATCTTCCAGGATATCAAGGAAGGCAGAAGTGGATCGGCTCTCCTTGAGTGGATACCAACCAATAGGGAAAACTTAAGTCAGAAAAAGGCAAGGATAGTAGGAATGTTGTAGTGGGAAATGAGCGTATCGTGCTTTAGTCCTCGATTTCAGAAGACCTAAAACTGTATGTAATCAATTAGATCCTTGGTTATTCTTTTTTTAAAAAAAGTGGTTTTTGATAACTGCCTTCCTGTACTAAATACAGTAGTGGCCAAAATTGTGGATGTCAGCATCCCAGCACTGACATATATAAAGAGAGGAGAAGCTTGAACTTTTGCCTACTAAATCCCTTTGAAGATTCTGTCTCCTCGGAGATGGGAGGTGGGGAGACATTCCTGTGATCTGATGAAGAAGAGATGAGGAAAGTGGCTTGGAAGATAGCCAATGAGAAGCAGAAAATTGGGGATTGGAAAGGGAGGGATTGGGGGGTAAAGGTCAGTATTGACGGCGAAAGAGCCAGGATCAGATCGCTGTGCTCAATAAAGAGAAAATTTCCTCAAAGATCGGCAGTTTGGAAATTCATTTATTTTGAGATAGCATCGAAACCTGACAGTGGAAACCTTTTGAGAAAAAGTGCATTTTTGAGGTTTGATGGTTAATAACACCACTTTTTTGTTTGTTTGTTTTGGAGTTTCAAGATAATCATATTCCATTGCTGGAATGGCCTGGGAATAGCCCAGACCTTCACCCAATTGAAAATCTATGCAGCCGAGTAAAGAAACTTTACTCTCATCTCTCATCTACAATATGCCTTTAATCTCAAGAATAAATTATGAAATTATGAATAAGCCATTCCAACCTGGTTGTTCGTTAGCATTCTGGGTTTCACTGCACGAAAGAGGAGGAAGAAGGTAACTTCCATGTCACAAGAGGCTACCACCACAGCAGAGGGTCATGAACAGGGGTTGGTTGCTGGGGGTTCGTAGGGGTTCGAGAGAACCTCTAGCTAAGTTTGGAGAACCCCCAAATCCCACTCCTGGGTGACCCTGCCCATGCTGCCCCTCCCAGGAGTCCCCTTATGGCCCATTTTGGATGCAGGTAAGTGCAAGGCGCGTGTGGAGGCTTGGAGAGGATGAAAAACAGGCCTACCAGAACTTGGGAAGGCTGGAAAAGAGTCCGTTTCCGGCCTCCAGAAGGCCTCCAGAGTCTGGGGAGGCCATTTTTGCCCTCCAAGGAGCTTGAGGAAAGCCTCTGGAGCCCAGGGAGGGCACTCCCCCCCCCGGCCATAGTGCAGGAGACCAACTAGGCCACGCCCACCATGGCCACGCCCAGCCAGCAACCAGGCAGAGGACCCCTAGCTAAAATTTTTGAAGCCCACCCTGCTCATGAACTAAATGTGTCACCTCTTCTACAGCTCAGACAATGTGTGAAATGAGCGCACATGAAAACTTAAGCAAGTCAGCTTTTCAGGGAAGATGGTCGCCTTCTGAACCGATGAATTTGAATCAATTCAACTATATCAGATTGTTATCCTGAAAAATTCCGAATGAATTTCCTTAGCCCTTCTAATTAGCTCCTGTCCAGATTCCCTGACATCCCCCCCAACCCCCAACCCCCCCCCCACACACACAATCCATTCTTTGGGGAAATATGATTGAACTATCCCCAAACCGGTAATGAAAAATGCAAATTAAGTGTGTTGATTTGTAACTAGTTTGGAAGCTGTGCAACAGCATTGTCCTGTCTGAAATTGGCACGCAAAAAACTGTGCAAGTGTTATGGATTGCTCACCTGAAGAGCATCCCAAAAAAAATGAAGCTAAAATGCCTGCATTGATTTCAGAAGAAAATTTAGTTCAAGCTTGACTATCTTCAATAATTAGCAGTAATAGCAAGGGGAATACAATTACAGGAAGAGCAAATTGCTTTTTATTTAAAGGCTCTCAATTTTTTTCAATACATCCCACTGTGTAAGTCCCTCTTTAAATTAGAGGGAGCGTGTATAATCTCAGCTCCTCCACTGGGGTTTACCAAAATATATGTGTTCTTTAGATGCTTACTTCTGTGTTTGGAGGATTAAACTGCTGTAAGAACTTTGTAACGACAGATATCAATGGTAATTTGGTTAATTGTGTGTGTTCCAGCTCTCTTTTTTAATTTGCTTATATTTTAAAGTTTGCCATACATGTGTCTCCTTTCTCAGTGGAAAAGAGGGAGGGCAGAGTCACCAGCTCAGAGGAAGATCTTCCTGGAGTCTAAGGCAACTAGTTCAAGGAAACATTAAAAAAAAAAAAAAGAGTTCTTGGGGAAATATATCTGTTTCCTTTCTTCTCTTGGGCAAAGAGATTTTCCTTTGAATTTTAGTGAGAGTCAGAGGCCCAAGGAACAAAAGAAGCTGTATTTGATAGAGTTATGCAGCAGTTCAATTTGGAAAGAGCAAAAGTGCTTTGGAGAGCATGAGGTCGTACGCACAACTCTTGTTGGCAACTCCTTAAAGATGACAGTAATGTTACTTCCCTCTGTAGCTCCATCATGAGAAAGTACATTTGGTTGGAGGTAGGTGCTACTTGTACTTCCGTAGTTGCTCTTGCTCTTTAAATCTGAAGAGCTTGTACAGCTCAAGTGTAAAGGTAAAGGTTCCCCTCACACATACGTGCTAGTCGTTCCTGACTCTAAGGGGCGGTGCTCATCTCTGTTTCAAAGCCGAAGAGCCAGCGCTGTCCAAAGACGTCTCCGTGGTCATGTGGCCAGCATGACTAAACATCAAAGGTGCACGGAACGCTGTTACCTTCCCACCAAAGGTGGTCCCTATTTTTCTACTTGCATTTTTTACATGCTTTCGAACTGCTAGGTTGGCAGAAGCTGGGACAAGTAAAGGGAGCTCACCCCATTACACGGCACTAGGGATTCAATCCGCTGAACTGCCGACCTTTTGATTGACAAGCTCAGTGTCTTAGCCACTGAGCCACCATGTCCTAAAACTCAAGCGTAGATTTGAACATCGTGAATCTATGAACACAATCCCATTTGCACTTGGTGCAAGATGATATAGCAGGGGACCAGGGGTGGGCTGTCCACTGGAGAAGATGATTTCAGGATCTAAAATCGATTCTACATTTCAGATCTCAGGGTCTTTCTCCTATGCCTGGTTATCAGAACCTCAGTGGATCTGGTTTCTGGCTTTTGCTACAGAATGTCAGGTCAGTGAGTAATGTAACTTTCTTTATCTATGATTTAATGGAGGAGGAGGAGGCCAACCTGGAAAACTGAAACTATTTTCCTTCCAGAATTTTGAGTGGTTAAGAAAGGAAAGATTGAAGGCAAACAAGCTCCAGGCAGAAGAAGAACATCATGGTTTCAAAATCTAAAGGACTAGTTTGGACAAAACTCAGAAGTGCTTTTTCATGTGGCTGTTGATAAAAATAGGATATGGCAGAAGGAGGAGGAGGAGGAGGGGAGGAAGGAGAAGAAGAGGAAGAGGAAGAAGAAGGAGGAGGAGGAGGAGGAGGAGGAGGAGGAGGAGGAGAAGAAGAAGAAGAAGAAGAAGAAGAAGAAGAAGAAGAAGAAGAAGAAGAAGAAGAAGAAGAAGAAGAAGAAGAAGAAGAAGAAGAAGAAGAAGAAGAAGAAGAAGAGGTGGAGGAGGAGGAGGAGAAGGAGGAGAAGAAGAAGGAGGAGGAGGAGGAGGAGGAGGAGGAGGAGGAGGAGGAGGAGGAGAAGGAGAAGAAGAAGAAGAAGAAGAAGAAGAAGAAGAAGAAGAAGAAGAAGAAGAAGAAGAAGAAGAAGAAGAAGAAGAAGAAGAAGAAGAAGAAGAAGAAGAAGAAGAAGAAGAAGAAGAGGAGGAGGAGGAGGAGGAGGAGGAGGAGGAGGAGGAGGAGGAGGAGGAGGAGAAGGAGGAGGAGGAGGAGGAGGAGGAGAAGGAGAAGGAGAAGGAGAAGGAGAAGGAGAAGGAGAAGGAGAAGAAAGGAACCATGAATTCTAAACCTGCCTTAGACAAGGAGTCACCAGGATGACAATGGCCAGTCCTGCTGTCTCAACTCTAGGAAAAAGAAGAAGGCAAGGACAAATGACTTTCAAAAATGTTACTAGCATCAATAGTTGTGTGTTCTCCTTTTTGTCGACCTGCAAGAGTTTCTTGGTTCACAGATGATCTCCAGGTAATAAAGTGGTAGAAGGAACAAAGCTGGAGAAAGGCAAGGAAAGAATTTGGTGAAACACAAGGAGGAGCCTTTAATAAAGGATGACCTTGTGGCAATATGAGTAGCAAAGCATAATTATTTGTCTTAGCTGATTTTTGTTCTTTTATTCCTAGTTAAAACCTTTCGGTTTAATCTAAACCATTCCTTTACTTTCTTCAGAGGTTATAGCTGCACATCTGAGGGGCGCACGTCTGAACCACCAGTAGATGGCAGCAAAGAGAAGGCAACACCTTCTCTTGTTGCCACCTAATGGTCCTTCAAACCCATAAAGCTATGATTTATTAGCCCTTCTAAAATATTTGTAGGCCATCACTGAATCCCTGCAAATCACTCTCCATCTGCGATTGCGTATTCAATATTTCTCTCTTGTCTTAAAAAAATGCCCTCTTCTCAGTGTCTCTCTTCTTTTTCTTCTTTTGGTAGTGTAATTTTTCATTTCCTATTAAACTGGAGGTGCTGGAGCAGAAAGCAAAGTTCACCTCTGCCTCACACACACCTCAAAACTAATATTGCTGCTATTTCTAACTATTTATGTATTATGTCTCTCCGCACACTCAGTCTGGGGTGTCAGGAAACACTTGGAGAAGTTGCCTCTAGCAACGATGAGGAGGCAGAGGAGTGACCTGCTGTGAGAAGACAAATAGCAAGTAGCAAAATTCATTCGTGCATGAACATGCTGGGTTTTTTTTTTTTCCTTCTTCCCCTGTTTCTTTTTCCAGGTAATTTTAAAATGGTGCAGAAGTAAATATGGAATTACCTGTTAGTGACAGGCAGTAAGAATCAAGATCTCATGTTATACTGCAATTAAGCTAGTCCCAAAGGTGCTTTTTTCAGGAGGCAACTGGACTTTCTTTCTTGAAGAAGCTTCTCGGATGAGAAGCGAAACATCTTCAAAAGAAAAAAAAAATAAGCAAGTTTTTTGCTGAAGTTTTTTTGCTGAAAAAAGCACCTTTGGACAACCATGACCTGGATGACTGAGAATCTCTACAGACTTTTAGCTATACAATTTGGGATGAACCCCCTTGGAATAGTGTGGGAGTAGGAATGGATTTCCAGAGGAAAAAAATTGCAGACTTCAGGAACCAGGAGAACTACTCAGGTGACAGATAAACCTCCAAGGTTCAACCTTGGAGGTTAAACCTTGAACCTCCAAGTGCTTCAAGGACCCTCTAAAAAGATGCAAATGACCAGCTGTCTGCAAGGAGTATAAATCCTTCCATTCCCCACCATCCTGTCAGAGCTGAAGAAACTTCTTGGATGAGAAGCAAAACGTCTTCACAGAAAAAACAAGAAAGTCCAGCTGCTTCCTGAAAAAAAACACCTTTGGGACAAGCATAACCTGGATAACGGAGAAACTCTACAGAACGTTATCTTTCAATCTCATCTCTTTTGGACTATCAAAGTAGGGTAGAAGTGATCCATGGAAGGAAATTCAAGGAAATGGAGGTGATGAAGATCAGGAGAGGAGACCCACCAGCACAAGTGGGAATGAAGAAGTCATTAAAAGCAGGCCACAAGCATTCTCAAATCTGATCAGAATTCCTCAAGTCTGCAAGGAGTATAAATCCTTCCATTCCCCATTCATCCAGTCAGAGCTGAAGAAGCTTCTTGGATGAGAAGCGAAACGTCTTCAAAAGAAAAAAAAATAAGAAAGTCCAGTTGCCTCCTGAAAAAAAGCACCTTTGGGACAACCATGTCCTGGATGACTGAGAATCTCTACAGATTTTTGCAATTAAGCTAGTTTATTGCTCATGTCCATACACAAGAATATGGTCAACTAATGATCGGCACCAAATTGGCGCTAAATAATAGTGAATGGAATTCAAGAGGGGTTGGACTCAGACCACTTGTGGGAATGTAATGATTCTAAGGTGATGACTCACTTAACCCCACCTCCAACTCTGCCTGCTCTTCTCTTACAGTGTGGAAGGTGTCAGGTTTCGTTGCTATCTTAAATAAACTTCATTCTCAAACGCAAGGTCTCTAATGAATCTTTTTTTTTATTTAAGAATAGGAGAACGACATCCCTGAACTCTTGTGCAGCCAAAACTGGCCCCTCCTTCCAAACCCCTCCCTTTCCGTTCTTCAACCCCAATGTCTCATTGGCCATCGTGCAGATCCATCTCTTCGTCCCAAGCACTTTCTTTTCACAGGAATTTCCCCCCTCCCTCTATCTCCTAAGTAACGTTATCTACTAAAGAGCAGGGAACTAGGTAAAAGTTCATCTCAGCATCAAAGCAAAGCCTCTCCCTCTTTCATTCATGTCAGCGCTGGAGGAGAACATAATTTGGAACACTGACAGAAGGAGTGTTAAGAAAGGTCAGGATGGCAATGCGCATAATGATCATGGTTGGGGAAAACCATGGCTTATAACTGCCAGCAAAAATGAGGGTAATTATTAATGAAGAGTTTGTAATGAGTAAAGAATCAATAAACATGTTAAATTCCAGTTAAGCTGATTTATTGTTCGAGTCTATTCACAAGAATCTAGTCAACTAACGATCAGCATTAAATTGGTGCTGGAAAAGAGTCAATGGAATTAGAGAGGGGTTGAATTTAGACCACTTCTGGGAATGGAATGACTTCAGGCTGATTACTTGCTTGATTCTGACTCCAGACTTTGCCTGCCCTTCCGAATGAGTAGATTGAGAAGAAGTCCATTGAATATGATTTAAAGCAAGCACAGATATGACTCACATCCAAATTGTTCAATGCCATCCTGAAATTCTGGCTGAAGATTTCTATTAAAGTCTGTTGACTTTAATAGAAAACATGCCACAGTGACTGCAGATTTCACTCATTTCTTAAATCCAATGCAAACAGGGATTATTGCTATTACGTTATTCCTTCTCAATGAATGCCCAGTTCATAGCTCTAGGGGATGAACTCGGAGAACATATCTATGGAGAGGCTAAACGCAAAAACCAGCAACTTAAATCAAAGTAATCTGTCACAGTCTGTAGTGAGGATGAAGTCAGGTATAATATGGTTGATTCAGACAGCACTGTATCCTTCCCTTCCCCTAACCATCATATAGGATATCAAAAGTCATAGCTATAGGTTGCTTCTGTTATTCCGATTTCGATATTCAGACAGATTCAGACAGATTAACAGAGTTAGAAGGGACCTTGTTGGTCATCTAGTCCAACCCCCTGCCCAAGCAAGACAACCTACACCATTTCTGACAAATGGCAGTCCAGCCCAGTGATGAAGTTCCCACAACTTCTGAAGGCAACTTCTGTTCCATTGGTTGATTGTTCTCACTGTCAGAAAGTTCCTCCTCATTTCTAGGTTGAATCTCTCCTTGTTCAATTTCCATCTATTATTCCTTGTCTGGCCTTCGGATGCTTTGGAGAACAGCTTGACTCCTTCCTCTCTGTAGCAGCCTCTCAAATATTGGAAGATGCTATCATGTCTCCCCTGGCCCTTCTCTTCACTAGACTAGCCATGCCCAGTTCCTGTAACTTTATCTGTTGTATCTGTTAAATTTTGCATGGATACTTTTTATTACTTTTGATTTAATTCCTCTTGGAAAAGCAGTTGTCCTTAGGGTTGTAACTGGAGTAGGCAAAGCCTACTCAAGTTACAACCTATTGGATCTTCCAATGAATATCCAATAGGTTGGATATGGATGAAATGGTGGATATTCTCCACCATTTACCTTGCTTTGAATCTCACTGAGCAAGAAAAATTGATAAAGAATAAACGTGGTGAGTAATGTTGATATTTACAGGGATGGGTTCTTATTTGCAGTGATAATGTCTTCTTCTCTTTTTTTTTAATTCTCCATATTGGTTTCAAAAGTACTTAATTCCAATCGGACATGTGTCAATAACCCAGCTGAGAGTTGAGTCGCAGACTGACAAATTCCATATTTATTCAGGGCTATTTCGTAGACTGCCGAATTGAAGACCAAAATAAACTTTTGAATTTATAGTTAGACACTTCTTATTCTTTGGACAGAAAAATATCGTCTCCATAGCCATCAGGAACTTAATTCTGGCCAGTGTAAAGGTATAACATTTCCCCACCGTGCTCTGGTTATAACAACTGTTTCACTCTTCTAGGACAAAATCATTGGGACAGATTTGTCTTGTTTAAAGTGTCTGCACCTTAAAAATGGGGGAAATGTAGAGGAAAGCTACTTTAATAAATCAGTAAACTATAGGTACTGATAAATCGTGAGTGATTTTGGTAGTCCATGATATACCAAAGATCCCATAACATTTTTTTAAAAGAACCCAACTTTATTAGATCAAGAACTTCTACTCATACCAAATTAAATTCTCTCTCTCTCCATCTATCTCTCCCTCATCTCTCTCTCTCTCTCTCCCTCTCTTTCTTATCTCTCTCTGTGTGTCTGTCTTATCTCTCTGTCTTATCTCTCTCATCTCTCTCTTATCTCTCTCTGTGTGTCTGTCTTATCTCTCTCTCTTATCTCTCCCTCATCCTTCCCTCTTTTCTCTCTCTGTATCTGTCTTATCTCCCTCTCTTATCTTTCTCTCTCATCTCTGTCTCTGTCTCTCATCCCTCTCTGTGTCTGTCTGTCTTCTCTCTCTCTTTTATCTCTCTCTCTCTCTTATCTCTCATTTCTCTCTGTGTCTGTCTTATCTTTCCTTCTTATCTTTCTCTCTTATCTCTCTATCTCTCCCTCTATCTCTCTTATCCCTCTCCCCCCCCCCCAGTGTTTTAGATGCTAATAAACTAGGAATTAATTCATTGCTCCATTTCAATCACTGAGGCAACAACAGAGCTGAACTAAACTGAACTACATTCCGATATAATGGATTTAGATTCAGCTTTGCCATTCTTAAAGAAGATCCATTGAAATTTTCAAGCTTAATTTAATCAGGACCAACCTTCATTGATTCAACTGTAACACTGAGATTTTACCAACATAGCTTTGAACTTGGGACATGACCACCATATTCTCTGGGTTAGGGCCTGTTTGTTTGCTTATTTCTAAGAACTAAATTGCCAGTTTGCTTTTAGATTAAATATGGTATTAAGTAATTGTGCAGATAAAAAAAAAATTCAATCATGGTGTCATTTAATCAGAAAACCAGCCGTGTCATAGTTGTGCCTAGAATTTCGTTCTCATTTAACGTAAATTCCATGCAATTACGGATTATAATTAATTTGATTTTGTTCCATCCACCCCTTTCCAAAACTCAATTCCAGGTTTGTTTCTGAAACAGTGTCACAATTATTTTCCTTTGATTGTCCTCTCTGGAACCTGATGTAAACTGTAATGCAACCATATCCAGCTAGGAATTTTTCTTTTCTATTCTGGCAAGCCTTTTTTTTTTTTTTTTTTTACCTAATTGTGCCTTTTGTAAATCTCTTTGGCTGCCTCTGTATCACTAATGCAACTCTTTGCTTTTCCACCGGCCCTAAAGACTTGCCAGGTTAAAGATTAATGAATAGATGTCACCCAGAGGCTTTGAAAAAGGTTACAAATAATTACAAGCGGGATCTTTTACACGGCGACAGAGAATGTAAATTTTGGGAAACGGGATGAGCAAGAAGGAAAAGTTGTGGGAATCAAATCAGCCACTTACTGGAGCAAGAATTAGCACAAAAGGAGGCATGAAAGGAATCATACCTCTTTTTCCAGTGATGACTGCAACTTAAAAAACAAATAGAATATGGAAGAAGACAGATCAAGTTTCTCATCTGTAATCTTATCAATTTCTAGTTTTAGTTGTCCCCATTTCTGCTAGATTGATTGATTGATTGATTTTTTTTAAAATTTGATTTATATGCCGCCCTTCTCCGGAGACTCAGGGCGGCTTACAATGCATTAAGCAATAGCCTTCATACTTTTGTATATTTATACAAAGTCAGCTTATTGCCCCCACAATCTGGGTCCTCATTTCACCTACCTTAGAAAGGATGGAAGGCTGAGTCAACCTTGAGCCTGGTAAGATTCGAACCTGCAGAAATTGCAGGCAGCTGTGTTAATAACAGGGTGCGTAGACCACCGTACCATCAAGGCTTATTTATTTATTTATTTATTTATTTATTTATTTATTTATTTATTTATTTATTTATTTATTTATTTATTTATTTATTTATTTATTTATTATTGCGATTTATATGCCGCCTTTCTCCCTGGGGACTCAAGGCAGCTTACAAAATGACAAATTCCAATACAAATCACAATGAAATAAAATTAAAATCAGCAACCCTATATTAAAACAGTTTAAAATTATGACAGTGTACCCCCAAACGGATCAGTTGAGTTGACGAAAGAGCCACGTTTTCAGCTCGCGACGGAAGGAAAGGAGGTCGGGGGCTGTCCGGAGCTCGGTGGGCAATCCATTCCAGAGGGTCGGGGCTCCCACAGAGAACGCTCTCCTCCTGGGGGCCATCAGCCAACATTGTTTGGCCGACGGCACCCTGAGGAGGCCCACTCTGTGGGAGTGCACGGGACGGTGGGAGAGCGGCTGGAGATGGTCCTGCAAATACCCCGAGCCTAAGCCATGAAGTGTATCTCACCAGATCTGTTGCTTCCTAGCTATTCATTGATGAATGATGATGACTATCAGAATCAGAATAGAGCTGGAAGGGATCTTGGAGGTCTTCTAGTCCAGCCCCCTGCTCCAGCAGGAGATCCTATGCCATTTCAGACAAGTGACTGTCCAGTCTCTTCTTAAAAACCTCCAGCGATGGAGCTCCCACAACTTCTAGAGGCAATTCATTCCACTGATTAATTGGGAAATTTCTCCTTTAATTCTTCTCTCCTGGCTTCTCTCCTTGATTAGTTTCCATCCCTCGTTTCTTGTCTTGCTTTCTGGTGCTTTGGAAAATGAATTGTCCCCGCCTTCTTTATGTCAGCCCCTCAAATACCGCTATCATTTCCTCCCCTCCAGTCCTTTTTTTCTCTAGACTAGCCAAACCCAAATCCTCCAACCATTCTTCATCTGTTTTAGTCTCCAGGTCTTTAATCATCTATGTTGCTTTTCTTTGCAATTATGATTCCGATCAGTGGTGGGTTGCTACCGGTTCTCCCCGGTTCTTGCGAACCGGTAGTGGAAATTTTGAGTAGTTCGGAGAACCGGTAAATACCACCTCTGCCTGGCCCCGCCCCCAATCTATTCGCTTCCTCCCAAGTCCCAGCTGATCGGCTAGAAGGAAAAAAACTGTTTAAAGTCTTGCCTCAGCACTTCAAAGGGCCGCCCTACAGCTGATCAGTGGTAAAAGGCAGTGTGGTGGTAGACCAGTGCGCTCCAAAAACAAATGGGTAGACTGGAACGCTCGAAAAACAAATGGGAAAACCGGAACGCTCCAAGATCAAATGGTTAGACCGGTACAGCTCTGCAAGCAGTTAAAACCCTGGTAGACCAGTACCTCTGCTAAATCCTAAAGAATTGTCACATGACCATCAAGCCACACCCACAAAATAAGCCACACCCATAGAACCGGTAGTAAAAAAAATTAGAATCCACCCTTAATTATGATGTTGTCCATTTGGATGTGTCCAACTCTTGACGATTCTATGGACCAGGTCTCTCCACAACTTCTGATCTTGCGCTATTTCTTTGAGTTGTTGATGGTGTCCAGCCACTGTGTCCTTTGTCAACCTGGTTTCCTTTTTACCCCTAATGCTTCCCAACATAATTGCTTTCTCCTATGAATTCCCCCACATAACATGTCCAAGGTAAGTGAGATGCAATTTCGTGATTTTGCCTTCCAGTGACATATCTGGTGTTATGCAGTTCAGTTACATGCTTGTTAGTCATCTTTGCTGACCAAGGAATATTCAGGTGCCTTCTCCAGGACCACATTGCAAATAAGTCAATTTTCTCCCCGTCTTGCTTTTTTTAAGGTCCAACTTTCAATTGACTAATGCTTTTGGATTTAAAAAAGAGCTATCATCATCATGTTCAATAGAAACATTTTTGTCAAATTGACCAGAGTGGTAAGAAGGCTTTGAAAAACTTATGACATTCATCCGACAAAGAACTAGTCACCTACAATGTCACTTGAATCTGGACTTATCTTTATGTGTTTGTCTGTAATTGTATGATGGTAGTCAATCAATCAATCAGTTTATTACAGTCTTAGACCAGAGACCAGAACAAATAAAAACGCTCGGTAAATATACAATTAAAAATCTAGCTTAAAATAATAAATAACAATTAAAATCTATAATAAAAGCCAGTCTGTCAATTATATATGGTCTAAGTATACTAAAATTACAATCCATAAACTGTGTGGTCCATTGTAGGTTCAACACTAAAAAGGAAAAGACTAAGATTTTTTCCTAATCTCTGTGTAAAAGGAACATTCTAAGGAGCATGAAGAAGGGATATGATGGCTCAGTGGCTAAGATGCTGAGCTTGTCAATCGAAAGGTCAGCAGTTCAGCAGTTCGAATCCCTAGTACCGCGTAACAGGGTGAGTTCCTGTTACTTGTCCCAGCTTCTGCCAACCTAGCACTTCGAAAGCACGTAAAAAATGCAAGTAGAAAAATAGGGACCACCTTTAGTGGGAAGGTAACAGCGTTCCGTGCGCCTTTGGCATTTAGTCATGCCGGCCACATGACCACGGAGACGTCTTTGGATAGCGCTAGCTCTTCGGCTTTGAAACAGAGATGAGCACTGCCCCCTAGAGTCGGGAACGACTAGCACATATGTGCAAGGGCAACCTTTACCTTTATCTTTAAGGAGCATGTGACTAAACAGTCTCCATTTCTGATGGTAGTTGTTACTGCAATCAATTAACCCCATTAAGATCCATATTGATTAGACTAATACAGTTTAAGGGGAACGTGGTAGTAGAGTGGTAAGAGCCTTGGTAGTACAGTGGTCTAAGGCACCCTGTTATTAAGCTGCCTGCAATTACTGCAGGTTCGAATCTTGCCAAGGCTCAAGGTTGACTCAGCCTTCCATCCTTTCTAAGGTAGGTAAAATGAGGACCCAGTTTGTGAGGGCAATAAGCTGACTTTGTATAAATATATACAAAAGGATGAAGGCTATTGCTGAGCACATTGTAAGCCGCCCTGAGTCTCCGGAGAAGGGCGGCATATAAATCAAATTAAAAAAAAAAAACATTATAAGCATCCTGGGTAATTTTCTGGAACAACATCTTGTCCACAAACTACATGTCTAGAGAACCTTGGACATTTCAGGTTATTTGCGACTGAAGCTTCACAGAAAATTCAATCTATCTGTAGCCAATTTTTATGAATCTGTAACTTGTCATTTCTAGAAGTGTTTTGTTTTTGTGAGGAAAGTACAGTGCGGCAGCTGTGAAAAAAGCAACCTAGAGACAATTCTGCCCAGCACATGAACAGAAAATGAGAGAGATGTGTGCCATTTGATTACCTATTGGTTTGTTATCAAGTTGATGTGTTAGAAGGTCGGGTGGGGAGGGGAAAAATAAAAAGAAAGCCATTAAAAACAAGAGTATGCCTATTATTGCATTGAATTGGAAAATCTTATGGAAAGATCACACTGCCCTCCCAACACACTGAAACAGCTTCTCCATCCTTGGATGGTTATGCCAAAGTGAAATAGCAATTTATACACTTACGCTGAAAATGCTCCTTGCAATCTGACTGCAATTGCTCAGTGACAGTTAGCTATTACCTGGGTTGGCATACTGTGCAACGAGCATAGCATTGATGCTATGCTATTGAACCTCGTCTCTCCTAGGTGATGTATGCTATTATTTCACTTTGAATACTGTGTCCAGCTCTGGGCTCTCCCCCTTGAAGAAGGCTTCGGAAAATGGAAACAGGTTCAGCAAAGGCAATGAAAGTTGTCCGAAACTGAGATTTGTGGGCAGAAATGGAAGAAACTGGCTACTGAGAAAAGATACCGAGAGATGACACTCTTCAAAGACCTGAAAAGTAGGCACATAGAGGATCCAAAAATGTTCTTTCTCTTCCAGAAAGACACAGAATGATGGTTATAAATTTCAAGAAGACACATCCCAACCAAATATTAGAAATTAAATCAACCAAGTATCTCGCATTGTGTACAGGAATATCTGCATAGTGATTACAATAGAATAACAGAGTTGGAAGCAGTGATGGATTGCCCCTAGTAAAGGTAAGTACAACCCACCCCCTGTTGGAAGGGACCTTGGAGGTCTTCTAGTCCAACCCCCTGCTTAGGCAGGAAACCCTACACCACTTCAGACAAATCGTTATTTAATCTCTTCTTAAAAACTTCCAGTGTTGGAGCATTTACAACTTCTGGAGGCAAGTTGTTCCACTAATTATTTGTTCTAACTGTCAGGAAATTTCTCCTGAGTTCTAAGTTGCTTCTCTCCTTGATTAGTTTCCACCCATTGCTTCTTTACGTACTCTCAGGTGTTTTGGAGAACAGCTTGACTCCCTCTTCTTTGGGGCAGCCCCTGAGATATTGGAACACAGATACGTCACCCCTAGTCCTTCTTTTCATCAAACCAGACGTACCCAATTCCAGAAACCGTTTTCCATATGTTTTAGCCTCCAGTCCCCTAATCCTCTTTGTTGCTGTTCTCTGCACTCTTTCCAAAGTCTCAACATCTTTTTTACATTGTGGCAACTAAAACTGGATGCAGGATTCCAAGTGTGGCCTTACCAAGGCATTATAAAGCGGTATTAACGCTTCACATGATCTTGATTCTATCCCTCTGTTTATGCAGCCTAGAACTATGTTGGCTTTTTTGGCAGCTGCAGCACCCAGCTGGCTCCTATTTAAATGGTTGTCCACTAGGACTCCAAGATCCCTCTCACAGTTACTACTATTGAGCAAGGTACCACATATACTGTACCTGTGCATTTGGCTTTTCTTGCCTAAATGCAGAACCTTCCTTTTAGTGATTGGCAACTTACTTACTGATTGGTGTAGACTATTCCAAGTTCAAATGAAGATTCTACAGAAAGTTGTAGAGAGGTTAAGAGGGTTAAGAGGGACCTGTGGGACTTCGAGATGGACATTCAGATACTGGCTAACCAACTAGACATTGTGATAGTAGACAAGGAGACAGTAGTGTTGATATAAGTAGCAGTGCCAAGTGACAGCCCCTTTGGTGGTTTATAAATGTCAGCCTATTGTCCCCAACAATCTGTGTCCTCATTTTACTGACTTCAGAAGGATGAAAGGCTGAGTGAATTTTGAGCCCATCAGGATTGAACTCTAGACTGTGGGCGAAGTTTGCCTGCAATACTGCACACTTACCACTGTGCCACCATGGCTCCTGTATTATTTTCAAGTTAAATTTGAAAATTTAACTTGATAGTACAGTGGTCTACGCACCCTGTTATTAACACAGCTGCCTGCAATTTACTGCTGGTTCGAATCTCTCCAAGGCTCAAGACTGACTCAGCCTTCCATCCTTTCTAAGGTAGGTGAAATGAGGACCCAGTTTGTGGGGGCAATAAGCTGACTTTGTATAAATATACAAAAGTATGAAGGCTATTGCTTAACGCATTGTAAGCCGCCCTGAGTCTCCGGAGAAGGGCGGCATATAAATCAAATTAAAAAAAAAATTGTTAAAAACTTGTTCTCTCTTGCATTTGCCAAATTGAGTCCCTACGGCTTCTCATAGTTTAGGAGAGGGGTCTGCAACCTTAAACACTCAAAGGGCCATTTGGACCTGTTTCCCACAGGAAAGAAAACACCGGGAGCCACAAAACCTGGGTGGGCGTGGCCAACTCGACATCACTCACTTCCACCAGTCACATGACACCCCCCTAGCCACACCTACCCAGCCGGTCATTAGGGCAGAGAACCAATTGTTAAAAAACACCGGGAACCACAAAATCCTTTTAACATATCTCTCTCCCTCCCTCCCCCCCTCTCTCTGTATCTCTCTATGTCTCTCTCTCTCTCTCTCCCTCTCTCTGTATCTCTCTGTCTCTGCCCCGGCCGTTTCTCCATCCCCTGCCGTCGCCCTTACCTTCTCAGGCCAGGTGAGGAGTGACTGGGAGGGGAGGGCAATGGGTGGGGCCAGCCAGTGGTGGGATCACCCGACAGGGAGCCACAGCAGAGGGCCCAAAGAGCCGCATGCTGATTCGGAGCCACAGGTTGCTGACACCCAGTTTAGGACCTCAACATGTTTAAACCTGGCCCGGGTTTCTATCTTAAAAGACCTGAAGTTTTGCAGAACTCAACATAAAATATAAGTCAGACAGAGATCAAGTAAGAAGATGCTACAGAATCTTATAGCCAAGTTCTCTTTTCTTTGTAAGTACAATTTAGCGCAGAGACAAGATCCAGAAAATTATAAGTAGGAACTACATCAAAATCCACTTATACTTCTCATGCATATCATCTCTTTCACCTTCCTGATGCAGAAACTCTTGGATGGCACTCTGGTTTGAATAGGCAATTAACACGGGCGGGGAAAATACAAGATTGAAACAGCAAGAATGTCAAAACAGCAAGAAATCTTAATTTATTCAGAAGAAGAGAAGAAACACATCAAGTCTTAAAATATCTCCCAAGATCATAAAATCAAAGTATTGTTTGCTTTAGGAGCTTGCCACAAAGAATATCAGACATCAGTGAAGGGAAAAAAAAATAATCCTCTCTATATTTCCCTTAATTGAATCATGATCCAACCAGGTTCACATGGCTATGAATATAAATTAGAGTAGAGAAATCTCCCCAGTGCAATTACATTAGCCATATGTACAAGCTGGTATTTCTATATTACTCATAGGGAGGTTTTATTTCAGATTTTAATGCAGTACCTTTGAATGTAAGCTTTCCATTTTAGAGCCTCTGTGTGAACCAAAAGCAGTTATATGTCAATAGTAGTACTTTTCTAAATCTTTCAAGTGAGTGAAGGTTAGATTATTAAAAAAAAAAATGACTCTGCTTGTCAGGAATAAAGAAGAAGAGGATGGTGGAGTTAAGGAAAAAACCGGTATATCCTTGGAACATATAAAGGTGCTTCCAAGAAACAGACTGAAATGCAAGGCATTTATCCGCATAGTCACTTAGGATTGGTCCAAATAGATGTTGTTGTCAAAAAGAGGAAATCAGGAGCCAAGGTGGGTCAAAGTGAATTTAGATTTCTGAGCTTAGATCTCTTATCGACACAAAGGAACTCAAAACTGATGATACACTTGTCTCCTCCCTCTCAGGATCAAACTAGCCATCGTCTACAGTCATTTAGCTAAACTGATTATATTTCTCAATGCAGTTTAAAAATAATGCATCCAGTTTTGGTCGTCACGATGTAAAAAAGATGTGGAAACTCTAGAAAGAGTGCAGAGAAGAGCAACTAAGAGGATTAGGGGACTGGAGACTAAAACATATAAAGAACAGTTGCTGGAATTGGGTATGTCAATGAAAAGAAGGACTAGGGGAGACATGATAGCAGTGTTCCAATATCTCAGGGGCTGCCACAAAGAAGAGGGAGTCAAGCTATTCTCCAAAGCACCTGAGGGCAGAACAAGAAGCAATGAATGGAAACTAAACAAGGAGAGAAGCAACTTAGAACTAAGGAGGAATTTCCTGACAGAACAATTAATCAGTGGAACAACTTGCCTCCAGAAGTTGTGAATGCTCCAACACTGGAAGTTTTTAAGAAGAGATTGGACAACCATTTGTCTGAAGTGGTGTATGGTTTCCTGCCTAAGCAGGCAGTCAGATTAGAAGACCTCCAAGGACCCTTCCAACTCTGTTATTCTATTATTATTCTAATGTAGGCAAAATAATTGGAAAATGCATACAGGCAATGTTTAACTTACCTAAATGTAAAATAAGGCTTATTTTTGTAAGCCACCCAGAGTCATTGAGGGTGAGTGAGTGGCCATATAGCAATAGCAATAGCACTTGGACTTATATACCGCTTCATAGTGCTTTTACAGCCCTCTCTAAGCGGTTTACAGAGTCAGCATATTGCCCCCCAACAATCTGGGTCCTCATTTACCCACCTTGGAAGGATGGAAGGCTGAGTCAACCATGACCGACTGAGGATCGAACTCCTGGCAGTCGGCAGAGTTAGCCTGCAATACTGTATTCTAACTACTGCACAGGAAGGGAAGGAGAGATGGAGGGAAGAACAGGAAAAGGAAGAACAATAGTGTCAAGTTTTGAGGTCGTCTCAAATAAACTGCATTTCAAACAAAGTCTTTGAAGAAAACTCCCATTTATTAAGCACGACATTCAAAGCACGACTCATCGTAGCCAACACTGACTTCCAGACCCAAAACCCTCCCTTTCCGTTCCCCACTCCCCTGCACTCATTGGCCATCTTCCAAGTCACTCTACCCCTATCTACTGCTCCACTCAAAAGAATTTCCCCCCTCCCATCCCATCTCCTAGGGGACATTATCTCCAGGGAAAATAAGTAGGTGAAAAGTCAAACGTCCCTTTCCAGATGCCTCCGCTCCTCCTTCTTATGTTAGCACTAGAGTAAATGCAGCTTGAAGTGCTGACAAATAGCAATAGCATTTAGACTTATATACCACTCCACAGTCCTTTATAGTGCTCTCTGAGCAGTTTACAGAGTCAGCATATTGCCCCCAACAATCTGGGTCCTCACCTTGGAAGGATGGAAGGCTGAGTCAATCTTGAGCCAGTCATGATTGAGGGAATCGAACTCATGGCAATGTGAGCAGAGTTAGCCTGCAATACTACATTCTAAGCACTGCACCACCATGGCTCTTATGGCTGATATAAATCTTCTAAATAAATAAATAAATAAATTACAAGTATATTTTTGGCCAATCTATTTCCTATGGATTGATCTTGGTCATATGAAATATATGAGTCATATGAGAATAACCACTGGAATGGAATGAGAACCAGCTAACTGGTCAGGGGTGGGTTTCACTTACTTTTACTGGTTTGCCTCGCGCGGCGTGCGCTGTCCGTGCATACATCCAGCCTTCCACACACGCTCTTTGCTTGCTCTTGCACCTTCCATGCATGCGCCCGGCCTTGAAAACATGCCTAAATAGCATGACTTGGAGCCCTGCAGTGATCGCTGCTACCAGTTCGCCTGAACCTGTGCGAACCGGCTGAATACCACCTCTGTAACTGGTTCAGAATTGGAAAAAGATTATGGCAGTCTATTTATTTCATAGATGCATATTTCATAAGAAATAGAAATTTGAATGCAAATCACCAGGACAGGACAAGATCTCCACTTTGACAACTAACAATAAGGAAGATTTAAGGAAGAGCTTTTTGAAAGCAAGAGAAGAGATAGCAAAAGCCAATCTAGCGCTCTTATATTGAAAAAGAGAAAGGCATTTTTAAAAACCAAGAATACATCAACAGGCAAAACCAGCCCTATGAAAATAGAGAATAATTTGAAATGATAACAGTTTTTATCTTCCAAGGCTCAGAAATTCACAGGGACTGTAACTGTGGCCACAAGATAAAAGGATGTGTCTACCATGAAGGAGAAAGAGTGTAATAGATCTAGAGAAAAATATTAAAATGCAGGGCCTTCACATTGACAAAGGCAAGAGCCCTTGGAAAAAAAAGCCAAATGTTTAGAAAAGAATGAAAGACTTCTGAAAAAAAAATGGCCTTGAGAAGAGAAAGTCTCCAGAAACTAGAAATCAAAGAACAACTTTCTGGTAGACAGTCTTGGTTATATCATTGAGCCACAGTGGCGCAGTGGTTAGAGTGCAGTACTGCAGGCTACTTCTGCTGACTGCTGGCTGCCTGCAATTTGGCAGTTCAAATCTCACCAGGCTCCAGGTTGACTCAGCCTTCCATCTTTCCGAGGTGGGTTAAATGAGGACTGTTGTGGTCCACCAGCAGCCTGCGGAGCTGGCAGCAGATTCAGACAGTGAGGAGGCTGGGGAGGAACATGGTCCAGTCCTGGAGTCTGGGGAAGGCTTGGACGAGGGCTCTGCATCATAGGCAGAGATGGGACCAGAGCCATCTGGGAGTGATGCACAGACTCCGGAGCCCCCAGAGTCAGACAGCAGAGAGGCAGAGGAACAGGAGGAGCCTGTTCCTAGTGCATGCAGGCGCAGAGCTGCCAGAAGGCAAGAGCAGCTAAAGCAAAAGGGACAACTCGGGAGTAAGGCCAGGAGATGATTGGCCCCTCTCATAAGACTTAAAAGAGAAACAAAGGCACATGGGCCTTTTGCAGGAAAGCAACGTTGCTAACTCTGTTTCCAGTCAGCATCTCTTGTTTGTTTCAGAACTTTGTGGGGCTTTGCCAAGTAAGGCCTTTGACAGGGTGTCAAAGAAGATAAGACTACTTCCAAAGGACTTGTTTTGCAACTAACTGAGGCTCAGCTGGGAATGAACGTAATTCTCAGCTGTTACAATAAAATAGGTTTGCTTGGGACTAATTGTGTCTTGTAAATAGAGCCTTGGTAGTACAGTGGTCTAAAGCACCCTGTTATTAAGACCAGCTGCCTGCAATTACTGCAGGTTCGAATCTCGCCAGGCTCAAGGTTGACTCAGCCTTCCATCCTTTCTAAGGTAGGTAAATTGGGGACCCAGTTTGTGGGAGCAATAAGCTGACTTTGTATAAATATACAAAAGGATGAAGGCTATTGCTGAGCACATTGTAAGCCGCCCTGAGTCTCCGGAGAAGGGCGGCATATAAATCAAATTAAAAAATAATTTAAAAAATTACTCAGTAAGCCTAGCTCACAACAAGGACCCAGATTGTTGGGGGCAATGTGCTGACTCCGTAAACCGCTTAGAGAGAGTTGTAAAGCACTGTAAAATGGTATAGAAGTCTAAGTGGTATTCCTATTGTGTTGAATCATGTCAACCATTGTGTCATGAAGAGTTAAAGTGTCTACATGACCGATTAAATGATAGAAAATGTGACTTTGGGGGAAATGCTCCCAATACTTGTACCAGCTGATAGAAGAGAATATTTCTAGCCCAGGACTGTTTGAACTGATGCTACCTAGTTTGGTAATGAAACGTCTGCTAGAAAGCAATGAAGCTCAGAGAGCAACAAGAACCTCACTTGTACTAAGATCAGCCATATGTTTTAGACATTAGATGACATTAGACTAATAGGGTTGAAATGGACTTTGTAGGTCATCTAGTCCAACCCAGAGGTGGTATTCAGCAGGTTCTGACCAGTTCTGGAGAACCGGGAGCAGAAATTTTGAGTAGTTCGGAGAACCGGTAGTAAAAATTCTGACTGGCCCAACCGCCATCTATTCTCTGCCTCCCAAGTCCAAGCTGATCAGGAGGAAATGGCGATTTTGCAGTAACCTTCCCCTGGATCGGGGAGGGAATGGAGATTTTATAGTATCCTTCCCCTGGAGTGGGGAGGGAATGGAGATTTTACAGTATCCTTCCCCTGCCATGCCCACCAAGCCACACCCACAGAACTGGTAGTAAAAAAATTTGAAACCCACCACTGCTCCAACCCCCCGCCCAAGCAGGAGACCTTACACCATTTCTGACAGAGGGCAGTCCAATCTCTTCTTGAAAGCCTCCAGTGATGAAGCTCCCACAACTTTCGAAGGCAACTTCTGTTCCACGGGTTGACTGTTCTCACTGTCAGAAAATTGCTCCTTATTCCCAGGTTGTATCTCTCTCCTTGATCAGTTTCCATCCATTATTCCTTGTCTGGCTTTCGGGTGCCTTGGAAAATAGCTTGACCCCTTTTAGTTTTTTTTTTAGTTTTTAACTTTTTTAGTTGATGTGTTCACTGGGAAGGAGGGGAAGGAGGACCCTACGTACTCTGTCCAAGGTCATGTGATCGGGACAGAAGAAGTTCTAAGCCATAGAAGTTCTATGTCAACTATAGATGTTCATTATTTCTGTCTCACCCATTTTCAAACTAGATCTTCTATTACTGGCTTCTCCCCCACTGAACCAATGCGGTTGTGTTCTCTTGTGTTTGCGGAAGACTATCCTTCTGATGGATAAAACCAGGCATCCTAACTCTATTTCCTGTACATCATTTCTTTCCAAACGTTCCTTGAATTGAAGGAGGTTAATTCACTTGGAAGTTTATCTGTTTATCTTATCCAAGAAGTTTCTTCTGTTTTGACTGTATGGTGGGGAATGGAAGGATGTATATTCCTTGCAGTCATCTGGCCATTAGTACTCTCTCTGGGAGTCATTGAGGCCACTTGGTTGACCTCAGTGTCACCTGAATAGTGCAAATGGGTGTGGAGCCTTCTTGGAACTGCTGAAAGGACTGTGTTTACTACCTCCAAAATAAACCTCCAAGTGGCCACAATGACTCTCAGAAAGAGTGCTAACGACCAGATGACTGCATGGATTATAAATCCTTCCATTCTCCACCATTCAGTCAGAGCTGAAGAAGCTTCTTGGATGAGAAGCAAAATGTCTTCAAGGAAAAACCAAGAAAGTCCAGTTGCCTTTTGAAAGAACATCTTTGGGACAATCAAGCAGGGGGTTGAGTAACATTCCTCTGTTGGAAAATGAGGAAGTTCTCTCTCCCTCTCCCCCTCCCTCCCTCTCTCTCTCTCTCTCTCTCTTTCTCTCTCTTAAATAAATAAATAAATACATAAATGTTCTGCGGTTCAAGAAGGATCATTATTTTTCTTAGAGAGCCAATTTACCTAACAGAGCAATGAAAGAAGCGTTTAGCTTCTCCATCTCCGGTAAATCAAAGATATTAAATTTGCAAGATGCTAGTCTTAATTCACAGTTTTAATATAATAGTTCTCTGTTTGATAAAGGGATTATTGGACCCTGCAATTTCCTCATTCCAATTTGTTTCTTGTATCATTGATTGTCTTCGTTAATGTCAGGGCATCCGCAATAAACACAGCCTGATAGAAATGAATTTAAACTCTTTGGGTGCGGGACGGGCATTGGAAGGGAAAGGTGGCCGTCACATGAAATTATTTGTATTTATACTCCAATCAGATTCTTCTTTTATACCGAACCTAAACTGAGAACACTTGAAAAAACTACATGCCATCTTTCTCAGACAGGCTAAAGGAATACGGTAAAGGTAAAGGTTCCCCTCGCACATATCTGCTAGTCGTTCCCGACTGTAGGGGGCGGTGCTCATCTCCGTTTCGAAGCTGAAGAGCCAGCACTGTCCAAAGACATCTCCGTGGTCATGTGACTGGCCTGATTCAACACCAAAGGTGCACGGAACGCTGTTACCTTCCCACCAAAGGTGGTCCCTATTTTTCTACTTGCATTTTTTACATGCTTTCAAACTACTAGGTTGGCAAAAGCTGGGACACCCTATTACACGGCACTAGGGATTTGAACCGCTGAACTGCCGACCTTTCGATCGACAAGCTCAGTGTCTTACCCACTGAGCCACCGTGTCCCTTGAAAAAGGAATAGGTAACCTCTAAATGGTTTCTTCATTCTTAATTGGTCTCAATTAGTATTCTAGAGAAGCACAGAAAAAGTCACCTACAAACACAGTTTTTTCTTAGAATAATATCATTACTGAGCCCAGAGACAGAACTTGGCCAATCTAAATACAACAAAGAAAATAGGACTCCATTTTTCTTTGATTAGAGATCACTGATTAGATCACTTTAGTCTAGTGGTTAAGGCACCAGGCTAGAAACCAGGAGACAATGAATTCTAGTCCCACCTTAGGCATGAAATTGACTGGGTGACTTTGAGCCAGTTAGCAGGAGACTGTGATTCTAGTTCCACCTTAGGCATGAAAGATGTCTGACTGAACTTTGGACCAATCACCAGGTGACTGTGAGTTCTAGTTCCACCTTAGCGAGGAAAGCCAGTTGGGTGACTTTGGGTCAATCACCTGGAGACTGAGAATTCTAGTCCTGCTTTAGGCATGAAAAATGTCTGGTTGACTTTGGACCAATCACCAGGTGACTGTGAGTTCTAGTTCCACCTTAGCCAGGAAAGCCAGTTGGGTGACTTTGAGCCAATTAGGAGGAGATTGTGATTCTAGTCCTTCATTAGGCATGAAAGCCAGCTGAACAACTTTGAGCCACTCCTCCCTCCCTCCCTCTCTCTCTCTCTCTCTCTCTCTCTCTCTTTCTTTCTTTCTCCCTCCCTCCCTCCCTCCCTCCCAGTCCAGCTCACCTCACAACAGTAAAGATGTGCTGTATACAAATAAATAAATAATTGGAAGATACAACATCATAGGCTCAACTGGCACACTGGAAAAAAAAACACACCCAGGATGAAGGCAATGGCAAATCACTTCCTTATTGCTTCCATAGTCATGTCCCTGGAGTCATGAGGCATTGACTTTAGGCTCAAATGAAACTTAGCATTTTTAATTAACATGCCAACTAGAACATCATTTCTGGGGGAAATGAGCAGGACTCAAGAGGGGTTCATTCCAGGACCATTATGGTCATATCATGAGCTATTTGTGAAAGCTGGGAGAGGAAAGTGGACCTTATTATCTATCAATGTGTTTCTTGAGAATAATCCAAGTGCTACAAAGGGCACCCAATAAGTTTGTATTTGGCTGAAAATAGTTACACTCCGACTGCAGCCCTTGTCAACGAGGTTGAGAGAAGGGAGGCGGGCTGCAAGTTATGGTCTCATTTCCCCTCTACACTTAAAACTATTGAGCACCTGTTTCTAAGATATGAAATATTCATATTATTTGTTCCACACAGGGATAGAAAACTGATTTTTGAAATCTAGAGTACTGTCTCATTTTTATTGGTAGCAAAACAGCATTGCAAATTAAGAAGACGTTTGCAGTACTCCTTCCTGCTTTTATCATTTTTATAATTTAATTGCCTCCAATTGATGGGTCAAGAGATAATCAAAGAGAATACAACTTCAATAGATGCTGGACAAGACAGACTATCGACTAGAGATTCAAAAATATGAAGAATGGTTGCAGGAACTGGGCATGGCTAGTCTAGTGAAGAGAAGGACCAGGGGAGACATGAGAGCCGTCTTCCACTATTTGAGGGGCTGCCACAGAAAGGAAGGGGTCACACTATTTTCCAAGGCACTTGAAGGCCAGGCAAGGAATAACAGATGGAAACTGATCAAGGAGAGATTCAACCTAGAAAGAAGGAAAAATTTTCTGACAGTGAGAGCAATCAACCGATGGAACAGAAGTTGCCTTCAGAAGTTGTGGGAGCTTCATCACTGGAGGCTTTCAAAAAGAGATTGGACTGCCATATGTCAGAAATGGTGTAGGGTCTCCTGCTTGGGTGGAGGGTTGGACTAGATGACCTCCAAGGTCCCTTCCAACTCTGTTAATCTGTATTCTCTATTTGAAGGTGATTTCAGTACAGCTCGCTCTGCTTAAACTATACCTCTACTTTTGCTCTTCCACCAATACACAATGAAATATAGCTGTACAGATAACATACTTGATATATCCTAGGGCAAGAATCAATCTGGTTTTTTTTTCCCCCCTGTAAATCTCACTTACCTTTTCCAGGGATGGAAAGCACAAACAATAGTAGTAATTTTCTTAACAGAAAGTCATCCTGGCGGTCTTTTAAACTCAGAGGAGTTCAAGACAACTTGTTTACCTGGTACGAAAACATAGGATAGGATCCAAAATAATTATTGCAGTATAGATTATGTTAGCACCCTTTTATTCAGTGTGCCAAATGCAGGTCAAAAGCATCTAATGAGATGGTTTTCTATTTTCAGAACCAGTAACTGCAAAATATTATGTATGCAAGATGAAGTAATGCCCGGACATAGAATTTTCTCCTGAAAGCAATTTGTATTGGCCAATCAATGTTCTCAACAGCAGATAATTAGGACAACTTCCAAAAATGAATAAATAGCGGAATGCATTGCGGTTGTTACAGACTTGAGCTCAAAGATCCATCCAGACATACCGTGGCATATAGTTTGGGAAATGAATGTTTGCCAAACACTGGATCATTAGCTGCAATATCGTAGGCTGTAGGATTTGCCAAGGAAACAATTAGGGTCTTTTCATTTTTCAAGTTGCTGTTTTTATATTTGAACATTCTTGCTAGAGCTTCACCATCTTTCCAAGTGATTTCCTGAATTGTTTTGACTCAAATGGTTTGATTCCCCACACACACACACACCCCCAAAAAAGTTTGGTCTGTCCTAAAAGCATGTAGATAAAAGATTATGCAGATCAGAATAACCGAATAATAGACTTGGAAGGAACCTTGGAGGTCTTTTATTCCTATCTCCTGCTCAAGAAGGAGACCCTATACCCGTGATGGCGAACCTATAGCATGCGTGCCATAGGTGGCACACGTAGCCATATCGGTGGGCATGCGAGCTCAGCTCCGGCATGCATGTGCGCACCAGCCAGCTCGTTTTCAGGCCTTCTGGGCCCACCGGAAGTAGGAAAACAGACTGTTTCCTGCCTCCGGAGGGCCTCGGGGAGGTGGGGAAGGCCTGTTTTTCACTCTCCGCAGGCTCCAGAGCCTTTCTAGGAGCCTGGGGAGGGCGAAAACGGCCTTCCCCACCCCCCTGGAGGCCCTCCAGAGGTCCCACTGGAAGTTGGCAAATGGGCTGTTTGTTTCCAGCCTCCGGAGGGCCTCCATGGGGGTGGGGAAGGCTGTTTTTGTCCTCCCCAGGCTCCTAGAAAACCTCTGGAGCCTGGGAAGGGCAAAAAATGGTCCTACCGGGCCCACCATGCCATTGCATGACAAAAACGGGGGGAGCGCAGGAGGTCACGTGCACATGAGTGGGGGTGGGACGCATAGAAATATGGGTGTGGGCATGTATGCGCAGGACCCCCCTGCGCTCCTCTGCTTTTGGCACGCGATGGCAAAAAGATTAGCCATCACTGCCCTATACCATTTCAGACAAATGGATGTCCATCCTCTTCTAGAAAACCTCCAGTGAGGAGCACCTACAACTTCTGAAGACAAGCCATTCCACTGATTAATTGATCTAACTTCAGAAAATTTCTCCTTAGTTCTAAGCTGGTTCTCCAATAGTTTCCACCCATTGCTTCTTGTCCTGCCTTCAGGGGCTTTGGAAAATAGCTTGGCTCCATTGTGGCAGCCCCTGAGATATTGGAAGACTGCTATCATGTCTCCCTTGGTCCTTCTTTTCATCAAACTAGACATACCCAGTTCCTGCAACCATTCTTCATATGTTTTAGCCTCCAGTCCCCTAATCCTCTTTGTTGATCTTCTCTGCACTCTTTCTAGAGTATCCACATCTTTTTCACATCGTGATGACCAAAACTGGATGCAATATTCCAAGTGTGATTTTAACAAGGCATTATAAAAGTGATACTAACATCAGGTGACCTTGATTCTACCCTTCTGTTAGATCATTTTTTCTCTTTAGAATTTGAGTCCTAGGCCAAAATCTCTTTGAGTCATACACATTCATATTTATCTTAGCCTTTAGGTTTGGGGGGGCATTTAATTTTCTTTCATACAAAATAATTTCTTTCACACACACACACAAAAAAAGATGATGCACCAGGAACATGGCTGGAAAGGAAACTAGAGTCAAGTATTAAAGTAAACTCTCAAAATATCTACCATAAACATCGGGAGCAAATGGCGGTGTCCTTCTCCTGATAAAATATTTCAGAAATGTTTAAAAGAATGTTAAAGAAGAACATTGATAAGATCAGCAAAATGCCTCAGCCATTACTTTATCTTCTGCCTTTCACCAACACAAAGGGATCAAAGTAATGTCTCTTGACATTTGCCAAAATTAAATAACCTCAGAGACATATTAGAAACAATGTTGAAAGTCACATTACTTAATCATGTACTTTGCCCTATTTATGTATGAATCAGAAGACTGAAGTCTCATAATTACATCAGATGGAGAACACGCAGACCAGGGAAATGAAAATTTCATATTTGCCTTATTTCCTGGAATTCTCTTTGTTTTGCTAAAAGCTGACCCACTTCTTGCTCTTAGACAATCATCTGCAGCATTAAAATTGTGACTCCAGAGGGATAGGAAAGGGTATTGACAACACACAAGAGAACATATTTTGGAAAAAGGAGGGGAACTAGGGGTCCCAAAATAGAATGTTTCAATGAACAACGTTTGATGCTGTGTCCAAAAACAGATCTATTGGTTGTTCCAAAGTTTCTTATTCGAAAGGCAACAAGATCAGATCATAAACAGATTAACAGAGTTGGAAGGGACTTTATAGGTCATCTAGTCCAACCCCCTGCTCAAGCAGGAGACCCTACACCATGTCTGACAGATGGCAGTCTGATCTCTTCTTGAAAGACTCAAGTGATGAAGCTCCCACAACTTCAGAAGGCAACTTCTGTTCCACTGGTTGATTGTTGTCACTGCCAGAAAGTTCCTCCTCATTTCTAGGTTGAATCTCTCCTTGGTCAGTTTCCATCCATTATTCCTTGTCTGGCCTTCAGGTGCTTTGGAAAATAGCGTGACCCCTTCCTCTCTGTGGCAGCCCCTCAAATATTAGAAGACTGCTATATACTTACCCAACTCAATTTTCCCAGTCTCATTTTCCAGTCTGTATGAGAAAAAATAGGGGGGGGAATCTCCCTCCCTCCCTCTCTCCCCCTCTCCCTTCCTCCTTCTCTCTCTCCCTCCCTCTCCCTCTCTTCTCTCTCCTCTCTCTCTCTCCATTTCCCTTTCCCTCCCTCCCTCTCCCTTCCTCTCCCTCTCCCCCTCCTTCTCTCTCCCTCTCCCTCTCCCTCTCTCTCCCATCCTCCATCTACCTCCCCCTCCCTCCCTCCCCCCTCTCTCTCCTCTCTCTCCTCCCTCTCTCTCTCTCCCTACCTCCTGTTACAGCACAGAATATATTTCCTTCAACTGTGCTCACTCCTATCACATTGTGAAAAACAGGGCATCTTCTCCTGAGCGAGGCTATTGATTTCCGGAGCTATGAGGCACATGGAATGAAGGTCAGGAAACATTTCTCTCCACTCACCTGGACCTCTTTTTAATATTAAGCCACACGTAAATGTGTTTGCAGCTACTGTGCTGTATCCTTAAGCACACTTAAATGCACTTTAAGTGCGGAGCCTTGGCCCAGGCAAGCCAGGTAGCTATCAGAACCTGGCTGATTAAAGTGGAAGCAATATTCAATGGTCTTTTATTTTTATTCTTTCTTGTGCTTTGGGTTCAGAGCAATTGCTCTCACACTGGTTTTGATCTACAGTAGTTTCCATTTCCATGTATAATGTGCCAGAAGTTCTTTTTTTTTTTTTCATTCAAGTACTCTTACCTCCATTTTTGTTCTTCCTCCAAAGGAAAAGAATAAGGAACATGCCCAGAATAAAAGGTCCTTTTTTTTAATTAAGGAGGGTGTTTTGCTGGACACACACAGTGTCTTCTAGTCCCCAATTTTTTTCCCATTGGTCTAATGAAAGTATCAAAACAACACCAACATTTGCCAGCTTATTTAGGAGCATAAACTGGTACGTGGAGTGGAGTGGAGTGGAGTGGAGTGGAGTGGAGTGGAGTGGAGTGGAGTAGAGTAGAGTAGAGTAGAGTAGAGTAGAGTAGAGTAGAGTAGAGTAGAGTAGAGTAGAGTAGAAAGGAATGGAATGGAATGGAATGGAATGGAATAGAAAATATGGAGTGGAGTGGAGTGGAGTGGAGTAGAGTAGAGTAGAGTAGAGTAGAGTAGAGTAGAGTAGAGTGGAGTGGAGTGGAGTGGAGTGGAGTGGAGTGGAATGGAATGGAATGGAATGGAAAATATGAAATGGAATGTAGTGGAGTGGAGTGGAGTAGAACGGAATGGAATGGAATGGAATAGAAAATATGGAGTGGAGTGGAATGGAATGGAATGGAAAATATGAAATGGAATGTAGTGGAGTGGAGTGGAGTAGAACGGAATGGAATGGAATGGAATAGAAAATATGGAGTGGAGTGGAGTGGAGTGGAATGGAATGGAATGGAAAATATGAAATGGAATGTAGTGGAGTGGAGTGGAGTAGAATGGAATGGAATGGAAAATAGGGAATGGAATTCACAGCCATTTAAAAAAAGGGGTTTGGGGACTAATTGTGTGCTTTTTACTATATCAGGAAGCCTAGGTCAGAACAGGCATTCATCACAACCTGAAGAACCTTCTTGGATGAGAAGCGAAACGTCTTCAAAGAAAAAACAAGAAAATCCAGTTTTTGCCTCCTGAAAAAGCACCTTTGAGACAACCATGATCTGGAGGACTTAGAATCTCCATAAACTATTGCTCCATTGGCTTGCTTGGTCTTGTGGGAAGAAGATTGCAGCCATCTATAGTATGCTTTAAGGGCGCACAATGGCTCAGTGGTTCAAGATGGAAAGCTGACAGCCCACGTTCAAGACCCGAGAACCACATGAAGGGGTGAGCTCCCGTTCCTGCCACAGCTCCTGCCCGCCTAGCAACTCAAAAGCAAGCAAATGCAAGTAGATAAATAGCAGTGGCGAAATCCAATTTTTTTTTATTACTACCGGTTCTGTAGGTATGGCTTGGTGGGCGTGGCATGGCTTGGTGGGCGTGGCTTGGTGGGCGTGGCAGGGGAAGGATACTGCAAAATCTCCATTCCCACCCCTCTCTAGGGGAAGGACACTGCAAAATCCCCATTCCTTCCCCACTCCTGAGGGAAGGATATTACAAAATCTCCATTCCGACCCCATTCTGGGGCCAGCCAGAGGTGGCATTTGCCGGTTCTTTGAACTGCTCAAAATGTCCGCTACTGGTTTTCCAGAACCTGTCAGAACCTGCTGGATTTCACCCCTGATAAATAGGTAACATTTCAGAGGGAAGTACAGCATTCCGTGCACTTTGGTGCATAGTCATGCTGGCCACATAACCATGGAAGTGTCTTCAGACAATGCTGGCTCCCTCAACTTAGACACGGAGGTGGGCACACACACCCCTTAAATCAGACACAACTGGCCAGGAGAAATCTTTAATCTTTAGAGCATGCTTTAAATACTTCTTACACTACAAACTTGGCTACAGCCATGAAAGAAAGGGAAGAAAATTATACCATGGTGTAGCCAGAGTGAGAATAAACTGCCTCCATGACGAAGGGAAGGAAATAATGAAGAAATTCCTTTCGGCAAACGGATGGTAAATCAGCAATATTGAAGAAAGGGGGGGGGGCAAAATGTGTAAGGCAAAAATCACAATTAAGTTTTGTACGTACAGCAACATCACACACTCACACACACACTGCTGATGCTCTTGGACAGGTTTATAAGAAAGATAGCCTACTGGTATAAATAAAATGATTTTCAGCCCAGCCTGATTAGCACAAGAAAAAAAAAAGTCTGCCTCTCCTTGCAGCAAACAGCGGAGGCCGAAAATGGGGCATGGAGGCAGCAATAGGCAATGGCAATCCCTGCAGCCTGAAACAGATGATTGTCGGGAGGCCGATCCAACCGACAATCAGCTGCTTGTGCTAATCAGGCTGTGCTGAAGCTGAAGCTGAAACGGGCTGTTTGCTCTTTGCTGCAAGGAGGCAAATTGCTGGGAGGCAGAGGCCAAAGGGGGGGGGCAGCAGGTGAGCGCACTCAAATTTTCACCATCTTTTGGGGGGAGGAAGTGTGTCTTATACCCCAAAAAATACGGTAAGTGAATACCAGTGGGATGATTTCAGCCTAGTTTATAGATTTCCCATCTCTCCATGTTCCAATTTTTGCCTGAAGCAAGGAAGTGTTATTTATGAAGACAAGCTGAAAAGAAACCTCCTTTGTATTTAATTTGAAAAATAGTAACATATTAGGAGAGCAGTCTGTTTTCAGAACAAATAAGTTTGCCTATGGAAGGCAAATTATCTTCTATTTTTAAGTAGTAGTTTTTTAAGTAGCTGCTAGGACTAGAGTATGACCTAAACAAATTATCTCTCTATCTTCTTCTAATTATTACCAACCCCCCCCCCCAAGTTCCATTATTTGTCAGACATGTTGGCACAACTCAGGAAAAGAACGGGCAATGTTTCTTTTGGGGATTTCCAAAATTTATTTATTTATTTATTTTATTTATTTTATTGAATTTCTATACCGCCCTACTCCCGAAGGACTCAGGGCGGTGAACAGCCACGAAATAAAACACATGCATATAAAAATTTAAAATCAAATAAAATGAATTAAATAAATTTGGCTGAATTAATACCCATAATTTAAAATACCCATATTTTAAAACACATTAAAATTTAAAATTTGCACTTAAAAGGGAGAAGATTTAGGCGAGGCCAGCTTGATGAAATAAAAGAGTCTTCAGCTCGCGGTGGAAGGTGCGCAGATCCGGAATCCTCCGTATCTCCGGGGGGAGCTCATTCCAGATCGTTGGTGCCCCCACAGAGAAGGCTCTCCCCCTAGGGGCCGACAGCCGACATTGTTTGGCCAACGGCACCTGGAGGAGCCCCTCTCTGTGGGAGCGTACTGGTCGGTGGGAGGCTGTTGATGGTAGTAGGCGGTCCCGTAAGTAACCAGGTCCTAAGCCATGGAGCGCTTTAAAGGTGGTAACCAGAACCTTGAAGCGCACCCGGAAGACCACCGGGAGCCAGTGCAGCTCGCTCAGGAGAGGTGTTACATGGGAGCTCCACGCCGCTCCCATAACCACCCGCGCGGCCACACTCTGCGCCAGTTGGAGCCTCCGAGTGCACCTCAAGGGGAGCCCCATGTAGAGAGCGTTACAATAGTCCTGAAATGAACTGTGTGTGTGCATTAACATTCCTCCCTTTTCTTGTTGCAAAGAATCCTAGCATCATGTCAAGTCAAGGGATGTTTTAGTTCTCTGATGGGATATTTCTGTTCCAAGTCAGATTGTGCCATGTTGTCAATGCGTGAGTTATTCAGACGCCTCTCCGTGTGTTGAAGCCACTTTTGCTTCAGCGCTTTTTCCAGACGAAACTCTCTAAAAACTCTAATTCTGATTCCAGTTCCTATAAAGGTACCTTAATATGCATGATCGAGTTTCATTCAAAACCTCTTTGAAGTAGGAGTAATAATGTGGAAGAAGAGCAGGCGAAGCTGGGGTGGATGGAGTTAAACGAGTCATCAGCCTAGAGTCATGACATTCCCACAAATCCAAGCCCTCTTGAATTCTGTTGCCCCTTTGTTGTTGCTAGTTGCTGTGAGAGGAAAAACCTCTCAGCATATTGCTGCAGTCATTGATTGGTTTCCAGTTTGAACATTTGAATAAGCCAATCACAGCACAGCTTCCCGGGCTTTTCAACGGGCAATGAGTCAGCATATAAGCATCTGCCGAGAGCAGGCTCACTCACATGCTCGCACACGCTCACAGACCTCTACAGACACTCAGAGAGAGAGAAGCCGCGCTCACCCAGAGAGACACAGAGCGCGTGGCTGAAGTCACTTCGATGGAGCAAAAGAGCTGAGTCACTGCCTTGCTTCTGAGGAAGCAGACAAAAGACTGAGAACTTCCCATGCTGTGGGATGACTCCAGGAAGAGCTGATGGACTTCGCTGAGAGGAGAGCCTTTTTGGTTGTTGGCATTTTCTTGTAGGCTTTGTTTTTATGTGTTCTTTTATTAAACCAAATAGTTTCTCAAGACTCCTCTCTCAACTTGCATGCTTTAGTGCGTTTGTGTATGTAATTGGACCATGGTCCATTGAGCATCAGAACCTCTTTCACAGTTGCGAAATAATGTCCAACCCATCATGACCCCATGGACAATGTTCCTCCAGGCCTTCCTGTCCTCTACCATCCCCTGGAGACCATTTAAGCTCACCCCGACTGCTTCAGTGACTCCATCCAGCCTTGTTCTCTGCCATCCCCTTCTTTTGCCCTCCATCGTTCCCAGCATTAGGGTCTTCTCCAGGGAGTCCTTCCTTCTCATTAGGCGGCCAAAGTATTTGAGTTTCCTCTTCAGGATCTGGCCTTCTAAAGAGCAGTCAGGGTTGATCTCCTCTAGGACTGACCAGTTGGATCGCCTTGCAGTCCAAGGGACTCTCAGGAGTCTTCTCCAGCACCAGAGTTCAAAGGCCTCAATTCTTTCACAGCCATACATTGCAACTGGGAACACCATAACCTTGACTATACGTATGTATATTCTTACGTATAGTGTGTGTGTGTGTGTGTGTGTGTGAGTGTGTGTGTGTGTGTGTGTATACTCTTATGTATTATATATACGTATGTATGTATCTTATGTATAGGTTTGAGCAATAAGACTTCTGAACTACAACTTAATGTATGGTCTTGATTCTTTGCACCTGACAAATGCACTGATGATATCATCATCTCATCTGCTTCATATCATAGACTTGGGTTACTAATCTCTACTGAGACATACACCTCATTGAGTTCAGATCCCAAAGGCGGATGATTAATATTTCATGACCCTTTCATTCTTTTCCCCCTTTCTTACTATATTAACTCTAAATAAGACCCCGAAAACTAGTCATTGACTCATGGAGTTGACAAAGAAATGAGATACAGTTACGACTACCTTGTGATCTCATGGTTTCTTTTCCAACTAACGTTTTATTTAAAATGCAAACTTTCATGAACAAATGCCTTTTGATAAAACTTATTAGTTGGAAAAGATGCTAGAAGATTCCTGTTTGTTTTTTTTTACTCGATAGACTAACACCTCCTCGATTGTAGACTTGTTGTTAGCTTTGTAGGACAATTAATTAAGCAATGCAAACTCTTCCTCCCATTTTTGTAGCAATAGTACTTAGACTTAAATACTACTTCACAGTGCTTCACAGCTCTCTCGAAGTGGCTTACAGAGTCAACATATTGCCCCCAACAATCTGGGTCCTCATTTTACCGACTTCGGAAGAATGGAAGGCTGAGTCAACCTTGAGCCAGTCAGGATCGAACTGTCAAACTGCTGGCAATTGGCAGTCAGCAGAATTAGCCTGCAATGCTGCATTCTAACCACTGTGCCCCCATGACTCTTGTAACTGATTCATTGGACATCCCATTGTTCTGCCTTCTTATTGTTCTTCATTGTTCGGCCCAAGTTTTCTAGTAACAGAGTTGGAAGGGACCTTGGAGGTCTTCTAGTCCAACTCTCTGATGAAGCAAGAGACCCTATACTATTTCAGACAACTGGTTGTCCAATCTCTTCTTAAAAACCTCCAGTGATGGAGCACCCACAACATCTGGAGCCAAGTCTAGCAGAACTGGAAGGAACCTTGGAGGTCTTCTACTCCAACCCCCTGCTTAAGCAAGAGAGCCTTTACCATTTCAGAAAAATGGTTGTCCAATCTCTTCATAAAAACCTCCAATGATGGAGCACCCATAACTTCTGGAGGCAAGTTGTTCCACTGGTTGACCTGAGTTTATAGAATAACAGAGTGGGAAGGACCTTGGAGGTCTTCTACTCCAAGCCCCTGTTCAAGCAAGAGACCCTATGCTATTTCAGAAAATGGTTGACCAATTTCTTCTTTAAAATGTCCAGTGATGGAGCACCACCACCGATTAATTGTTCTGACTGTCAAGTTATTTCTTATTCCTTACTTATTCCTACTTTCCTTCCAAACCAGCTGCTAGCTGCATGGTGGAACAACATTGGCTTCAACTATTTATGATTTTGAGCCTTCCTATTTCATTTTCATGTCTTGTTCCCGATAGGAATCTAACGTCTACTCAATCATTGATTTCTAGGATATTCTCCTACGGGATGAAAACATTTTTAGCTCATTGATCCCCATGAATTTATATTTCATGTTGAGCATAAAAAGATCCACCGCTCCATCTCTCCATGGCCCTTCTGATGATTGAACTTAATTTAAATACTGTAGCATTATGGTAGGCTAAAATTGGATCTCACGCAGAGCTTAGAAGAAAAGAGCCTAACAAAAATGCAACAACAAGAGAAATGCCGAGCAGAATAGAAATATTCACAGACGCCTGAATTTGAAAAGGTTGGAGCTTTCCAGATGGTTGAAATAAGGAGAGATGGTCCTCTTAAGCATAGTTGCATGACATCATTGGTCAATTTTAATTTATAGGTGCCTAGTGGCTCAGTGGCTAAGATGCTGAGCTTGTTGATTGAAAAGTCGGCAGTTCAGCAGTTGGAATCCCTACTGCCGCGTAACAGGGTGAGCTCCTGTTACTTGTCCCAGCTTTTACCAACCTAGCAGTTCGAAAGCACGTAAAAAATGCAAGTAGAAAAATAGGAACCACCCTTGGTGGGAAGGTAACAGCGTTCCGTGCACCTTTGGCATTGAGTCATGCCAGCCACATGACCACGGAGACGTCTTCGGATAGCGCTGGCTCTTCGGCTTTGAAACAGAGATGAGCACCGCCCCCTAGAGTCAGGAACAACTAGCACATATGTCGAGGGGAACCTTTACTTTTACCTTTAGTAGAATAAAGATCACGTGAAGTGCTGATACCACTTTATAATGCCTTGGTAAGGCCACACTTGGAATCCTACATCCAGTTTTGATCGCCACGATGTAAAAAAGATGTTGAGAGTCTGGAAAGAGTGCAGAGAAGAGCAACAAAGATGATTAGCGGACTGGAGACTAAAACATATGAAGAACGGTTGCTGGAATTGAGTATGTTTAGTTCACTGAATAGAAGGACTAGGGGTGACATGATACAAGCCTTCCAATATCTCAGGGGTTGCCACAAAAAAGAGGGAGGCAACCTCTTCTCCAAAGCACCTGAAGGCAGGATAATGGATGGAAATTAATTAAGGAGAGAAGCAACCTGGAATTAAGGAGAAACTTCCTGACAGTGAGAACAATTAATCAGTGTTTTCTCCAGAAGTTGTGAATGCGCCAACACTGGAAGTTTTTAAGAAGATGTTGGACAACCATTTGTCTGAAGTGGTGTAGGGCTTCCTTCCTGAGCAGGGGGTTGGACTAGAAGACCACCAAGGTCCCATCTATCTCTATAGTCTGTATTCTGTATTTTCAAGGGCATCCACAGAGAACCAATGATGTCATTGGCAGTGTCAACAGTGGCCATTCAACATGGAAACAATCCATACAAATAGAAATCAAGACTTCATTGCACAAAGATAAGTTGTACAGTTTGTATCGGCCACTGCAAGATGATTACATGATCCTTTGAGCCAAACATATGGACACCTGTTGAACACCCATGATTCAATCTTTTATATTCTAGAGTATTTTTGGGGTCTTTCTTTCATATTCCTTGTGGCTTTAAATTTACAGCATTCTCAACTTAATAGGAAGAGTTGGTGGAGAAGCGAATAATTCTACAAGAGAACCAGCTGCAAAGAGTAAAAAAAAAAAAAAAATCATGAAAACATTTCAGGTTGGGAAAACTTCATAATAGTATCTGCAGATTTATTTTTAAAGATCTGCATGGGTGCTATTCATGCATCAGGAATATTGCTTCTAAAAAAGGGATAGATATCATATGAAATCACTATACATTTCAGATAAGGGTGGATGCGAAAAAAACATCTGAAACCTGAGAATTGATAATACAACATGCTGATGATTTTTTTCTCGAATGCAATTTTTCCTCACTAGGCCCCGAGTGAGAAAAAGACAGAACAAAATAAAAAGAAATCGAAAATGTTTTGTTTAGCTTGACTGGTCCCTCGTGATGTCTTGTGTGTGTGTGTGTGTGTGTGTGTGTGTGTGTGTGTGTGTGTGTGTGTGTGTGTGGTGTGAGAGAGAGAGCCAATGCCTTGATTTAATGCAGAGTGAAAAATAATCTAAATATTTTAGTTTCCTATTCTGTGACTGAATTAATGCCAAGGTATGACTGGGTTGTTCCCTCTAGAAATCTGAATGGAGAGTTGTTGTTGTTGTTGATTTAAAACCACTTCTTTGAACTACGGAAATATATTTTGAGTTTTTTGTTCTTTTTGGGGAAAAAAAAAATTCCCTTCAAAATGATGAGGGGCTGGCAGGTTTTCCTCCTCAGGATTTACAATTTGTTGTTCATTATTTCTGAATTTGTAATTCACCCTGTGCTATTCAGCATTCATTATACATTGTTTCCGAGTGCCTGGGATTTCACCTAGTTGTTTGCAAATGACAATTTAGTATTAATGAATTGGATGTTGTTGTTGATTTTTTTTTAAGTGATTCGGAGCTGGATAACGGCGCGCTGTGTTTCAAGGCAAGGGAAAAAAAATATATTCTAATTTATATTTATTTCCCCAAGTTTTAGAAAGAAACATCAAGTCAAGAGTAGAATAATAGAAACCAGGTTGCAAAGTCTATAAAAATCCCTAGGTATTTGAAGTTACTTATGCCAGCTTTAGTTGTCCAAATAGGAACAGAACTTGTCAGTAGTCCAAAATTTCCCAGAGATGACTCTACAGGGTAATATGGATTTAAAATAATCCGATTTTCCTCCTGAATGCTGGGGCCTAGGGTTTTCTGAGGAAGACTAATGTATTTCAGCAAAGTATGCTTAGTATTCATACCATACTGTAATCCTTTTGGATATTGGGGAAGTATCAAAATGGTTAAGTTGGTGCGAAACAAATATTTGCTCACGTTTTCTGCCAACGGTCCAGATGTTTGTCTCAACTAGTAAAGCAAAATGTGCATCTGTTTGAGGGGGTTGAGGGCAACGGATCACAAAGGAAATAACATTAAGAGCTTACTCCATGCAGGACACACACCATTCAGCTGGGCAGTTGAATAGTCTTAGAGGAGAAATTCCAATGCACCAGCCAGACATGTGGTCTAGTAGTAAGGAGATTTCTTAATTCTTATATTTTTTTCCTCCAGAAAGTCAATCTGCTAGGGATGTGGGCTTTAATTCTGTGCAAAACCCAAAGTGAAATAGAATAATATTGGGGGCTTTGTAAGTTACTTAGTGGAGGTACGCGGTGGCTCAGCGGCTAAGACGCTGAGCTTGTCAATCGAAAGGTTGGCAGTTCAGCGGTTCGAATCCCTAGCACCGCATAATGGGGTAAGCTCCCGTTACTTGTCCCAGCTTCTGCCAACCTAGCAGTTGGAAAGCACATAAAAAATGCAAGTCGAAAAATAGGGACCACCCTTGGTGGGAAGGTAATAGCACTCCATGCACCTTTGGCATTGAGTCATGCTGGCCACATGACCACGGAGATGTCTCTGGACAGCGCTGGTTCTTCAGCTTTGAAACGGAGATGAGCACTGCCCCCTAGAGTCGGCAACGACTAGCACATATGTGCAAGGGGAATCTTTACCTTTAAGTTACCTAGTACAAGATCTGGCTGAGAGCCGTGAAGATGGAAATTCTAAGGGGCTGCCACAAAGAAGTGGGGTCGACCTGTTCTCCAAAGTGCCTGAAAGTACAATAAGAAGCAATGGATGGAATCAAGGAGAGAACCAACCTAGAACTGTAAGAAGTTAGCACCCACCCCTCTCCTAGGAAAATGAGATATTTTAGGAAATATTAAGAGGGCAGAATATTTCCCCTAAAAGGGAGGCAGAAACTCAGCCCCCACCCCCCAACTTTGTTAATGGGCCATTAAGGCTTGGCCCAGTCTATTTTACATAACAAAGATCTACCTCCTTCAGGCTGAGCCATAGTAGGAATTGTCCAAAGCCTTTTCATTACATCATCATCCAGCAAGGTGCAACCAACCTTGGGACTCAAAACACAACCTACAGAGTTACTCCTGCATGGCCCCATGGGAGTCTGACAACCAATCAGAATACAAGCTCAAATTCAAAGCTGAACAGAGGGTATAAATCTCTCTCTCTCTCTCTCTCTCTCTCTCTCCTCTCTCTCTCTCTCTCTCTCTCTCTCTCTCCGTCTCTCTCCCTCTCTCTCCCTCTCCCTCTCTCCCCCCCCTCTCTCTCTCATGTGCTTTTTCCCCAGGACCTCAAACCATGTGTTCCTGTCCACCATTAAAACAATATTTTCAAGCAGTCTCCATGTTTCCAGTGGAACTGAACCCAGATGGACATTTCTTCCAACAGAACTAAGGAGAATTTTTTTTAAAAAAAATTTGATTTATATGCCGCCCTTCTCCGGAGACTCAGGGTGACTTACAATGCGTTAAGCAATAGCCTTCATACTTTTGTATATTTATACAAAGTCAGCTTATTGCCCCAACAAACTGGGTCCTCATTTCACCTACCTTAGAAAGGATGGAAGGCTGAGTCGACCTTAAGCCTTGGAGAGATTCGAAACAGCAGAAATTGCAGGCAGCTGTGTTAATAACAGGGTGCATTAAACCACTGTACTATCAAGGCTCAATTTCCTGACAGCTAGAATAATTAACCAATGGAATGACTTGCCTCCTGAACTTCTGTTGATCCAACTCTGGAGGTATTTTAGAATTTGTCTGAAATGGTATAGTTTCCTGCTTGAGCATGCAGTTGGACTAGAAGACCTTCAAGGTCCCTTCCAACTATGTTATTCTGTTATTTTGCTATTCCATTCTGTTATTCAGTAGTAGCAGGACCACAATGAGCCAGTGACAATTCATTCCATGATTTCTATGAAACTCAATATCCCTTAATTTTTGTTCTAGCACTCAATGGAGAAATTACAAACAAACAAAGGCAAGCAACTGCAATAATTAAGCAAAAGAACGTATGCATCTATCAAAAAAGTGTTTCGTAATAATATTGATAGGGGAAAGAGCTTCTTATCTAATGTTGGATATTTCATTTTTCATTTTCATTTTATTTGATTTATATACTGCCCTACTCCCGAAGGACTCAGGACGGTGAACAGACACAAGATAAAACACATAGAATACAAAAATTTAAGAGCAGAAGTAAAATTGAATTAAATCAATTTAGCCCAAGACAAATTTAAAACCCCAGGTTAAGAACAAATTAAAATTTACATTAAAATTTAGATTAAAAAGAGAATGGGAGAGGTTAGGCCAGACCAGCCTGGTGAAATAAAAAGGTCTTGAGAGCGCGGCGGAAGGTGCGTAGATCCGGGATCCTCCGTATCTCCGGGGGGAGGTCATTCCAGATAGTAGGTGCCCCCACAGAGAAGGCTCTCCCCCTGGGGGCCGCCAGCCGACATTGTTTGGCCGACGGCACCCGGAGGAGTCCCTCTCTGTGAGAGTGTACAGGCCGGTGGGAGGCTATTGGTGGCAGCAGGCGGTCCCGTAAATAACCAGGCCCTAAACCATGGAGCTTAGGTCCATCGCTTGAAGATTAAGTCCAGAAATAGTTGATCTCAATAGTAGAATTCTGTTCAGTTTTATTCTTTTAATGTACAACTGTCCAATACATGGAAACAAAGTTATTGCTATTATTGTTTTGTCCAGATAATTTTGGCATCAGTTCCAAATAAGAAGGAAATTTCTGCTAAGGATTGCATTTCCTTATGAAGGTATGAGGGATTTGGACTTCTTGGTATAAATTCCTACATTATGGGACATGTTTCCTGTCTCTAGTTTAGGAGCCCTTAAATGCATTTTGTATGTAACACAAATATATCACATTCAATTTCACCTCCCTTAAATCCTGAAGCATCCCAGAATAACTTGGATATGTGTTTGCAGTTCAGTGGTGCTACAAATGTAAAAACCAATGCAACCCCGCTCTTTGTATTAAATTACAAAGAACTGATCATAAACATCATACATAGATTGAGCTCCATTATAAGTATCACATTTTAATGTATTGAAAGCAAGTGTCGCAATCGACAAGTTATTTAGATGAATATTGCATTATAATGAAAAGCACACAGCAGGGTGCTTAGAAAACCTAGAGAAACCAACACAAATCATATTTTCAGTATCAGCAAAGAGAAACAAATTGTGTGAACTCTCAAAGATCCAACAAGCATCGACAAGTACAGGGGAACAACTTATTCTTAGGGGGAAAAAAATCAGAAGCAGAATTTCCCATACTTTATAGACTTCAAGAAAAGTTATTGAAGCCAGCTACTCAGTTTAAGTTAGGCCAGGGGTCAGCAACCTGTGGCTCTGGAGCCGCATGTGGCTCTTTTATCCCTCTGCTGCAGCTCCCTGTTGCTGGTCGGCTCTACAATTGATAGAGCTTTCGGTTAGGACAGGTAGAGGAAAAAGGATGCCATGCTAGGAGGAGACTCTATGGTGGGGAAACCAGACTTCTGGTCAGCAGAGGAAAAAGGACGCCGCACTAGGAGGAAACTATGATGGGGGTACTGGACTTCTGGTTGGCTCCAGAATTGAACGGGGGCTTCCGGTTAAGACATTTGTGGCTCGTTGAGTGTTTAAGGTTGCCGACCCCTGAGCTAGACATAGCTGGCAAGCTATGCATTTTGGGATACATAGCCCAACTCGGAAATTAACAGTAAGTTCAAGTGATAAAGATTTACTTAGATACTGAATATACAATTAGGAAGGCCACAGGAAGGGAAGTCACAAGTCTGCCTGAGACAAATTATTTTGATTGTCTACAGTAGTGGAAACCTTTTGGGAAAAGTGTATTTTCTAAAACTGGCTAATAACACCACTTTTTTTTTTTTTGGAGTAGTACCATAAAATTATATATCAATGGAAAGATAATTTAATCAATTTATATTTTATATTTTATAAATTATAATTTATTATATAATAATATATTATATAATATATTATAATTTATAATTTTAGGAAGGATTTGCTATTACAATAGCAGTTACGGTATAAAGAAGAAAAGTGAAACACGTAGAAAAAACGAAATATACAAAAATGATCACCAGAGAAAAATGAGATATAAAAAAATGATCCCCATGTCAGTTAATATTTAGTTAGGTAACCTTTAGCATGAATGACGGCCTTACAACATCTTCCCATGGAGTGAACCAAGTCTTTGAGTTCTGCAGCTGTTATAATGGGAAACCAAGATTGAAGGATTGCTTCTATTAACTGGGTTTTATTGCTGGGTCACTTCTGACTAACAAGTTTCTTTAGTTGGATCCATAGATTTTCAATTGGGTGAAGGTCTGGGCTATTCCCAGGCCATTCCAGCAGTGGAATAGGATTATCTTGAAACTCTCCAAAAAGTGGTGTTATTAGCCATCAAACCTCAAAAATACACTTTTCCCAAAAGGTTTCCATGATTTTGACCACTACTGTACAGTAGATAGGTCAATTAATTGTTTTTTGGTATATTTTTAGCAATAGCCATAGCATTTAAACTTATATACCGCTTCACAGTGTTTTGCAGCCCTTTTTAAGCAGCAATGCAGGTCCTCATTTTACCAACCTTGGAAAGATGGAAGGTTGAGTCAACCTTGATCCAATCAGGATTGAACTCCTGGTTGTGGGCAGAGTCAGCTTGCAATACTGCATTCTAACCACTGTGCCACCAAACCTCCTTTTAACCATATTTTATTGCCAGGCAAAGGGGGATTGTGGGTTTGTCTGAGACTATTCAGACTAGTTAGGTTGATTCTGATCTTGCCTCTTCTGACTTGGAAATCTGTGAAGGTCCCACAACATCAAGCAGAAAAATATCCTGAGCTAATCACCCATACCTGAATCGTCTACTTCTCCAGGGATTGTGGCTTCTCTGGAGAAATGTCATTAATCTTAATCAAATACCTTCAGAGTCCTTTGATGTTCCTCAGAGCTTCCCGAGAAGAAAGAATATTCAAATTCTCCATGAAACTTCTGTAGCATACTTAATTGTAGCCAATTCTGGAAAGTTGTATGAATAAAAATGATAGGAAATCATTCAATTGTGATCCTTTGATTTGTTTGATTATTCCTGGTTGTTATTACTATTCATTGTTTGTATTCACCTAGTTTATTTACTTTGCTTTGGAAGGTTTTAGGTTCACATGTTATTTTAAATATCTTTTCAATGAACAAACGATGTAGATCTGTCTCCAAGTATTCAAAATGTTTTTGTGACAAGCAGCAACCGATGAAAACTTAACAAAGAGAGAAGCAACCTAGAACTAAGGGGAAGTTAACTGACAGTAAGAACAATCAACCAGTGGAAAAGTTGCCTTCAGAAGTTGTGAGAGGTCTAACACTGGAGTCTTTTATGGGACTGGACAACCATTTGTTTAAAATGTTATCGGGCCATGATGGCGAACCTGTGGCATGCGTGCCCAACTTGGCACGTGGAGCCATGCCGCCTGGCACGAGTGGCATTGCCTGTTCCTCTTCCAGGTTTCTGGCGCACATGCGCACATGACAATCAGCTGGCCTTTGTGCATGCAGCAGTGCCGGAAACCAGAAGAGCTGTTCTGTGAGCTGGGAATGGGGCTTCCTTGAACTTCGGAATTGGGAGTGTCCAGAAAGAAGGAGGACCAATGGGAATTCTCCCTTCTGCAGCATCATCTGTCTCCAGGCAGTCTCCCTTGACTTCACCCACTGGAGGAGAGAGTTCGACGCAGAGAAGAAGCCCAAGTTGGTTCTTCAGGCCAAGATTTCCCCCTCCCAATTTCTCCACTTCTCTCTTTCCACAGAACTCTCTCTCCTCCGTCAGATGACGTCCCAAAGGACTCTGCCCAGATTCTGATGACTCTCAAGCAGGGAGAATTCTCATTGGTGCTGCTCTTCGTTCTGGCCTTTCCCATCTCAAAAGTCCTAGATAAACACTTCCTCCTGCCAATGCAGAACTGTGGATTCCTCCTCTAGGGTTGGAAGCATCTGGCCCGACACACATGTCGGCCACCAGCTGATCGGCATGTGCACATGTACGGCAGTTACCGGAAGACTTGATGGCCAGCGTGCATCCACATGCTGGAAACCAAAAGTACCTTATCTGGTGCACGTATGCCTCCTGGGCAGCTCCTCTTCCTGGTCACAGCACTGATGAGTGCTCCCTTTTCAGTACTTGGTGCCACCTGTGCGCCCACTGTCCCTTTTCAGCACTTGGTGCTGAAAAGTTTTGCCATCACTGTTATAGTGATGCTTGAGCAGGAGGTTAGACCAGGGGTGAGTTCAGCAGGTTCTGACCAGTTCTGGAGAACCGGTAGCAGAAATTTTGAGTAGTTCGGAGAACCGGTAGTAAAACTTCTGACTGGCTCCACCCCCATCTATTCTCTGCCTCCTGAGTCCCAGTTGATTGGGAGGAAATGGGGATTTTGCAGTAACCTTCCCCTGGAGTGGAGTGGAAATGGAGATTTTACAGTATCCTTCCCTTGCCATGCCCACCAAGCCATACCACACCCACCAAGCCGCATCCACAAAACCAGTAGTAATTTTTTTTTTTAAACCTACCACTGGGTTAGACTAGAAGACTCCAAGGTCCTTTCCAATTCTGTTATTGTTTATGGACTTCTCATCTCTCTTGACCATCAGCTAAAGTTCAGAGACAGAACTTTAAAGAAGTTCCAGAAATGGAAAAATTACAGCTTATGGGATAAATCGACATGTTCTCCAAGGGATCCCTTTGGTTCCAGGAAAATAAGAACTAATAACATGAAGAACAGTGATCTGGAGAATTCCAGAAAAAAATAAAAAAAAAACAGTTTATGCTACTTTCATTAGAAAAAGAAACGAGGCTCACTAATTCAAAGAAACAAGGCATTCAATCCAGAATAGCAATAGTCAACTCAGAATGAGTAAAAACAGGAAAAATGACCCAATCAACCATAGATAGTGATTTTTTTCCCCCACGTTTATAACAAAGATGGTTGCTTGGGATGCAATGAACACACGTTGTTCATTCCTAAGTTAGATAGTTTCATTTTCGGTTCTTGTATCTTTTTTTATGAGGCTGTTTTGTTAACCTTCTTTAAAATGCCTTTGAGACCCAGGTTTTGTTGCTATTAAATGGGTTTATCGGGGCGTTTTTGTGACTATCATTTTATTGCTCTATTATGTTGTTCTATTGATCCCTGCTTTTATTTTTAGGTTTTATCATGTGCCAGTTTTTAACAGTTTGTAAACCGCTGGGAGATGTTTTTGATCGCGGGTGGTTTACAAAGCTAGAAATATTTTTATGAGTTCCAATATTAGTTTGCCCCCCTCTATACCACCATAAAACTTGAAACAGAATTGCAGGAAGCACAGAACGACAGACATTATTAGGGTTCTTGGGTTTTCTTTTTTTACCTACTGTACTTCTCACACAGTTTAACATAACTTGGAATAGAAAGGAATTGTTTTAACAGCTGTTTCCGTGTGAGGATTGCTTGTTTTACTCTTTGTTAATCATGATATGTTCTAAATGCACAGAACCCAATAATTTTTATTGTGATATGTACAATATGATGTTAGTGGTGGTGGTGGGGGAAGCTATAAGTATTAGGTGCTGCATTATCGAACTATTATTTTATTGTCTTGATTTGCTTGTTATCCTTCACCAGAACTTTACAGAATATAATTGTATTCCTTTTTCCTCAAACTAATTTGTCTCCTGGACTACTAGGCATCCTCCGCAGGAAGAAATAGAGGGCTTTTGATGATATATTGGACAGTACAGCTCGAAGTACTTTTGTATATAACAGTAATTTGGAAATTAGTGCGATAAAAATGAAAATGGATACCGAGTGTTTTTATGATCATAACAAAATTGATGCTAAAAGATTAGGAAGAATCCTATTTTTCTTCTTCTGATATACAATGGTATCCTCCTACATCTGAAAATGTTTACCACCAGAAGTGCTGACTGGAGGATATAGAAATGAGTCCTATGATATATCTACTAATTTTTCTTTGGCCCTTCCCCCCCCCCCCCGTTGTTAAGTAACAATGGCTAATTTAATTTAATAATAGCAATAGCACTTCGACTTATATACCGCTTTACAGTGCTTTTACAGCCCTCTCTAAGTGGTTTACAGAGTCAGCCTCTCACCCCCAACAATCTGGGTCCTCATTTTACTGACCTTGGAAGGACAGAAGGCTGAGTCAAGAGAAGAGGATGACTAGCAACAAGACAGATGGATTTCATTTTAATAGTGATGGGTGAGCTCTTGGGAAACCTGAAAGACCAGGTTGGAGACAGGGGAACATCTGGGCCAATAAAAAGGTAAAGGTAAAGGTTCCTCTCGCACATATGTGCTAGTCGTTCCCAACTCTACAGGGCAGTGCTCATCTCTGTTTCAAAGCCGAAGAGCCAGCGCTGTCCAAAGACGTCTCCATGGTCATGTGGCCGGCATAACTAAATGCCAAAGGCGCATGGAACGCTGTTACCTTCCCACCAAAGGTGGTTCCTATTTTTCTACTTGCATTTTTTACCTGCTTTCGAACTGCTAGGTTGGCAGAAGCTGGGACAAGTAACGGGAGGTCACCCCGTTACAGGGCACTAGGGATTCGAACCACTGAATTGCCGACCTTTCAATCCACAAGCTCAGCATCTTATTGATCAAAATATTGATCTGGGCCAATAGTTGATACCAAATTGATGGCAATCAGTCAATGAACCAATCAATTATTGTTCAATACCAAAATAACTAATCTATAAAAGGGGAAGGAAGGAAGGAAGGAAGGAAGGAAGGAAGGAAGGAAGGAAGGAAGGAAGGAAGGAAGGAAGGAAGGAAGGAAGGAAGGAATAGCAATAGCACTTAGACTTATACACAGTGCTTTACAGCCCTCTCTACGTGGTTTACAGAGTCAGCCTCTTGCCCCCAACAATCTGGTTCCTCATTTTACCGACCTCAGAAGGACAGAAGGCTGAGTCAACCTTGAACCTGGTGCAATTTGAACTACCAAATTGCAATCAGCCAGCAGTCAGCAGAAGTAGCCTGCAGTACTGCACTCTAACCACTGCGCCACGAGGCTGATAACAGGATAGGAACACATATATTTGGCCCAGGTTTAATATATGAGAAATATGCATTTGTGTCTGCTTTTTATCTGTTTTTCTTTCTTTCTGAGTATAGCCAAGGATATATGGATCTCTAGTGATATACTACAGAAGTGATGGAGTGTAGGAGGAAAAAAAACAGGAGGAAAATAGCAGCAGCCTATTTGTTTACAGCTGCAGGGTTAATTTCTGGAACCATTCTAGGCAGTTTCCTTTTTTTCTCATCTTCACTATCATAAGGTATCTGGGCAGCATCTGAAGCCGTACCCCCCACGTTGACCTTCAGGCAGTACATAGCGAATCGAATGAAACAGTCAGGCGCTGTTTCAAAAAGAGGTATAGCTCAACCCAAATGAAAACATCAAATGTAAACAGAATGCACAAATGAGGAGAGGGAGGAGGGGGAGAAGGAGAAGGAGGAGGGGAAGGAGGAGAAGGAAAAGGAGAAGGAGGAGGAGGAGGAGGAGGAAGGGGAAGGGGAGGGAGAGAAGAAGAGGAGGAGGAGGAAGAAGAAGAAGAAGAAGGAAAAGAAGAAGAAGAAGAAGAAGAAGAAGAAGAAGAAGAAGAAGAAGAAGAAGAAGAAGAAGAAGAAGAAGAAGAAGAAGAAGAAGAAGAAGAAGAAGAAGAAGAAGAAGAAGAAGAAGAAGAAGAAGAAGAAGAAGAAGAAGAAGAAGAAGAAGAAGAAGAAGAAGAAGAAGAAGAAGAAGAAGAAGAAGAAGAAGAAGAAGCAACTAAATAAGTGATCCAATTTACTGTACCAGTTAAGACATCAGGCTAGAAACCTGGAGATTGTGAGTTTTACTCTCTTCTTAGACACAAAGCCAACGGTGTGACCTTGGGCCATTCCTATCTCTCAGCCCTAAGCAGGAAAGAGCAAACTGCTTTTGAAATCTTGCCAAGGAAAGTGCAGGGACTTGCCCAGGTAGTTTCCAGAAGTCATCACTAACTTAAGGGAACTGACAAAAGCAAAACAAAACTGAAGCATATTTCATACTACATGTCAATGCTTTAAGGAGTTCACAGTTGCTTCCTTCTGAATTTTTTCCCCCCAACTAGCCTTGGCAGTCTCTGACAGTCTTCTCTTGAAGGATCAGGAAGTCATGACCCCACTTTCCTTGTGAGACCACACAGAGTTAGTCCAGTTCTGCCACTTCCTAAGATAAACACACCTACCATATTTTTCGGAGTATAAGATGCACTTTTTCCGCCCTAAAAGAGGGTGAAAATGTGGGTGCCTCTTAACCCCTGAATGTAGCCCTGCCCACCCACTGGTCCCAACCCTTTGGCCTCTGCCTCCCAGCAATTTGCCTCCTTGCAGCAAAAAGCCTGTTTCAGCTTCAGCACAGCCTGATTAGCACAAGCAGCTGATTGTCAGTTGGATCGGTCTCCCGACCATCAGCTGTTTCAGGCTGCAGGGATTGCCATTGCCTCTTGCTGCATGCCCCATTTGCTGCAAGGAGGCAAATTGCTGGGAGGCAGAGGCAGATTTTTTTTTCTTGTGCTAATCAGACTGTGCTGAAAATGAAAATGAAAATGAAATCGGCTGTTTGCTGCAAGGAGGCAGGTTGCTGGGAGACAGAGGCAGATTTTTTTTTCTTGTGCTAATCAGACTGTGCTGAAAATGAAGCTGAAACTGAAACCGGCTGTTTGCTGCAAGGAGGCAGGTTGCTGGGAGGCAGAGGCAGATTTTTTTTTCTTGTTTTCCTCCCCCAAAAAGGTAGGTGCGTTTTATAGTCCTGACCGTCTTATACTCCGAAAAATACGGTATTTCTGCATTGTGTAAACGTCTTCCAAATAGAAAGCCTCTTTCACAAATCTGCTTTAATTTTCTCGCAACAGATCAACAGATTTTGTGATTTTTTTTTATTATTATTATTTGATTTATATGCCGCCATTCTCCGGAGACACAGGGCGGCTTACAGTGCGTTAAGCAATAGCCTTCATACTTTTGTATATTTTATACAAAGTCAGTTTATTGCCCCCACAATCTGGGTCCTCATTTTACCTACCTTAGAAAGGATGGAAGGCTGAGTCAACCTTGAGCCTGGCGAGATTTGAACTTGCAGTAATTGCAGGCAGCAGATGTTAATAACAGAACTGTTAATAACAGTGCTTTAGTCTGCTGCGCCACTTAGGCTCTTATTTCATCCCTCTCTCTCTCTCTCTTCTCTTGCATCTCTTCCCCGCCTTTTATAAACATTTGATCTGAAACATGTTTTTATTTTAAATTGCAGAATCCCTGTTTGCACTACAGCTGAATCAAGGCAAGGGTGATCATCCCTCAGAAAGTTGCGGCATTCTCTTAAACTTTTTTTCCCATCCCCGTGAGTCCAAAAGCTACATTTTCAAGCGATGGCCACCATGCTGAAACCTCTTTAACACAGCTAACCGAAGTTGGAGAGATCCATTTGTTTATCACTGCCAAATTGTAAGGATTCGTTCGGAAGATTGTGTCGAATGGAGAGCTGTTCAATGTATTTGCAGCACCACCATGCTGGACAACAGCCAAGAGTTTAAAAGTGAGTGGGAGGAAAATGATTTAGATCAGTAGAAATACATTCAGCTCAGGTTTTCGATTTTTCTTTTTCCTTGTCGTACATAGTTGTATAATGTAATGAGAGACTAATATAAATACAAGTTTCAGAGACACACTCTGGCTCTTTTGAAAAACACGGAAACAGGAAAAGGACAAAAGGCAGAGTTTGAAAGGGCATATATGCTAGATTATTGATGTGCCAATAGAATAGAATAACAGAGTTGGAAGGGACCTTGGAGGTCTTCTAGTCCAACCCCCTACTTAGGCAGGAAACCCTACAACCACTTCAGACAAATGGTTATCCAACATCTTCTTAAAAACTTCCAGTGTTGGAGCATTTACGGAGGCAACTTGTTCCACGGATTAATTGTTCTAACTGTCAGGAAATTTCTCCTTAGTTCTAAGTTGATTCTCTCCTTGATTAGTTTCCACCCATTGCTTTTTTTCCTGCCTTCAGGTGTTTTGGAGAATAGCTTGAGTCCCTCTTCTTTGGGGCACCTCCTGAAATATTGGAAGACTGCTATCATGTCACCCCTACTCCTTCTTTTCATCAAACTAGACATACCCAGTTCCTGCAACCGTTCTTCATATGTTTTAGTCTCCAGTCCCCTAATCATCTTTGTTGCTCTTCTCTTCACTCTTTCTAGAGTCTCCACATCTTTTTTACATCATGGCGACCAAAACTGAATCCAGTATTCCGAGTGTGGCCTTACCAAGGCATTATAAAGTGGCATTAACACTTTACAATGTTAATATAATGTCCCCATAGCAGTAATTGCTAAATTGACTTGTTTGTTTAGGAAGGGAACATATCCAGTTCCTGCAACCATTCATTGTATACTTTCTGGTCCTCTAATCATCTTTAAGGCTGTCCTCTGTACTCTTTCTAGCATTTCAACATCTTTTTAGTATCATGGTGATGCTAAATTGGACATAGCATTCCGAGTTTGGTCTCACCAGTGCTGTATAAATGGGTACTAACATTTCATGTGATTTTGATTGTATCCCTCAGTTAATGCAGCCTAGAACTGTATTGGCTCCCCCCTCCCCCCCCCACTGCCAGCACAGAAACTCTTGGCTCACAACTTGTTGGAATCCATCTTTTGAATTAATCAGCAGTTTTGCAGCTGTAATACACCAATTATGAAGTTTCTTCTGATTCAGCACTCTACATATGTAAGTAAAATAAATTATGCCGCAAAAGGTTTTTAACATTTTTTTAATAAGTGGATTCTTTAACATGACAGAATTTTCAGGTGAATTGCCTGAAGCTTGACAAAAAGTGATTAATGAACAGCAAGAGGTGTGACTTTGTACACACACCCAAAGGATTTCTTTCAAATAATTGTCAAAGTGTGCACCACCCTCTAAGAAACATGGATGGCAAAAAAAATATTGTGTTTGTTGATTAAAAAGACCATGAGAGGTAGTGTACATAGGATTGTTCTCCTTCATAATTTTGTTGTCAACTCGCAAAGCATCCCTGGCCTGCTCTCGAGTTGTCATAAGCAAGGGTGGATGGGAAACTGATGAAACGGCATGGCAGCCAAAGACAGATGCACATTCCAGACTTAACTCTCTCAAGGCTGTATCCCAGGGTTATCCACAGCGGCCAGAGGGGAGTGGTTTCTACAACCTGCAAAATTGCTCTGTTGGTGAATGTGATTGATGACACACTCTGGGGGGAGGGGGAAACAGGGTCATGATTGGGGCGTAAATTACATAGGGTCAGAGCTGGCTTCACTTGGGAATGTGCTGACATGAAACTCCTAATAAATAACTGGATTTCTTTTGAAGCTTGGCTCGAGGCTCATAATTTAATTAGGGCATCCATCAGAACCCTTACAGCTAAACTATCAAATGTGATGAATGAGAGTTTCTATCCCCCAAACTGGATTAAAAACCAGACTGAGATATAACCCAGTTATCTCTATTATTCTGAAGTACCTGGTTAGGAACATTATGACATTTCCAAGAATTCTGTTTCACTATTATTTATATCTTTTTTATATTGTTGCATCCAGTCTTGATCACCACAATATAAAAATAATGTTGAGACTCTAGAAAGAGCACAGAGAAGAGCAACAAAGATAATTAGGGGGCTGAAGGCTACAACATATGAAGAACTGTTGCATGTACATATAGGTCTAATTTATTGAAAAGAAGGACTAGGGTTGATATGATAGCAGTGTTACAATATTTGAGGGGCTGCCACAAAGAAGAGGGAGTCAAGCTATTCTTCAAAGCAAAGGAAGAAATGAATGGAAACTCATCAAAGAGAGACCCAATCTAGAACTAAAGAGTAATGTCCTGACAGTGGGGACAATTAATTGATGGAAGGACTTGCCTTCAGAAGTTGTGGGTGATCAAACACTGGAGGTTTTTAAGAAGAGATTGGTCACCCATTTATCTGAAATGGTGTAGGATTTCCTGCTTGAGCTAGAGTTGAACTAGAAGACTTCCACAGTTCCTTCCAACTCTGTTATTTCCTCTGAAACTTATTACATACATTTTTTTTTACTTCAAGTTCCTAGGCTTGCCAGCTCACCAAATGTATGCAACTGTTGTTTTGCTCAAATGAAATAAAATGTCAAGTCTACATAATGTCATTTCCTACTGTAACTGGAGTGGGTGTAGCTAGTTTACATTGTACGAAATGGAGGTGCCATGCATTTTTAGGAAGGTCAAGCCAATTTACCAGGTTTTATTCAGCACAATCAATGGACTCAATCATTATTATTTAAAGCCTACGTGTCTACTCATGGTCCTGTTTGCTTGAGCTGCATCTCCAATTCACCTCTAGCCATACAGTGCTACTTGAAGATCAGATTATAGATGAGTGGAATTATTTCAGTTCGTGTTCCTAGTCAACCAGTCTTTGGATATGTTCTACTTAACTCCAGGTTTGTTTTATAGCAATGAGATAATATTCCTATCCATTTTGTAGGGCTGTTTTTTTTCCCCCAAAACTAACCTGGGAAGTCTTCATGGCCTTACACAACTAAATTGCTCTGTTGCCTTGTTAAATTCTAGCATTCATTGCTTCCTTGATGCTGTCCATCAATAAAAGGAAAGAAGAAGGTGGAGGGGAGGGGAGGAGAAGGGAGGGGGAGGGAGGGAGAGAGAGACAAACAAACAAACAAACAGAGGGGGAAGAGGAAGGAAGGAAGGAAAGAAGGAAGGAAGGAAGGAAGGAAGGAAGGAAGGAAGGAAGGAAAGAAACAAAGAAAGAAGGAAGGAGGGAAGGAAGGAAATGGGGAAAGAGGAAGGAAGGAAAGAAAGAAAAAGAAAGAAAGAAACAGAGGGGGAAAGAGGAAGGAAGGAAGGAAAGAAAGGAAAAGGAAGGAAAGAAGGAAAAGGAAGGAAGGAAAGAAGGAAAAGGAAAGAAGGAAGGAAGGAAGGGAAGGAAGGAAAGAAAGAAAGAAAGAAAGAAAGAAAGAAAGAAAGAAAGAAAGAAAGAAAGAAAGAAAGAAAGAAAGAAAGAGAAAAAGAAAGGGAGAAGTAGGGGAGAGGAGGGTGAAGGGGCAGGAGAAGGAGGGAGAGAGAGTAGAGAGGGAGGGAGGGAGAAGGAGGGAGAGAGAGAGGGAGCGAGAGAGAGAATGAACAGCAAAGTGTTTAGCATGAAGCTACCTAAGAGATGGAAAGCTGGTATTATATTAATAATCTAATTATACTGAGCTGGAAGGACTCTGCCAGTAACTAAGCAGGTTGATTATAGCTCTTTCAGTTGTAGCATTCAGATGAATTCCAGATAGGCTTGTAGATACCCAGATATTGTCCCATCCAAACAGTGACCTGGATTAGCTTTGACAAGAACATTTGATGTTTTACGAGCTTCTTGTACACAGATCCGCAGTACGTCAACTCATTTAACGCTAAAAGACTGTTTCCAAAAATCCAAACGTCGATGAGTTTCAAGTAGGAAGTCCTCTTTGATAGAAACAAAAATTTTTTTACATCACTTAGGGTCATAATACTCCTTCATTTGCAGTGCATTCCTACATTTTACTGAACATCTTCCCTACTCATTTGGCATTATTTAGAAAATAGCTTAAGTATAAAAAGAACTGCTTATCACTATATTCCCTCAATAACAGTGATCGTGCTTGCTCTTATGCAAGCAAATGTCAAGCTGGGATTTGTCCTTGAAAATATATAATTTTGTTTTAAGGGTGTATATCAGCTTTCATTCCACTAACCACATCTTCTCTTTAATGCCTAGGTTAGAAAACTGAATGAATGTTTCCTTCCAGATATCGCATTTACTATTTTCACTGTAAAACCTTTAGATGCTTCATAATCATGTTCTTAATGAAATATTGAAGTTGATGTCAATTGTTTGGAATGCTATTTACAGTACCTCATTACACAGAAATATTCACACAAATATTCACATTCATTCATTCATTCAAGCTTTGGAAAACAATATAAAAGGTGAAATGTAGAAACACATAAACACAAGACTAAAACGAAACAACAAACATGACTAACCGAGAGTTAAGCTCACTCTCCAATTAATATTAACTAATATCATCCTAACCAAACATTTCAATACAATCAAGTTCTTTTAACTATCTACAAAACAATTCGCCTGTTTTTATCAAAATTCTAAAGAATTATATAGCCTAGTAAATATCTAGTTAATCTAATTAGATGATTTTATCACCCATCTCCTAGGTTTAACCTTCTTTTGAGTCAGACAAAGCATCTGTCCCAACTTCTATTATATATTGAATCTTTCTTGTCTTTTAAGATATACGTTAGCCTGTCGCCAATGGCATTTTTAATGTACACACACATGCCCTAATTGTTTTACAATGAATTTGTTAAATAAAAACAATTTCATACAGGGTGTAATCTGGATTCCTAGAAAGGAGGCACTGCATTCAAGAGGACTAAGAGAGAGTGAAGTTTAGATAGTTAAATTGAGAGGAAAAGAGTTGAGGTAGATCCTCCCTAGGCATCTATGGAGATTCTCTGTCATCCAGGTCAAGATTGTCCCAAAGGTGCTTTTTCAAGAGGCAACTGGACTTTCTTGGGTTGGTGTTTTTTTTTTTTTTTTTTTTTTGGTAGACAATTTGCTTCTCATCCAAGAAGCTGAAGAAGTTGAAGTGAGGAAGCTTCTTGGATGAGAAGCAAAACATTTTCAAAGAAAGCCTAGTTTTCTTTTGCCCCATTTCAGAAATTCTGTTTAATCTTTCCATAGCAGGGATAACAAGTCGGGGAAGCACTTTGGTTAATCCCATAGATCTGGCACACGAATCAACAGACGTCTTGCAATGGATATCGAGGAAAATCGTTACTTTCACTAGGGACGGAGAGATAAAGACGGAGTTAAGGATGTTTTAACAGGAACCATGAGGCTTTCTAAGGAATGACAGAATAAAACAGCTGAGAATTTGCAACAGGAACTTTCCAGAATAAGGAGTCACAGAGGGAAATAAGAGTCTATTTTATGTTCTAAATAATAAATACACTAGTTTTCTTCTTCTTCTTCTTCTTCTTCTTCTTCTTCTTCTTCTTCTTCTTCTTCTTCTTCTTCTTCTTCTTCTTCTTCTTCTCCTCCTCCTCCTCCTCCTCCTCCTCCTCCTCCTCCTCCTCCACTTGTTGTTGTTGTTGTTGTTGTTGTTGTTGTTGTTGTTGTTGTTGTTCTTCTTCTTCTTCTTCTTCTTCTTCTTCTTCTTCTTCTTCTTCTTCTTCTTCTTCTTCTTCTTCTTCTTCTTCTTCTTCTTCTTCTTCCTCCTCCTCCTCCCCCTCCTCCTCTTCTTCTCTTCCTTCTTCTCCTCCTCCTCTCTCCCCCTCCTCCTCTTTATTCCAGAATACTACTACTTCTTCCTCTTCCTCTTCCTCCTCCTCTTCCCCCTCTTCTTCTTCTTCTTCCCTTAGAAATCATCTTATCCTTCACACGGCCTAATCTTTCTATGCAAATTTGCCACCCATTCAATCTGTTCCATGTTTGCAGCCCTTCTGGAAATTATTCACGGGCAAACCTCCATAATATCTAACACCGTTCCTCTGCTATAAAATTATGCTAAGCAAGGTCCCTCTGCTTCCCAAACTTATGTTTGCCTTTGAACTCGTGTATCCTTTGTTCATACTGAGTGGGGTTGGGCCTGTTGTTCTTGTTTATTAACACAGCAAATTTCTGTTAGCCCTGGGGTAGAAGAAAACCCCATTCGTATGGTAATTATGCATTCGTACTAGGAGGGTTTTCTTTGTGTTCTGAAAGAATTTCGTTCTCTGATTACACTCGACCTAACTGGCATTTCGAATAGGTGTATTAATAACTCATTCTTATTGATGCATCAGGTAGAATGAAAATGAGACTGAAAGGTTGCAACCTATCAAACTAGGGGCTTAATTACCGGAGCTATTTCTGTTCCAGTTGAAGATTCCCTTTGTATTTGTAGCTAAGAAAGGATTGGTGACTGCTTGTGTGAACTCACTGTTATTTTCATGAGAAACAACCTATAATTTCATTGGCTGGTTTTATTTGTAGAATTTCGAAGAGCTAAAGGAAATATGCTGGACCATGACCTATGTTCCTTAAGGGATAAGTATAGTCATTGTTCAATAAGCTAATTGCCATCATATCAAAGTCTGGGGCAATTTGCGATTAGTTTAATGGATGGATTAGAATAATGGATGGAAACTGAACAAGGAGAGATTCAACCTAGAAATAAGGAGAAATTTTCTGACAGTGAGAACAATCAACCCATGGAACAGAAGTTGCCTTCAGAAGTTGTGGGAGCTTCATCACTGGAAGCTTTCAAGAAGAGACTGGACTGCCACCTGTCAGAAATGGTGTAGGATCTCCTGTTTGGGTGGGGGGTTGGACTAGATTACCTACAAGGTTCCTTCCAACTCTGTTAATCTGTTAAAAATCTGTTTAGTTTCTATGGAATTTAGAGATCAATTCTCTCTCTCTCTCTCTCTCTCTCTCTCTCTCTCTCTCTCTCTCTCTCTCTCTCTCTCTCTCTCTCTCTCCTCTCCCTCTCCCTCTCCCTCTCCCTCTCCCTCTCCCTCTCTCTCTCTCTCTCTCTCCTCCCCCCCCTTTCTCTTGGTATAGGAGGACAGGCAGAGCTTGGGGTCAGAGTCAAGAGAGAAATAAGCCTGGAGTCCTTATGTTGCCACAAACAGTTCAAGGAGCCTGGATAGCTCTGCAGACAAGGCACTGCAATTTAACACCAGATGTCGGCAATTAAAGTAAGTTCGAATCTCACCAGACTCAAGGTTGACTCAGCCTTCCATCCTTTCTAAGGTAGGTAAAATGAGGACCCAGATTATGGGGGCAATAAACTGACTTTGTATAAATATACAAAAGTATGAAGGCTATTGCTTAACGCATTGTAAGCCGCCCTGAGTCTCCGGAGAAGGGCGGCATATAAATCAATTTTTTTTTTAAAAAAGTGCAATTCCTCTTGAATTCCATTGACTTGTATCTAGTGCCAATTTAGTGCTGACTGTTGATTGACATGATTCTTGTGTATAGGTATGAAGAATAAATCAGTTTAACCAAATCGAAACATGTGGTCCTGATTCCCAGTAAAATACTAAGCAATTTTCATTGTATATATTTTGCATATCTTCTACCAAATTTCTTTTGTTGTTTTCCTCTAGTGCCCAAGAGAATTATGAAAATCCATTCTTCTGTCTCTGGTAGTTCTAATAGGATTCACCAGAAAAATTATACACACAGAGAGAGACACATTATACATTAACAAATAAAGGATAATGTATATTTGCCCGGAACCCTTTTCACAACAGCCCAGTGATGTAGCTTAGGTTGGGAGAAAGTAATCTACAGCCATCCAGAGATTATACTGTTGAGATTTTGACCTACATTTCAATTCCTAACCAACTTTGGACTCAGAAACTAATCACAGTCAGATCATGTTAGTACTAGGATGGTGGGCAACCAGGAAATGGTTGTTTTAGGCTGGGGTTGAGAGATGAAATAAAATTGTAGGAAATTTATTATTCAAATTTCTATACTGCCCTTCTCCTTTCGGACTCAGGGTGGTGAACAGCCAAAATAAAAACATTTATACATAAAGTACGATTAAAAATAGATTTAAAATAATTAAATTTGGCCCATAGTTTAAAATTTATCTATTTAAAATCCATATCAAAATTTAAAACCAACCATAAAATCATAAAATCAAGAGAGACCAGCTAACTGAAAGAGATGAGTTTTTAGGGCCCGACGAAAAGTCTGGAGGTCGGAGATCACTCGTATCTCTGGGGGTAGATTGTTCCAAAGGGTGAAATGACCAAATATTACAGATTAAAAGAGTTGGAAGGGACCTTGTAGGTCATCTAGTCCAACCCCCCCCCCCCAAGCAGGAGGCCCCACACCATTTTTAACAGATGTAGGGAAAAGGTTTGGATTTCACCCCTGAGGGAAAACATTTTTAACTAATTTATTTCTTGCCAAAATCAGGGCTCGGGATAAAGTTGCTCTTCCTGTCTAATACAGGATTGGGATAAATAAATACCCAGGCAACACCGGGTTTTTAGCTAGTTCTAAAATAAAATAATAAGAAAATAATCACTCAGACCGAAACACACACGAAGCTTCTACGCATCCTTCTTCCTAATCTGGGAACGTCTCAGCTGGCACCAGCTCTTAGGAAGGCTTCTCATAAAAATGAACCGTGAAGCTCTTTCCTGGAATCTCCCTTCATCCTTAATTACGTTCAACTTCTACTGATGTTGCTTTGGTCTCCTCAGCAACTTCCCAGTCACTACCTCCATGGAAGCAGATGTTTAGTCAGTGTGTAAATTGAGGACAATTATCATTAGGACCACACACAGTAATAGGAGAATAATTAGATCATTGCTGCCAGCAGAAATATAAATCAAATCGGATTCGTAGCAGCAACGTTAATAGATTCGGAGATAGAATCTATTATTGCGTATGAAGATGGAAAGACTGCTTAGTAGCCAAGCCAAATTCATTGCCATTGAAATCTGCAAAATAAAGCTCGGAATTTATATCAAGCTGAAGCTTTGTGGACAGTTAATGTAACAGGAATCTATTCAAGGAGGCTCTTATTCATACAAGTGCCGCATAAGAGAGAGAAGGACCGAGAAAAAGAGAAAAAAATCATGTTATTCTTTTTTCTTATTTTCTAACTACAGCAAACACTATAAATAAGTTGCCTCCAGGTCAATAGGTTACGTTTCAAAAATGGCCTTCATAATATTAGGATCTTCTAGGATTGAGCGACAAATGGTATGCACAGAATTTATACAGCATAGCCCACTTTTTTAAAAAAATCAGAAATGCCTGTGAAATCAGTCTGGATATTTGGATGAAAAAGAAAAGATCTTGCATCTGAGGGAAGACCACCACCCCTGTCAGGGTTCCACGTAAGACCCCCAACGAAAAAAAAACCTCCGAGGCTTGAAGTTCCTCAAAGCTCCATTTTATTAGAGATGTCCTATTGGCACATCTGGGAAAACCCAAATCTGAAAACTCCCAGGATTTCCCCACCCAAAAGAAAGTCCAAGTCCCTGCCCAGCACCCACAAGTCCATCACGTGGTCCAATCAAAGCACCATCCGAACTGTATCAGGTTCCGCAGGAAAAAAAAAACCAGCTAAACAATGTTTAGGTTTGAAGCTTTTATCTTCTCCGGCACTCACTGACCATCCAAGCAATAAACAATGCAAAGAAAGGATTGACGGAGCTAACATCCGGTGCTCCCCACCACCTTTAAACAATTCCTGCCACCATACCCTCTCTCCTACATGCCTGCCCCATCACCCAGTGCTCCCGGAAGTGCTGGGTTACTCTGAGTTGTCTCGCAGTTGTAAGTTGTGCTTCTGAGGCTTGCCTGCCACTGGAGACATTCTGAGGCAGTTCTGGAGGCCCTGTAAGGGACTTGAAAATGTCCAGCTGTTTTGCAGCAAGGCTGCCTGCCCTGGGATCGGCCCCTGATGGTCTTTTCTCCCCCTCTCCAAATGGCAGCTCCGAACGGAGCATGCCAGAGCTGACATGTGGCCCCTCTACCATGGAGACGGCATCTGGAAGAGAGAGAGGAGCTCTGGTGGCTCAGCAGACTAAAGCACTGTTATTAACATCCACTTACATCTGCTGCCTGCAATTACTGCAAGTTCAAATCTCACCAGGCTCAAGGTTGACTCAGCCTTCCATCCTTTCTAAGGTAGGTAAAATGAGGACCCAGATTATGGGGGCAATAAGCTGACTTTGTATAAATATACAAAAGTATGAAGGCTATTGCTTAACGCACTGTAAGCCGCCCTGAGTCTCCGGAGAAGGGCGGCATATAAATCAATTTTTTTTTTTAAAAAAAGAAGAACATGATCAGGAGGGATATGGGTGGTTTGCCCCCCCCCGGCTTACCTGGGTACTTGTGGTGGAACCAGGCTACCAGTTGAGGTGCCCTAACATTTGTATCAGGAACCCATGAAATCTCTGACAAAGGGTAGCCTTTCCATACGACGAGATATTGCAGCCACCTCCTATGCCACCTGGCGTCTAGAAGGTCTTCCACCTTGTAGTGCTGTTCCCCATGGGTGAGGTGGCTGTACGGGATCCCCCCCCCACTTATGTGTGACGGCCAAATTGGCCAGATCAAGCTGCAGTGGAAGACCAGATGCGTTTTACCTAATAATCGAGGCAATTTTAACTGCACTGTGATGGGGTTAATCACCTTCACAATAGGAAATGGTCCAATGAATTTAGGGCCAATTTTCTTACAGGGCACAGATAACTTTAGGTATTTGGTTGAAAGGAATACCATCTGCCCTACAAAGAAGGGTGTTTGTGGCCTTCGCTTTTTGTCTGCCTGCTGTTTGTATTTCACAGCTGCGTGGTGTAATGCCATTTTCTTGATTTTCTGACTGCTCCTGCATCACACCTACACTCATATGTAAACCTACAGTCTGTCCCTTTGTTGTGGCTCCATTACCTGAGCCTGTGTCATCGGCAGGAGAGGACTCCAAGAGTGAAGAAGAGGAGTTGGCAAGGCCTCCCTCTCCAGGACCCTCCTCTCTGGCAATGCCCTCGGTGTCTGCTGAAGGGCAAGAGATAGGGCCAGGGCCAAGCACGTTCACGCAGCCACAGATGGACAGTGATGAGGGTAATGAGTCTTGGCTGGATCCACGCCAGCGTCACAGAAATAAGCGCGCGCAACAGAAGAAAAGGTGTGCCTGAGATTAGGCTGAGTCACTGGACCACACCCCACAGGATATAAAAGGGAGTGTGGTGGAGTATATAAAAGGGAGTGTGGTGGAGTGTGGTGGCCAGTCAAACCTTGTGACGAACAAAGCTGAAAGCTTCCACACCATTCTGCATTGACGGACTTTTGGCTATAGACTTTGCTGGATTATCTCTGGACTTGAGTGACTCCATAATTATTGAGCTGTTTCTTTTGATGTACCAGGAGTGGGGAGAAGTTACCTCTCCTCTTCGTAAATAATAAACTCTTGGCAGGCAGCCACTAGGTTGTTGCCAAGTTCCGTTATCTTAAGGAAAAGGATTTTGCCGGCTGGTTTGGTCTTTAACTCTTGAACGTCTGTTGGTGTGTGTGCATGTGGTTGGGGATACTCACTCACTCATACTCACTAGGATGAGATTTAATACAGCAGCTCTCAGAGTAGTTACTCAAGTAGTTAGTAATCAAGAGTGAGATTTAGTACAGTAGTTCTTAGAAGTTCCTCACCCATCTTCACCATTCAATTGTACATACGTTCAATAATGTCTCACATCTTTACAGCAGAAGATTGAAAATGTTTGTATGTGCACCATTTCCAAGCGTAAGTCCTTAGTTGTTGTAAACCTTTAATGTCCTGGCTTCCTTTTATCTTTGTAGGTTTCAGAAAAATAGAGAAGATGTTGGGGGAAAAGATGAGGAGGCTCTAATAATAGTACCTTTAATGCTTCTTCATTCTCCCAACACATGCTAAGTCTTGATTCAGAAGAAGAAGAAGTACAGATTATTTCCAAGGGTTCTGCTGAAACTTCAGATGTGGGTTTGATCTCCAGCAATGTTCCTTTTAAGAAAGCAACCTTAAATGAAGTGAAGTTAAAATATTGATAAAAGTCCTCATGTAGCCCTGTTGGTAGACCAATAAAATAATGCTGCAAAGCATGAGGAAGATTTCACCGCTACTATAAGAGCAAATAACCTTTTTTTCCCCAATAAACTAATCAATCTTGCAAATCAGGATGTAGCAGAAAGCAAAAGAAAATAAAAATAAAAGCAACCAAGTATGAAAAATTAAATGCTAAAGTAGACTTTAGGTTAACATTAATAAATAAGGTCTTCTATCTGATATCCTGTGGGAAGATGGCAAGGAGCATCAGAAAACCTTCCTTCCTTCCCTCCTTCCTTCCTTCCTTCCTTCCTTCCTTCCTTCCTTCCTTCCTTCCTTCCTTCCTTCCTTCCATCCTTTCTTTCTTTCTTTCTTCTTTCCTCCCTTCCTTCCTTTTCATTCCTTCCTTCCATCCATCTTTCTTCTGTGACTTTCTCTCAGTTGAGACCTTCCTTCCTTCCTTCCTTCCTTCCTTCCTTCCTTCCGCTTTCATGAATTTCTCTCTCTCAGTGTAATCCACCCATCCGTCCATCCATCCATCCTTCCTTCCTTCCTTTCCTTCCTTCTTTCCTTCCTTCCTTCCATCCATCTTTCTTCTGTGACTTTCTCTCAGTTGAGACCTTCCTTCCTTCCTTCCTTCCTTCCCTTCCCTTCCTCCCTCCCTCCCTCCCTTCCTTCCTTCCTCTTTCATGACTTTCTCTCTCTCAATGGTAATCCTTCCTTCCTTCCTTCCTTCCTTCCTTCCCTCCTTCCTTCCCTCCTTCCTTCCCTCCTTCCAAAAAATCTGCATTTCTGCTTTTAAGGTATCTGCAAAATTCTTCCCTTCAACTCATTGGCTCACTAAATGTGGCTTAGCAATTGAGCATTAATTCTAATGCCTGATATAGCTTGGTTTACATATTTACAACTTCAATGTACAGGCCTTGATTATTACCTTCTAACCAGGGGTGAAATGCTCCCGGATCGGACCGGATCGCCTGATCCGGTAGCGATCTTGGCCGGTGGTTCAGCGATCCAGTAAGCTTTTTTGACTGCCGCTGCACACTGCTGGCTCATATTTAGCTGGTTGTCTTTAGACATAAGACTATGCAGTAGGAATTAGATTTTCAGCAGAGTGTTGAATCGTTTTCTCTGTTAAGAAATTTCTGCTTAATTCCATGTTGGATCTCCATCTTAGAAGCTTCCACCCATTCCTTCTTGTCCAGCCCCTAGATGTTTCCTCTGTTAAGGAAAAAGTAGTTTCAGATCCACAAGTTTCAGTAGATTCCTGAACCAGATTCCTGAACCCAACATTATGCTGGGTTGTGTCAATAACTCTGATTCCTTGAAGAAACCTTGTTTATCCTTAGGGATGGTTGGCCACCGAAGGAGCTTTTGTACTTCAGCCCCTTGATTTGTGACTTGATGTGAATTTGCTTGGAATTAAGACAGCTATTGAGACAGCTCACTTAAAAGTTTCTAAGTTGATCATTAGTAAAGGATCTATACGGAGGTAGTAAATAAATATACGGTATTGATTTGCTTGGCATGGTCAAGATAGTTGTCTCCGTGAGTGAGACGGAGTAAATTAGTTGTCTTTTTCCCAGGGGCGGATAGAAGATTTACATGGCTGATGTTATCAAATGAAAGAAAATAATAATAATTAAAATCGAAGAAATAATGTGCATCGCGGAGAAGGTTGGGTGAAAGTTTCATTTTCCTCCATCAGAATTCCAGCTTTTAACTGCAGTGTTATTGTTTTAATATCAGTTCCTGTGCTGTCAGTCAAGAGAATTTGTAGTAATTCTATCATTCTTAATGGTTTATTGCTACATCTTTGTCTGTCTGTCTGTCTGTCTATCTCTCTCTCTTAGTCTCTCTATCTCTCTATGTGTGTGTGTGTGTGTGTGTTTGGTGTATGTATGTATGTATGTATGTATGTATGTATGTATGTATGTATGTATGTATGTACTGTAGTTTTTGGTGTATAAAACATACTTTTTCCCCTCTAAAAGAGGGTGGGAATGTCGGTGCATCTTATAGATTGAATACGGCCATTTTTGGCCTCCTGAAACCCTGCCCCATGTGTCCCATTTTTGCCAAAAACGGGCCCATTTTTCACAAAAATAGGATGCGCAGAGGGTTTGGGAGGCCTGCAGAGTGCTCCTGGGGGCTGGGGAGGGCAAAAACCAGATGTGCAGAGGCCAAAAACTTTTTTCCCCTTGTTTTCCTCTTCAAAATCTTGGTGCATCTTATACTCTGGTGCGTCTTATAGTCTGAAAAATATGGTATATATTTACATATACATATATACATATGCACAAATCTATATTTTGCTGATAAAGAAATAAAGGGAGACTAGTATAGATCTATTTCAAGCTTTTTAGCTTTCATCAGCTAGCTATACCCTTACTCGGATTCGAACTTGGGCTTCCAGCATGTTAGGCAGTTGAATTAACCTTCTGAGCCACAAGTTCTCCTCCCTTCATCATATATATATATATTCTCTCTCTCTCTCTCTCTCTCTCTCTCTCTCTCTCTCTCTCTCTCTCTCTCTCTCTCTCTCTCTCTCTCTCTCTCTCTCTCTCTCTCTCTCTCTCTCTCTCTCTCTCTCTCTCTCTCTCTCTCTCTCTTCTACCTATCATCTACCTATCTATCTATCTATCTATCTATCTATCTATCTATCTATCTATCTATCTATCTATCTAACTATCTAACTATCTAGCTATCTAGCTATCTAGCTATTTGTGAATATATAGATTCACAAATACATACAGATATGTATATACACATACAGGTGCACACATATAGTCCTTGACTTACAACAGTTCATTTAGTGACCATTCAAATTTACAACTGCACTGAAAAAAAGTGTCTTATGACCGTTTTTCACCCTTATGACCAGTTCAGCTTCCCCATGATTAATTGATCAAAATTCTGCCCCTTGTCAACTGACTTATACTTATGACGGTTGCTGCGATTCCCTTTAGTGACCTTATGATAAGCCAAGTCAGAATGGGAAAGCCAGATTGACTTAACAACCATTGTACTGAATTAATTCGCTTAGCACCTGTCACAAGAAAAGTCGTACAATGGGGCAAAACTCACTCCACAAATCACTTAGCGACAGAAACTTTGGGCTCAATTGTGGTCGGAACTCGAGGATTTCCTGTGCACACAAACACACACACACACTGGAATCTGATCAAAATTTTGTAGGACTGTCTTGGACAAAGTAAAATTATTTCAAGGGCAGGTGAGATTTATGCCTTATCCCCTTAGCCATTCCTTGGTTAGATTCTTCATTATGTCAGGCAAGTCCCTCTCTGTTTTTCTCAAGGACATGTTTGAATTCTGAGCTGCTAACTGATCAGTCTGGGCTGAATCCTTAAAAAGCTTCCTTCAGACCTAAACTAGATGTCTCTTGTCTGGCTCAAAGTTCAGCCCCATTGATATACAGTGATTAATTGTAGGAAATTAGAGGCATGAAGCTGTCTTACTTTGAGATTGGCCAATCTAACGGAGAGCAGCGCATTTGAAAATGCCAGGGTTTATTCTTAAAGTGGATCTCGAGGGACAATGACTCTGTCTAGATTTGCAGGAGAGAATATTTACATCAGTGAGATGAACTAAGACCTGACAAAATGCTACAAGCAAATAACCAGAACAATGAGAAGCACAGAGGGAAGATAAGCAGCTATTTAGAACTAAATGCTTCTACAGTAGTGGCCAAAATGGTGGAAACCTTTTGGGAAAAGTGTATTTTTGAGGTTCGATGGCTAATAACACCACTTTTTTTTTTTGGAGTTTCAAGATAATCCTATTCCACTGCTGGAATGGCCTGGGAATAGCCCAGACCTTCACCCAATTGAAAATCTATGGAGCCAACTAAAGAAACTGGTTAGTCAGAAGCGACCCAGCAATAAAAGCCAGTTAATAGAAGCCATCATTCCATCTTGGTTTCACATTAGAACAGCTGCAGAACTCAAAGACTTGGTTCACTCCATGGGGAGATGTTGTAAGGCCGTCATTCACGCTAAAGGTTACTCAACTAAATATTAACTGACATAGGGATCATTTTTGTATATCTCGTTTTTTCTATGATGATAATTTTTGTATATCTCGTTTTTTCTACGTGTTTCCCTTTTCTTCTTTATACTGCAACTACTATTCTAATAGCAAATCCTTCCTAAAAGTTATTGCATTACATTCTTGATTAAATGAACTTTCCATTGATATATAATTTTATGGTACTACTCAAAAAAAAAAAAAAGTGGTGTTATTATCTAGTTTTAGAAAATACACTTTTCCCAAAAGGTTTCCACAATTTTGGCCACTACTGTACATTTCCTTACAAGCTATCCATACAAACTTTTGCAGTTCAGATTTGGTTCTTCTACTTTACACACTCAGATCCATACTTTCTCAAGTTAATCTAGTTTAATTCATCTGTTCTTCCTAAACTGGAAGAATAGGCCTGGGAGAAAATAAATCTAGGCCAGTGTTTCCCAAACTTGGCTATTTTAAGATGCATGGACTTCAACTCCCAGAATTCCCCAGCCAGTATGCCTGGTTGAGGAATTCTGGGAGTTGAAGTCCATACTTCTTCAAAGGGTCAAGTTTGGGAAACACTGAATTCTAGGCAAACATTAGTTTTCTGTATCTCTTTGTTGCCAACTTCCGGTCTTCTGGATTTTTGTAATTCATATTTGCTGGTGCTACACAGCAAATTCTATAGTGCAGCACCAGCTACACAGCTGGTGCTACACTATAAATTCATCATCTTCTTTTAATGATCCCAGAATCCCTTGCAGCAGTGGTGAAATGTAAAATTTGTTACTACTGGTTCTGTGGGCGTGGCTTGGTGGTGGTGGTGGTAATATGAATTAGTGGGCGTGGCCAACTTTTTTTTTTTTTTTACTTTTAAAACCATTTTTTCTACAACCTCTTCGGCTGAAGAGGTTGTAAAAAAAATGCTTTTAAAGCCTCTGACGATCCCAGCTGACTTGCCTGATCAGCAGAGCCTCTCTTGTTTTTTTAAAAGCCTTTGATGATCCCAGCTGAGCCACGCGATCATCAGAGTCTTTTTTTTTTACTTTTAAAAGCATTTTTTCGGCCAAAGAGGTTGTAGAAAAAATGCTTTTAAAAATAATAAAAAAAGCCTCTGATGATTGCGCGGCTCAGCTGGGCAATGGGTGTGTGTGTGTGTGTGTGTGTGTGTGTGCAGGGATTTTTGCTACCGGTTCTCCGAACCACCCGCCTCCATCGCTACCAGATCGGGCGATCCGGTCCGAATTGGGAGCATTTCACCTCTGCCTTGCAGGGTGGAGTCTGGGCACCTGAATGGAGCTAGTGGAGTATTTACTGGCCGGATGCCCTTCCTGTCACCAATGTGGAGTTTTGTTCAGCAGATACATTCTCATTGTGCCCAGAGAGAGAAATATCTGCCTCTACCTAGGATCGAACTCACAGCCTCCTGATTGTGAGGCGAGAGCTCCACCTCTAGGCCACCGCACCACTTACACAGCTACTATAAATTGGAGCTAGTAAAAGGCCTTAGGGCGATTTTATACCCGAGCTTCTATGCGGTGGAAGTTCAAAACATGTCTCCTTCCTTCTAGAATAATTAAACAAACTTCAGCGAGCAGCAAAAAAAAAAAAGTCTTCTTCAACTCCACTGGGATCTTTCGCTGGTGAACAATTTCAATGCCACCGTTCAACAAAGCAGGCAAAGCTCTTTCAAGCAAAGCAGTGAAAGGCTTTCAAAGTGACTACTGGTGTTTTGAAACACACTGAAAACAAACTGCCATAGGCACAGTGGCTTCAAACATCTACGCTGCCAATAAAAATCAAAGCATGGTGCAGAGATTAAGACAACAGACTAGAAAGCGGAGACTATGAGGCAGGGGTGAAATGCTCCCGGTTCGGACCGGATCGCCCGATCCGGTAGTGATGGTGGCAGGTGGTTCGGAGAACCGGTAGCAAAAATCCCTGCCCCACCCCCATGTCCAGCTGAGCCGCACGATCATCAGAGGCTTTTTTTTTTTTACTTTTAAAAGCATTTTTTCTACAACCTCTTCCGACGAAAAAAAAAAGCTTTTAAAAGTTAAAAAAAAAAGCCTCCGATGATCGCGCGGCTCAGCTGGGATCGTCAGAGGCTTTTCAAAGCATTTTTTCCTGCAACCTCTTGGCCAAAGAGGTGGTTAAAAAAAATGCTTTGAAAAGCCTCTGACGATCCCAGCTGAGTTGCCTGATCGGCAGAGGCTTTTCAAAGCATTAGAAAAAAAAAAGTTGGCCATGCCCACCCTTCTTCTTCTTCTCCTCCTCCTCCTCTTCCTCCTCCTCCTCCTCCTGCTTCTTCTTTTTTCTCCTTCTTCTTTTTCTTCTCCTCCTCCTCTTCCTTCTCCTCCTCCTCCTCCCTCGATAACGTTACCAAGTTGGGTAATGAAACAACTGCAAGAAAACAACCAAGCTTGGAGAGCACCAAGGGCTCCTCTTTTCAATCTCAGCGGGATTCCATTTGAGTGAACTGGTCCAATCCAGCCTGCTACTAATTTCACACCGCAGTTTCCAACGGTTTTACTCCTGGTTTACCTGGTAGGTACCATAATTACAATGGGTATTATCTGCATCTTGAGGACACCACATCACAGATACCTGGACACAGATAATGTACATTTTAACAAGCAAAAGGCATAAGGAAAAATTCAAGTCAAAAATTCAAAATTCACCAAGAGCCTTGGTGGCGCAGCAGATTAAAGCGCTGTTAAATAGCACCAGCTGCCTGCAATTACTGCGAGTTCAAATCTCACCAGGCTCAAGGTTGACTCAGCCATCCATCCTTTTGAGGTAGGTAAAACGAGGACCCGGATTGTGGGGGCAATAAGCTGACTTTGTATAAAAAAAGAACACCGGTTAGGGGGGGCCAAAAGCCCTACTAAGCAGGTATATACAAAAGTATGAAGGCTATTGCTTAACGCATTGTAAGCCGCCCTGAGTCTCTGGAGAAGGGTGGCATATAAATCGAACCAATAAATAAATAAATAAATAAATAAATAAATAAATAAATAAATAAATAAATAAATAAATAAATAAATAAATAAATAAATAAATAAATAAATAAATAAATAAATAAATAACTGAATGAATGAATGAATGAATGAATGAATGAATGAATAAATAAATAAATAAATAAATAAATAAATAAATAAATAAATAAATAAATTACGGCCTTACAACATCTTCCCATGGAGTGAACCAAGTCTCTTCATTCTGCAGCTGTTCTAATGTGAAACCAAGTTTGAAGGATGGCTTCTATTAACTGGATTTTATTGCTGGGTTGGTTGTTTCTGACTAACAAGTTTCTTTAGTCGGCTCCATAGATTTTCAGTTGGGTGAAGGTCTGGGCTATTTCCAGGCCATTCATTCCAGCAGTGGAATAGGATTATCTTGAAACTCCAAAAAAAGTGGTGTTATTAGCCATCAAACCTCAAAATTGGTGGCGCAGCAGATTAAAGTGTTGTTAAGTGCTGTTAAGTAACACTAACTACCTACAATTACTGTAGGTTCGAATCTCACCAGGCTCAAGGTTGACTCAGCCTTCCATCCTTCCGAGGTAGGTAAAATGAGGACCCGGATTGTGGGGGCAATAAGCTGACTTTGTATAAAAAAAGAACACCGGTTGGGGGGGCCGAAAGCCCTACTAAGCAGGTCTATACAAAAGGATGAAGGCTATTGCTTAACGCATTGTAAGCTGCCCTGAGTCTCCGGAGAAGGGCGGCGTATAAATCGAACCAATAAACAAATAAATAAATAAATAAATAAATAAATAAATAAATAAATAAATAAATAAATAAATAAATAAATAAATAAATAAAGAAAGAAAGAAACAAACAAACAAACAAACAAACAAACAAACAAATAAATAAATAAATAAATTAATTAATTAATTAATTAATTAATTAATTAATTAATTAATTAATTAATTCTCTGGCAGTTCCCACTCATTTGAATAAACTTGGCATCCCCAGTTATTTTTCATTTGGACCTGTTTTCTTCCTAATCCTCTGGACATATAATTCATGGGGAAATGATAAACATGACAGAGATCCAGTAAGTGAACAAAGCGGTACCAGTTACATTACTGGTAATGCCTTAGGAACTGGGGGTAGGGCGTCGTCCCTGCCTGAGCAAGGGGTTGGACTAGAAGACCTCTAAGCTCCCTTCCAACTCTGTTATTCTGAAATCTTACCTTTTGAGTTTTCAGCAGGACCATAAAAGTCCTGGCACTTGGATCAATAACAACTCCCTTTGTTGTTTTCAAAACAGGAGTAATGTCTGTCTGAAGAACATCAGAAATAAAATCCAGCCAGTGAACTCCTCGGCCATTATAAATACATTTTGGCCTGGAAGGATATTTCCTGCCTCTATAACAATCATGCCTATTGGGGGTTTTATACATTTATTGTTATGTTGTCCCTGTATGCCTGTTCATACATTTAGTGTTGTGTTGATTGCAAAATGACTAAGCACCTTGCTTGCTCGCCCGCACCCACCGAGAGAGACACATTCTTCTCTCCGATGAATTAAAATTTCTGGAAATTCGGGAATGTAAGGTGGTCCTGCCACCTACTGGAGAGAGAGAGAGAGAGAGACACAGAGAGAGAAAGACAGAGAAAAAGACACACAGAGGGAAAGACAGAGACAGAGAGACAGAAAGAGGGAGGGAGGGAGAGAGAGAGAGAGAAAGACAGAGAGAGGGGGGAGGGAGGGAGAGAGAAAGGGAGGGAGATTGAGAGAGAGAAAGAAGGAGGGAGACAGAGAGAGAGGAAGAGAGAGAGAAGGAGTGGGAGAGAGGGCGGGGGAGAGAGAGAGAAAGAGGGAGAGAGAGAGGAAGACATACAGAGAGTGGGAGGGAGACAGAGAGAGACAGAGAGACAGAAAGAGAAAGAGAGAGAGAAAGAGAGAGAGAAGGAGAGAGAGAGAGAGGAAGGCATACAGAAACAGGGAGGGAGACAGAGAGAGACAGAGAGACAGAGAGAGAGAGAGAGAGAGAGAGAGAGAAAGAGAGGGGGAGAGAGGGAGGGAGAAAGGGAGAGAGGGCGGGGTAGACAGAGAGAGGGAGGGAGGGAGAGAGAAAGAGGGAGAGAGAGAGAGAGGGTGAGAGAGAGAAAGGAGGGAGAGAGAGAGAGGGAGGGTGAAAGAGAGAGAGAGAGAGGGAGGGTGTGAGAGAGATGCAAAGAGGGAGGGAGAGAGAGAGAGGGCGGGGGAAGACAGAGAGAGGGGGGAAGAGAGAGAGAGAAAGAGACAGAGAGACAGAAAGAGAAAGAGAGAGAGAAGGAGAGAGAGAGAGAGAGGAAGGCATACAGAGACGGAGGGAGACAGAGAGAGACAGAGAGACAGAGACAGAGAGATAGAGAGAAAGAGAGGGGAGAGAGGGAGGGAGGGAGAGAGGGCAGGGTAGACAGAGAGAGAAAGGGAGGGAGAGAGAGAGAGGGAGGGTGAAAGAGAGAGAGGGGGGGGAGGGTGTGAGAGAGATGCAAAGAGGGAGGGAGAGAGAGAGAGGGCGGGGGAAGACAGAGAGAGGGGGGAAGAGAGAGAGAGAAAGAGACAGAGAGACAGAAAGAGAAAAAGAGAGAGAAGGAGAGAGAGAGAGAGAGAGAGGAAGGCATACAGAGACGGAGGGAGACAGAGAGAGACAGAGAGACAGAGACAGAGAGATAGAGAGAAAGAGAGGGGAGAGAGGGAGGGAGGGAGAGAGGGCAGGGTAGACAGAGAGAGAAAGGGAGGGAGAGAGAGAGAGGGAGGGTGAAAGAGAGAGAGGGGGGGGAGGGTGTGAGAGAGATGCAAAGAGGGAGAGAGAGAGAGAGGGCGGGGGAAGACAGAGAGAGGGGGGAAGAGAGAGAGAGAAAGAGACAGAGAGACAGAAAGAGAAAAAGAGAGAGAAGGAGAGAGAGAGAGAGAGAGAGGAAGGCATACAGAGACGGAGGGAGACAGAGAGAGACAGAGAGACAGAGACAGAGAGATAGAGAGAAAGAGAGGGGAGAGAGGGAGGGAGGGAGAGAGGGCAGGGTAGACAGAGAGAGAAAGGGAGGGAGAGAGAGAGAGGGAGGGTGAAAGAGAGAGAGGGGGGGGAGGGTGTGAGAGAGATGCAAAGAGGGAGAGAGAGAGAGAGGGCGGGGGAAGACAGAGAGAGGGGGGAAGAGAGAGAGAGAAAGAGACAGAGAGACAGAAAGAGAAAAAGAGAGAGAAGGAGAGAGAGAGAGAGAGAGAGGAAGGCATACAGAGACGGAGGGAGACAGAGAGAGACAGAGAGACAGAGACAGAGAGATAGAGAGAAAGAGAGGGGAGAGAGGGAGGGAGGGAGAGAGGGCGGGGTAGACAGAGAGAGAAAGGGAGAGAGAGAGAGAGAGGGAGGGTGAAAGAGAGAGAGAGAGAGGGAGGGTGTGAGAGAGATGCAAAGAGGGAGAGAGAGAGAGAGAGGGCGGGGGAAGACAGAGAGAGGGGGGAAGAGAGAGAGAGAAAGAGACAGAGAGACAGAAAGAGAAAGAGAGAGAGAAGGAGAGAGAGAGAGAGGAAGGCATACAGAGACGGAGGGAGACAGAGAGAGACAGAGAGACAGAGACAGAGAGATAGAGAGAAAGAGAGGGGAGAGAGGGAGGGAGGGAGAGAGGGCGGGGTAGACAGAGAGAGAAAGGGAGGGAGGGAGAGAGAGGGAGGGTGAAAGAGAGAGAGAGGGGGGGGGAGGGTGAGAGAGAGATGCAAAGAGGGAGAGAGAGAGAGAGAGGGCGGGGGAAGACAGAGAGAGATGGGGGAGAGAGAGAGAGAGAGAGACTCTCCAGGAAAGGGGAAAAAATCCAGCGTTCTTCCAAGGTTTGTGTTTCAAATGAAAATTAAATTACATGAAAAGCTCACCCTCAGTAAATATTGGCTTGTTAAATCTTGACATCGGTTTTGAAGGGACTCAATCCGCATGCCTACCCCTGCCTCTAAAACAGTGTAATTAAACTTAACCCGAAGGTGATATGATAACGAAGCCCCTTCTCTCCTCCAAACAAATATAATATCTTTTAGCTAATTACGTTGTCTTCACTTGTGGGTTTTATAAATTCAAATGTCCTGCGCAAATAGTATCTCCCGGCCCTCCGTTGGTTTCCCCTCCCTCCATCTGGTGCTTAAAAAAAAGATTTTAGGGGTGGGGTGTACAATCCTTTGGCTTGGCTAAAGCATTCTTGGGGGATGGAGAGGTTTGATTTCACCAGCTTTTCTTACACAGCCCGAAGTCAAATTGTCATTTGGACAGAAGGACAAACTGCAGGACAGAAGAAAAAAGCTCACTCTTTATTTGTGTTTGTGTTATGCCCCTCCCTCCCTCCCTCCCCTGTTTCTCTTCCTTCCTCCCTCCCTCCATCCCTTCCTTTTTCTTTCTTTCTTCCTTTCCTTCCTTCCTTCCTTCCTTCCTTCCTCTTTCTTTCTTTCTTTCTTCCTTCCTTCCTTTCTTCCTTTCCTTCCTTCCTTCTTCCCTCCCTCCCTCCTCCCTATCTTCCTTCCTTTTACTTTTTTCTTTCTTCCTTTCCTTCCTTCCTTCCTTTCCTTTCTTCCTTCCTCCTTCCCTCCTCCCTCCCTCCCTTCCTTTTTTCTTTCTTTCTTCCTTCCCTTCATTCCTTGATTCCTTTTCTCCCTCCCTCCTTCCTATCTTTCTCCCTTCCTCCCTTCCTTTTTCTTTCTTACTTTCTTCCTTCCCTTCCTTCCTTGATTCCTTCCCTCCCTCCCTCCCTCCCTCCTCCCTATCTTCCTTCCTTCCTTTTACTTTTTTCTTTCTTCCTTTCCTTCCTTCCTTCCTTTCCTTTCTTCCTTCCTCCTTCCCTCCTCCCTCCCTCCCTTTTTTCTTTCTTTCTTCCTTCCCTTCCTTCCTTGATTCCTTTTCTCCCTCCCTCCTTCCTATCTTTCTCCCTTCCTCCCTTCCTTTTTCTTTCTTACTTTCTTCCTTCCCTTCCTTCCTTGATTCCTTGATGTTTATTTTTACGTCTTGTTTCTTTTGTTTTTCTTCTTTTTCTGTCAATATAAATATTAAAAGGAGGCAGGGAGAGAGGGATCAGGGAAGTATGGAGGCAGGGGTGGATAAAGGGAAGGAAGGAAGGAATGGAGGGAGGGGGGAGGCAGGGAGGCACGGATGGACAGATGGGAGGGAGGGAGGGTGAAAGGAAGAAAGGAAGGAGTTGAGTGAGGGAGAGAGAGAGATAGGCATGAAGGGAAGGATGGAGGCAGGGAGACAGGAATGGATAGAGGGAAGGAAGGAAGACAGGGAGGGAGGGAGGGTGAAAGGAAGGAAGGAGTTGAGTGAGGGAGAGAGGGAGGGGACATGAAGGGAGGGAGGGAGGGAGAAAGGAAGGAAGGAGTTGAGGGAGGGAGGGAGGGAGGCATGAAGGGAGAGAGGCATGAAGGGAGGGAGGGAGGGAGGGAGGAGGGAAGGAAGGAAGGAAGGAAGGAAGGAAGGAAGGAAGGAAGGAAGGAAGGAAGGAAGGAAGGAAGGAAGGAAGGAAGGAAGGAAGTCCCAGAATTGCAGCCATTAAACCAAGTGACCCACATTCCTTTTTAATATCCCACTCAAAATCTTTGAAAACTGCAAACATTTGCCTCAAATTTCACCTCCTTGCACCCTGGTACTCTTAATTTATCCGAAACCAGACACACATTCATAATCAAAATGTTGCCTTTGGCCACATCTCGCTCTTGCCCTGGCCGGTTGCATCTGCCCCTTCCAAAAAAGCAGACACTTTGCAAGAGAAGTTGACACTGTACCTTGCCAAACGAAAAGGAAGGAGTGGCTGGCAGGATGAGCACTGGTGGGCACTGGCTTTGCTCTGCCAGGCCACCTGCCCTGGAGAGAACGTGCAATTCCTGGAGAAAAAAGAAGAAGAAAAGGAAAAAAGAAAATAGAAGCATCAGCCCAAGAGGGGCCCTCTTTCATTTCCAATCCCCTTTAATGACAGCTGCTATTACTCTGTAAATCTCCTACTAATAAAAAGGAAGAAAATCAATCAAAACAACGGAGCATCCTTCCCAGAGGAGGATGAACCATCCCATAATAGATGTGGCTGACGAGAAGCTAGCATTACACACTTACATCAAACATCGCTGTTGGATCCAACGGAGCTGAGTTGAAATTTGCCGCTTAATTGAACGCTCGAAAGCCTGAGAAGAAACTATATATATATATAAAAGGGGATGGACAGAAGATACACAAAGGATTATTTGCTGAACTATAAAATGGAGGAAGAGATAGTTAAAGAAACAATGATTGCCTGGGCAAGGGATTTCGGATACAACATAGAATTAGAAAAAACGGTTAAAACTTTGGGAGAGAAACTACAAATTGACGATGGCCGCAGCATATAAAGAAAACCTTTACAAAATGTTTTACAGGTGGCACTTGTTGTGGCAGCAGAGCTGCCTACGGAGCTGGCAGCAGAGTTGGACAGAGATGAGGCTGAGGAAGAACATGGGCCAGTCCTGGAGGCTGGGGAAGGCCCAGACGAGGGCTCTGCGTCGGAGGCAGAGATGGGGCCAGGGCCATCTGGGAATGATGCGCGGACTCCGGAGCCTCCAGAGTCAGACAGCAGAGAGGCAGAGGAACAGAAGGAGCCTGTTCCTAGTGCATGCATGCGCAGAACTGCCAGAAAGCAAGAGCAGCTAAAGCAAAAGGGATGACTCGGGAGTAAGGCCTGGAGATGATTGGCCTCTCCCATAAGGCTTAAAAGAGCAGCAAAGGCTCTTGTGCTCTTTGTAGGAAAGCAACATTGCTAACTCTATTTCCACTCGGCATCTCTTGTTTGTTTCTGAACTTCATGGGGCTTTGCCAAGAAAGGCCTTTGGCAGGGTGCCAAAGAAGATAAAGGTTTGTGATAAGCCCGAAGGACTTTTTCTGACTTGTTTTTGGAATTAATTTGGACTAAACTGGGAATGAAGTAATTCTCAGCCGTTATAATAAAATAGTTTTGTTGGGGACTAATTGTGTCGTCTTGTAATGACTAATTGAGCCTAGGTCACAACAGCACTTGCTGCCAGCAAGATTGGGCAAAATGTATAAGAACTCCCCCACCAATTGTTGGAAATGCAACCAGACTCCAGGAACATACTACCACATGTGGTGGACATGTAAGAAAGCAAGGAGTTACTGGGAGAAAATTCATAAATAGCTAGAACTGATAACTGAGCAACATATTGAGTTCAAACCAGAAACTTGCCTCTTAGATATATTGTCGGAAAGTTATGACAAAGCAACCATTTACTTAGTGTTACATATATTGATGGCAGCTAGAATTATATATGCTAAATATTGGAAAAATGTTAATACCCCACTGGATGATTACATAATTGGGAAAATTTGGGATTGTGCAAAAATGGACAGATTAACTTTAAAAATTAAAGATAAAGAAGACTCGAAAGATTACAAGACATGAAATAAATTTTACGAATGGATAGAGACAAGAGGTAGAAATGAGAGGGAAGTTTATGAATGTCAGTGCAACAAAGAGGTATAAAACTATAGATATAATATGGAAAAATGTGTAAATAAGTTAATGTACTGTATTTTTCAGAGTATAAGACACACCTTAGTTTTTGGGGAGGAAAATAAGAAAAAAAGCTGATTGGCAGGTGGATCGGCCTCCCCGAATACCCCCAATCAGCTGTTCCCAGAGGTGAATTTTAGCAACAGGTTCCTTGGTTGTGAGCTCTGTGCCTTGCTTTTTTTTCTGCCTCTGAAACTTCTGAAACTCAGAAAAAAAAAATTTCCTGCCTCTGAAAGCCTCCGAAACAGAGCTTCAGAAAAAAAGCCTCTGAAGCTGTTTGGGGGCTTTTTTTCTGAAGCTTTTTTTTGATGCTTTTTTCAGCCTCTGAAACCTCCGTTTGAGAAGCTGGGCGGGGCTACATTCGGAGTATAAAACACACCCAGATTTTCACCCTCTTTTTTGGGGGGGAAAGGTGCATCTTATAGTCCAAAAAATACAGTAAGTAGAAACTTAGTTGAAGTTTTCTTTTATTTCCTTTTTTTAAAAAAAATTGTATTGTTGCCATTACTGTTAACATAGTACAGTTATAATTATTAGCATGTATGTTATTTACGATTGATCTCTCTCTGGTTGGGCTTTATTGGCATTGTTATCCTGATGTGGCACTGTCTTTTCAATAAAATGAAATAAAATAAATAAATAAATAAAAAAGAAGATACACAAAGGATACACAAACCTTTCCTGAAGATTGTGTAGATTTTTAATATGTGTTCCCTCTGCCGTTATACTGATCATTTTCCTTTTTTCTACTTTTCCCTCTCCCGTCCAAAATGTTGCACACCTGTGAGCTGCGGTGCTTTCCATGACTTATTTTAACGTTACTAAGAGAGCAGGTTTGGTCTAGCGGTGAAGGCATTAGGCTAGAAACCAGGTGATTGTGAGTTCTAGTCCCGCCTTAAGCAAGAAAGCCAGCTGGGTGACTAAGGACCAGTGTCTCTGTCTGTCTGTCTGTCTGTCTCCCTCCTTCCCTTCCTCCCTCCCTCCTTCCCCCCCCTCTCTCTCCCCCTCTCTCAGCTCAACTCCACCTCACAGGATTACTGTTGTGGGAAAAATAGGAGGAGGGAGGAATATTAGATATGTTCTCCGCCTTGAGATTTTTTGGGGAAAAAATAATAATAGAGGCACAAAAGAAAGAAAGAAAGAAAGAAAGAAAGAAAGAAAGAAAGAAAGAAAGAAAGAAAGAAAGAAAGAAAGAAAGAAAGAGGGGAGGGAGGGAGAGAGAGAAAGAAAGAAAGAGAGAAAGAAAGAGAGAAAAAGAGAGAGAGAGAGAGAGAAAGTGAGAGGAAGGGAGGGAGAGAGAGAGAAAGAAAGAAAGAAAGAAAGAAAGAAAGAAAGAAAGAAAGAAAGAAAGAATTTCTACTGAGTCCTGAAGCAATTTTTGTCTGTCCATTGGTTTCTGTCCCTTTCTTTCTATCACATATGCACACAAAAGAAACAAACACAATATTATGGCTTTGTTTTGTAAGTGTACTTACAAAAATAAAGTAAAATATATGGCAATATATGTCTAATGATTACACATATGTACAAACACACATACACACACACACATGTTCCATGGCTGATAAAACCACTTCCGCTGCTGGCCAAGTCCCCAGCTTGTACGCAGAAGGCCTGTTGTCAAAAAGAATTAAATATTGAGCTGATATCTTATAAAGAATTAAATAGACTGATGTACTAGTTCTGTATGCCAAAGGCATAAAAGCCTATTGCTTCGGTAAAAGTTGACCCTTTTGTCATAATAATATCTCGCTAGGCTTATGATAATGAAAAGTACAACCCAATCTTTCTGCAATGAACTGGGAATGCATCCAGAGGGGACTCTTATTTATATATAATTCAGAATAGAGTTGGAAGGGACCCTAGAGGTCTTCTAGTCCAACCCCCTGCTCAAGCAGAAGACTCTCACAGAATCATAGAATAATGGAAATGGAAGGTACCCTGGAGGTCTTCTAGTCCAACCCCTTGCTCAAGCAGAAGACCCTTACAGAACCATGGAATAACAGAGTTAGAAGGGACCCTGGAGGTCCTCCAGTCCAGCCCCCTGATTGAGCAGGAAACCCCCACAGACCTCTCTTGCCTCTTTTCGGATATATAATAGTAAAAGAAAGGATGTATCACAGCTAACCTGTTTTAAAAAACATCTGTGAACACCTCTAAAAGCATAATAAAAACAAGATGCCCTCAAGTCAACTAAAGGACTCAATTACTCATTTTTCTTGGCAATGAAAGCCCCTCTCTGAGGGGTATAGGTGGTTAAGAAATAACGAATGAATGACTGAATGAATGACTGAATCAATCAATCAATGAGTGAGTGAGTGAGTGAGTGAGTGAGTGAGAGAGCGAGCAAGTGAGTGAGTGGATGGACAAATGAACAAACGAATGAATAAATGAATCAATCAATCAATCAATCAATCAATCAGTTAATGAATGAATCAATGAAAGAGTGAAATGAGTGAGTGAGTGAGTGAGTGAGCAAGTGAGTGAGTGGATGGACAAATGAACAAACGAATGAATAAATGAATGAATGAATCAATCAATCAATCAATCAGTTAATGAATGAATCAATGAAAGAGTGAAATGAGTGAGTGAGTGAGTGAGTGAGCAAGTGAGTGAGTGGATGGACAAATGAACAAACGAATGAATAAATGAATGAATGAATCAATCAATCAATCAATCAGTTAATGAATGAATCAATGAAAGAGTGAAATGAGTGAGTGAGTGAGTGAGTGAGCAAGTGAGTGAGTGGATGGACAAATGAACAAACGAATGAATCAATGAATCAATCAATCAATCAATTAATGAATGAATCAATGAATGAGTGAAATGAGTGAGTTAGTGAGTGAGTGAGCAAGTGAGTGAGTGAATGGACAAATGAACAGATGAATGAATGAATGAATGAATGAATGAATGAATGAATGAATGAATGAATTGGATTGACATTGTTTTCTTCAAGATTGTAGATCCAGTTGGGTTTATAGATCCAGAAATGTCTCACCCCATACATTTTCTTTGACTGATTTTTTTTTCCCCTTGAGAGGAAGGTTTTCTGCCTAGTAGTATACAGGTAGAAGATTGATAAATATTCCAATACAAGAGAAAAAAAATTACCTCAGGGCTGAACTAGTGGTTCCTTGGTGCTCTCTGAGTTTGGTTGGTTGCTTGTAGACGTTTCATCACCCATCTGGGTAACATCGTCAGTGTGAGTGAGTATGAGGTTTTGTCAGAGTTTAGGCAGCGTGATTGAGATAAACCCAGGAGCAAAACACAGCACACAGAGCCTTTAGATAAATAACTGGTTTTTTTCTACAGCTAAACATATACAGACTTATAAGTGGTAAATACCTTATGATACAGCTACTGACACACGGAGAGCAATGAGATACAGACGAGAAAGAACATGAGGAGAAGGCATGAGGAGAAGAAAACACCTTCTAATGGTTTCCCTTACATAGGCAGCTTCTTACCCAGCTTCTTAAAGTGGCAGTAGCCCTGCTGCCTCATGCCTCTTGCATCAACTTCCGGTTGCCTCTGCTTACAACCTCTCATCAGCTTACAACTATTAAATCTGCATACCCTGACAGGTTTGCCCTCAGTTTCCTTTGCATATTTTGACATCAGGTCTGTAGTTTGGCCTCTGGTGCTCAGACCCTTGTCTGTCACTCCTTTGGAGAGCAGCTGAGCCATCAAGGACGGCGTTCCCAAAAAGCCTTTCCAATTTGAAATTCTGACCTCAGGTCCCAAGCAAGTCCTCAAATTACAACAGTTCATTTAGTGACCGTTGAAAGTTACAAATAAGCCACTGAAAAAGGTGACTTAGGACTGTTTTTTCACATAGCATCCCCATGGTCATGTGATCAAAATTCAGAGGCTTGGCAACTGGTTCATACTTATGACGGTCGCTGTGTCCTGGGGGGGGGTGTCACACGATCCCCTTTTGCGACCTTCCAACAAGACCAGTCAATGGGGAAGCCCGATTCGCTTAACAACCAGGTTACTAACTGGTTGCTCCCTTAACACCTGTGGCAAGAAAGGTCATAAAATGGGGGTAAAACTCACTTAATCAATGTCTCACTGAACAACAGAACTTTTGGGACTCAATTGTGGTTGTATGTCGAGGCCTGCCTGTACCTCCAGATCAGTGGTAGGTTTCAAAATTTTTTACTACCGGTTCTGTGGGTGTGGCTTAGTGGGTGTGGCTTGGTGGGTGTGGCAGGGGAAAGATACTGTAAAATCTCCATTCCCTCCCCAATACAGGGGAAGAATACTGCAAAATCCCCATTTTCTTCCGATCAGCTGGGACTCGAGAGGCAGAGAATAGATGTGGGCGGGGCCAGTCAGAATTTTTACTACCGGTTCTACAAACTACTCAAAATTTCTGCTACCGGTTCTCCAGAACTGGTCAGAACCTGCTGAAACCCATCTCTGCTGCTAGTTAACTACTGATGTAGCTTCTATTCCTATAGTCCCATGATGACGAACCTGCTGAAACCCACCTCTGCACCAGATGTCTGTTATAGTTTATCCTGCGTTTGATCGGCGACAAGTTCTTCATAATATTCTTCATATCTTCTGGATCGTCATTGCTTGTCCTGTATTAATTTGCAGTTATTGGCAGGATATCTTAACCGCATCTTCCTTGGTTAAATGGTGACATTCCTTTACCCGAAGTGTGCTTTTCTTTTTTTCCCAGAAATGTTATTAAACAGGGAAAAAAAACAAAACCAGAAGACAAAATAAAAGACTCTGTAAAGGCTGCAGTTTCAGACGCAGAGATGGATGCGAAACGGAGCCTTCGCTCTTGAGAAAAACAATAAACAAGGCTTCAGTTTAAAAGGACACCAATAAGATTAAATGTGAATAGCTAAGTGTCTCTCATGAGAAATTACCATGAACTGGCAATCCCAGAAACGGATTGAAGCGTTTGTCCCAGTAGCAAAAAAAAAAAATAAAAAAATCCTGCATTACAATTTGGAGGATTTATTCAGATAAGTCTGCTTGGTGTTTTTGCAGGAATGCTGAAAACATTGTCTTGTAAACACAGAGTGGGAAAACGGAATGGGAGTTTTCAAAAGAAAAAGGGAAGATTATGTTGTAAAGAATGTGCAGAGGGAAGTCACGCCACTGCTCTCGTGGTAGTCCCTGTTATTCTTCAGCCCTGAAGATGCTCGGCTTTTACTATTCCCTCCTGTCCAAGGAGTCATTTCTTTTGAATTGAAGAGTTACCTCTTCCTTCTTCCTTGCAATACTTCTCCCTTTCTTCTACTTCTCCGAAGCTTCCTCTGTAGCTGGAAAGTTTGTAAGTCATTCTCTGCACGAAAGGCAGAAGAGAAGCCTGTAAAATGAAACTATCCTACAGTTTACTCCTTTCTGAGCAATCTGGGACAGTGAGCTGCAGAGAGAAACTCTGGTTTTCTCTCTCACAGGTAATATATTTCCAGATAGTAGGGAACTAGCTGGATTTCAGACAGAAGATTTCTAATAACTTTCTTCTTTTTTTCTTTTCTTTTCTTTTCTTTTCTTTTCTTTTCTTTTCTTTTCTTTTCTTTTCTTTTCCTTCTTTCTTTCTTTCTTTCTTTCTTTCTTTCTTTCTTTCTTTCTTTCTTTCTCCTTTTTGCAACCTTGAAACTATCTTGGAAGCAGCAGGATGTCTTCCTCAAAATTTACTGTCTTCAGAAGCGCCATAAAAGCTGGCTTGATTTTAGATGCCACCATAGGGAGCAACCTTGATTCATTTTCAGACAGGTGTCTATAGTCCAGGTACCATGGACTATAATAATTGTGTGTTGGCCCTGTTAGCTTAGAGACTCAGTTCACCTTAGAGCCAAATTATATGGTGGAGCACACAACATCTGTAGAATCAATAGGGCTCAATAGTAGCAACTGTGAGAGGGATCTTGGAGTCCTAGTGGACAGCCATTTAAATATGAGCCAGCTGTGTGCAGTAGCTGCCAAAAAAAGCCAACACAGTTCTAGGCTGCATAAACAGAGGAATAGAATCGAGATGAAGTCTTAATACCACTTTATACTGTCTTTGTAAGGCCACACTTGGAATACTGCATTCAGTTTTGGTCGCCATGATGTAAAAAAAGATGTTGAGACTCCAGAAAGAGTGTAGAGAAAAGCGACAAAGATGATTAGGGGACTGGAGGCTAAAACATATGAAGAACAGTTGCAGGAACTGGGTATGTCTAGTTTGATGAAAACATGATAGCAGTATTCCAATATTTCAGGGGTTGCCACAAAGAAGAGAAAGTCAAGCTATTCTCCAAAGCACCGGAGGGCAGGAGAAGAAGCAATGGATGGAAACTAATCAAGAAGAGAAGCAACTTAGAACTAAGGAGAAATTTCCTGACGGTTAGAACAATTAATCAGTGGAACAACTTGCCTCCAGAAGTTGTGAATGCTCCAACACTGGAAGTTTTTAAGAAGATGTTGGATAACCATTTGTCTGAAGTGATATAGGGTTTCCTGCCTAAGCAGGGGGTTGGACTAGAAGACCTCCAAGGTCCCTTCCAACTCTGTTATTCTATTCTATTCTGTGGTAAAGGGATATCATAGAACATCTGTAAGAAGAAAGAGTTACGAAGCAACCCAAGGTAACCAGAGTCAGTCAAGGGAAGTTGCCTTCAATTCTTTTGGATAATTGACTTTCTCAGTTGGAATGAATAGGACTGGCAGTATAAGACATATATCTGAAACCCTAGATGAGGGCTCAAGGTTGACCATGTTGGCATGAATCTGCTCCTGTATTCTAAAGGCCGTACCCTCAAATCTTGCTATATATATATATATTAATATATATATATATTAATTTGATTTATATGCCGCCCTTCTCCGGAGACTCAGGGCGGCTTACAATGTGCTCAGCAATAGCCTTCATCCTTTTGTATATTTATACAAAGTCAGCTTATTGCCCCCACAAACTGGGTCCTCAATTTACCTACCTTAGAAAGGATGGAAGGCTGAGTCAACCTTGAGCCTTGGCGAGATTCGAACCTGCAGTAATTGCAGGCAGCTGGTCTTAATAACCAGCTTAATAACAGGGTGCCTTAGACCACTGTACTACCAAGGCTCTTGTATTGTAAATATTGTAATTAGTTTCAATGTCCTTAATGAGGGATCCTTGGTGCTCTTTGAGCTTGGTTGTTTTCTGGCAGATATTTCATGATCGAAAATAGATAACTTCATCCGTGGTAGGACGGATGGTGTTACCTAGTTTGGTGGTGAAATGTCTGCCAGAAATCAACCCAGCTCTCAGGGAGCATCAAGGACCCCTCATTTCAAACCTGAGCTACAATTATTTCCGTAATGCTGACTAAGGCCCTTAATTAAGCCGCCATTTTGTCTCCTCCAAACTGCATGATTTTCTAGGTGTGATTGCAGAGAGAGAGAGAGATACAATAGGAATTGCCAGAAACTGTACATCATCCGCAGCATATAGTTATCAAACTATATTTCCAAATATACTGATCATAACCCCCTCCCTAAAATTAGAAAGTCTCCTTTCTCCTTTAAAAGACTTTGGGAGGGATGTTAAGAAAACAAAACCTGAGTGATTGATTCTCATCTATCTTTAATCTCTGAGCTTCATTCAGTTTATTTAATCCCACTTCAGACACACAACAGTGCCCACAAAATTCGCAAAATTGGTGTTGCGCTCTTTTCAGTCCTCCATGCCCTTCTCGGAAAGTCACTGCTCATTTACAATTTCCAGCTCCCTTTTACTTCTAATTTATGGTTTCTTTTTTTCATGGCAATAATGGAAACCATACCTTACTAAGAGGAATGTGATGTTGGAAAACAATTATACCTTCTTTTCATATCTCACATTACGTTCAGATTAAAATTAACAGTCTCCTAAAATAAGTCTCCTAAAATACTAAGTCTGCATTACTATTAAACTTCTCATCGTTCCTCCCACTTATGACTGCATGACTGTAACCTTGTTGCTGGTAGCTTTACAATTTATATTGATATTGTTTCCTGATTGCTTATTTGTACCCTATGACTATCATTAAGTGTTGTACCTTATGATTCTTGACAAATGTATCTTGTCTTTATGCACACTGAGAGCATATGCACCAAGACAAATTCCTTGTGTGTCCAATCACACTTGGCCAATAAAGAATTCTCTTCTCTTCTCTTCTCTTCTCTTCTCTTCTCTTCTCTTCTCTTCTCTTCTCTTCTCTTCTCTTCTCTTCTCTTCTCTTCTCGTCTCTTCACTTCTGTTCTCTTCTGTTCTCTTCTGTTCTCTTCTGCTCTGCTATGCTATGCTATGCTAATGAACCAAGTCACTCCAATCCTCTAATACTATTTTTTTTAAAAAAGAAAATGTTCCAGGGATCAAAACAAAAATTGACCATAATTTGTAGCTATTCATTTGCGTACCAACAGCAACCTATAAGAATTTTCAATATCATTTGTTCTGTATTCAGAGGTGGTATTTAGCCCACCAAGCCAAACCACGCCCACCAAGCCATGCCCACAGAACTGGTAGTAAAAAAATGTGGATTTCACCACTGGTCTCATCTCTTCTTAAAAACCTCCAGTGATGGTGCGCCCATGATTTCTGGTGGCAAGCTGTTCCACTGGTTAATTGTCTGATGTACTGCTGGATACATATATGCAGAGCTCCCCAGATATGAGGCTGAATCATCTTATAGAATCCCTCTTGAGGATCTCAAAGAGGAGAACTTTTCATTTCCAAAATAGCTGCAAAGTCCCTATTATTATTGAAACTCTGGAAAGGGTGCAGAGAAGAGCAACAAAGATTTCATTGATAATTTCATCTTTATCTCGTTGCAAGATTTCAGCTATCATTTTGGCCATTACTAATGTCAGGTCCTCATCTCTTTCTTCTCTTACGTTTTGAAATCTTAGATCATGTGAAGATTAAACATACAAAGAACAATTGCTGGAATTGGATATGTCTAGTTTGATGAACAGAAGGAATAGGGGCAATGGTGGATTTCTACCGGTTCGCCCCGGTTAATGGTGGCGGCAGGAGGTTCCGCCCACCTACCTGGACGTCATCACGGACACTCTGCGCATGCACAGAAACACCGCGAGCGAGCGAAGCAAGCACGCGCAGGCGCTCCCAGTTCCAAACTGGTAGCAAAGGTAAGAGGAACTCACTACTGACTGGAGCAACATGATAGCAGTCTTCCAATAACTCAGGGGCTGCCCCAAAGAAGAGGGAGTCAAGCTATTCTGCAGGACAAGAAGCCATGGATGGAAGCTAATCAAGGAGAGAAGCAACCTAGAACTAAAGAGAAATTTTCTGACATTGAGAACAATTAACCAGTGGAACAACTTGCCTCCAGAAGTCGTGGGCGCTCCATGGCTGGAGGTTTTTAAGAAGAGATTAGACAACCATTTGTCTGAAGTGGTGTAGGGGTTCCTGTCTAAGCAGGAGGTTGGACTAGAAGACCTCCAAGGTCCCTTCCCACTCTGTTATTCTCTATTCTATATGTCTGGAATTGGTGATAATTAGACTTTCCTGTTTGTCATGCAAATGACAGCAACTAGCAAAATTATCATCTCTCTGAAGAGTAGTGTGCCCAGTCATTGGGAGCCCCTCCCCTCCAAGTGATTTAACATGGTTAGGCAAGTATTTAATAACCGGGAATTGGAGGCACTGACAGATACAAAAAGAAAAAAAAAATCTACATTATCTCCAGACTGATGTCTTTTTTTCATTTAAAAAAAAAAAAACCACCTGCAAATCTTTGAAGAGTTTCTGGGGATGTCAGCCTGTCCACCTTTTAAAAGTCATGTTTATATAAGCCAAGATTTTTTATTATTATTATTTCCAGCCACGTTTTAGATGTTTGAATCCTTAAATCATGTAAATGAGGAGAATTGGATAGGGTTTTCGCGTTATCAGGAAGAACCGACTGATGAAATTTCCCTTGCTCAAACAGTTCCTCTTAAAAGAAGAAGAAAAAGAAAGAACGGAAAAAAAAAAAAAAGCTTTTGAGTCCTGCTTCTGTGTTTTCAAGGGCCGTCATATCTCTCAGCATTTTATCTATAATAAAATGTCCACTCTTTTTTTTTCCCCTAATCTCTGTTCCTAAGATAAACTCTCCATTCCTCTAATCATTCTTTCACTTTGCTTCGGCTTTAATTCAGCTCTCTGGAATGCAGCTTTCCCCAAAGTATATTTATACTTGCTTTGATTTATTATGTTCCTCAAGTACTTTGTGAGGTAACCACCACTGCCCCTCCTTGCCAGACAGAGTTAAAACTGTTTCAACTTCCACCCCAGTGAAGGTGGCTAATTCTTTAGATAGATGACAGATTGACAGAGTTTGAAGGGACCTTGTAGGTCATCTAGTCCAACTCCATGCTCAAGCAGGAGATCCTACACCATTTTTGTCAGATGACAGTCCAGTCTCTTCTTGAAAGCCTCCAGTGATGAGGCACTCACAACTTCTGAAGGGAACTTCTGTTCCATTGGTTGATTGTTCTCACTATCAGAAAATTTCTCCGTATCTCCAGGTTGAATCTCTCCTTGGTCAGTTTCCATCCATTATTCCTTGTCTGGCCTTCAGGGGCCTTGGAAAATAGCTTGACCCCCTCCTCTCTGTGGCAGCCCCTCAAATATTGGAAGACTGCTATCATGTCTCCCCTGGTCCTTCTCTTCACTAGACTAGCCATGCCCAGTTCCTGCAACCATTCTTCATATGTTTCAGCCTCCAGTCCCCTCATCATCCTGGTTGGTCTTCTCTGCACTCTTTCTAGAGTCTCAACATCTTTTTTTATAGTGTGGTGACCGAAACTGGATGCAGTACTCTAGGTGTGGTCTTACTAAGGCTTTATAGAGTGGTATTAGTACCTCACTTGATCTTTATTGCATCTCTCTGTTCATGCAATTTAGGATTGCATTGGTTCTTTTGGCTGCCGCCACACACTGCTGGATCATATTTAATTGGTTGTCCACCAAGACTCCAAGATCCCTCTCACAGTCACTGCTATTAAGCCTGGTTCCACCCAGTCTATATGTGTACTTTTGGTTTTTCTGGCCTAGGACCTTGTTCTCCTCTCTAGAATTAGTTCTATAAAGAGACACTTCTTCCTCCCAAATGAGAATATCTTTAACTTTCTCAGGTGGGTCACACCTGCCACTGGATCAGTTTCAGTCAATTTCCTAGTAGAAGCATGAATTCTGGACCTCTCCTTCTCCAAGATGAAAAAAAATCACTAGCAAATGTGAATTACACAACCAAGTAAGATCTTATGAGTTCCTTCCATGGTACCAAGGAGGAATTTCCTGACAGTAAGAACAATTAACCAGTGGAACAGAAGTTGCCTTCAGAAGTTCTGGGTGCTCCATCACTGGAGGTTTTCAAGAAGAGACTGGACAGCCACTTGTCTGAAATGGTAGGGGGTCCTGAGATAAGTCTTTGAAATGCAACAGAGTTGCACCAAGAATCATTTTGCCAGGAGAAGGACCACCAAAACTGCTGTTAAAGTCCAGACTCACTAGGGGAACTGATACTATCTTCACAACTGGAAGGAGAAAACCAACCTAGAACTAAGGAGAAATTTCCTAACAGTGAGAACAGTGAGAACTTAATCAGTGGAATGACTTACCTCCCAAAGTTGTGGGTTTTCCATAGCGGGAGGTTTTTAAGAAAAGATTGGACAGCCAATTGTCTGAATTGGTCTATGGTCTCTGGCTTGAGCATGGGGTTGGACTAGAAGGCCTCCAAGGTCCCTTCCGACTCTGTTATCCTATTATTCTGCCCAGTGATGGATTGGGTGACTCAGCTCAGACACTAAGGTTAAATAAGCACCTGTCAGGAAATTCCTCCTTCGTTCTAGGTTGTTTCTCTCCTTGATTAGTGTCCATCCATTGCTTCTTGCCCTGCCTTCAGGGACTTTGGAGAATAGCTTGACTCCCTCTTCTTTGTGGCAGCCCCTGAGATATAGGAAGACTGCTATCATGTCTCCCCTGGTCCTTCTTTTCACTGGACTAGACATACCCAGATCCTGCAACCGTTTTTTATATGTTTTAGCCTCCAGTCCAGTGGTGGGTTTCAAATTTTTTTTACTACCTGTTCCATGGGTGTGGCTTGGTGGGTGTGGCATGGGTTGGTGGGTGTGGCAGGGGAAGGATACTGTAAAATCTCCATTCCCACCCCACTCCGGGGGAAGGATACAATCCTTCCAGGGGAAGGCTACTCCATTCACTCCCGATCAACTGGGACTTGGGAGGCAGAGAATAGATGGGGGCGGGGCCAATCAGAATTTTTACTACTGGTTCTCCAAACTACTCAAAATTTCCACTACTGGTTCTCCAGAACTGGTCAGAACTTGCTGAAACCCACCTCTGCTTCAGTCCCCTAATCATCTTTGTTGCTCTTCTCTGCATTCTTTCTATATTCATATAGCTTTTTTAAAAAAAAATAAAATCAAAATTGCAGTTATGAGCATTATTTTCCTATGCGCCAACTTCACGTGCTACTGATCCCAACCTCAAGATTTATGTTATCGTGTCATGTCATGTCATGTCTTGCCTGCAGAAGAGATTCTGTCTGTCTGTCTGTCTATCATCGCAAGAGACAGATGGGGAGACTGATAGAATTTCTCTAGTTATGAATTCCTTTCTGTTCCTGAACGATAAATCTGTTTTCCCGTAGTTCTAAAAACCCTACTCTATGAATCATAATATTCTTGCCACAAAGATGCTCACTTGAGAATCCCAACACCATATTACTGCTCATTATTTGAATTCTGCATGCAATTTCATGCACGCCATGAATCCATCTCACACCAATGGCGCTTCTATGGAAATTATATATTGTTGTAAACAAATATTAGCTGAGAAAGCTTTTTCAAGCCATTGTTAAAATAACGGGCAGAATGAATTATATTGCAAGGGAATAAATGTTAATTTGCTAACTTATGTATTACATTTAAACCGTGAATGAAGTCATAATTGTTCAAATTTTAATAAAGGCTTAAGTTCTGTTGGCTTAAAGCATTTTTTAAAGCTATTCAAACACAAGATAATTGTGAAGGGAAATTGTTCCCCTTCAAGGTAACTCGTACTGCTAAATTTAAAATATAGATGGAATCATAGGTGAGCTAGAAGATATGAAACATAGGCAAACAATAGTGAATTTTTTTTTTTTAGCCTAAACATTTCTGAATTCTCATTTCATATTTCTTCATTCTTCACACATTCTCATCTTATTATCCTTTTGGGGCAGCTAGTCTCAAATAATGAGAAATTTAATGTGGAATATTTTTACATTCTTGTGATATGAAAAAGATGTTGAGACTCTAGAAAGAGTGCAGAGAAGAGCAACAAAGATGATTAAGAGGCTAAACCACATGAAGAACGGTTGCAGGAACTGGGTATGTCTAGTTTAACGAAAAGAAGGACTAGGGGAGACATGATAGCAGTCTTCCAATATCTCAGGGGCTGCCACAAAGAAGAGGGAGTCAAACTATTCTCCAAAGCACCTGAGGGCGGGACAAGGAGCAATGGGTGGAAACTAATCAAGGAGAGAAGCAACCTAGAACTAAGGAGAAATTTCCTGACAGAACAATTAACCAGTGGAACAACTTGCCACCAGAAGTTGTGAATGCTCCGAAACTGGAAGATTTTAAGAAGAGATTGGACAGCTATTTGTCTGAAATGGTATAGAATGTTTCCAGTTTGAGCAAGGGTTTGCTGTAAAAGACCTTCAAACTACTTTCCAAGTCTGTTATTATGTTCAATTTACAGTCCAAACTCATTATTCTCTCTCTCTCCCTCCCTCCCTCTATCTTTCTCTCTGTGTCTTTCTGTCTCTCTCTCTTTCTCTTTTTTCCTTTCTCTTTTTCTCTCTGTTGTTCTCTCTCTCCCTCTCCTTTTGTCTATCTGTCTCCTTTCTTTCTTCCTTTCTTTCTTTCTTTCTTTCTTTCTTTCTTTCTTTCTTTCTTTCTTTCTTTCTCTTTCTTTCTTTCTTTCTTTCTTTCTTTCTTTCTTTCTTTCTCTCTCTCTCTCTCTCCTCTCTCTCTCCCTCCCTCCCTCCCTCTCCCTCTCTCCCTCTCTCTCCAAACTCCAAACTATGAAATGAGAAAGATCAGTTTGTGCATAAGCCATTCCAGATAGCATACGGATCCACCCTTCTCCCCTTCCCTTCCCTTCCCTTCCCTTCCCCTTCTCTCTCTCTTTCCCTCTCCCTCCCTCCCTCTCTCTCTCTTTCTCTGCCAGCTCCTCTGATCTTCTTGCAGGAAAACGCCTGTTTTGCTACATATTATTCTGTACAGGTCCTTGGCTGATTAATTCTTCCTGCCTGTCCATGAACCTGCCAGTAATTTCCAGGATTTACTGTAGCTTCCAGGAATAATTGTGCTAGAAAAGGTATTTATTTAATATGCCTTGGAGATTGGATATACTCTGCCTAGATCCCTCTAATCTCACACTGTTTCAGGGTGAGAAGACTCTTATTTGTTGATTTGTTACTCTTTCACGTAATTTTCCGAGACAGGTTTGCATAAGGGAAGTACATTGCAAAGTGTGTTTTTGACACACTTCGGAGGTAGTTGTTTTGTTTTTTGTTTTGTTTTTACCCTGCAGGTCTCTCAAAAGTTGCCTCAACTTTGTGCAGAAGTCCAAATATGTAATATCCATGAGCCATGGTGGTGCAGTGGTTAGAATGAAGTACTGAAGGCTACTTCTGCTGCCTGCCGGCTGCCTGCAATTCAGTAGTTCGATCCCGACTGGCTCAAGGTTGACTCAGCCTTCCATCTTCTGAGATCGGTAAAATGAGGACCCAGATTATTGGGGGCAATATGATGGCTCTGTAAACCACTTAGAGAGGGCTGTAAAACACTGTGAAGTGGTATATAAGTCTAAATGCTATTGCTATTGCTATTGCTATTGCTATTGCTATTGCTATTGCTATTGCTATTGCTATTGCTATTGCTATTGCTATTCTATTCTATTCTATTCTATTCTATTGACATGGTGACACAGTGGTTAGAACACAGTATTGTAGGCTGATTTTGCCTAGTGCTAGGAGTTTGATCCTGACTGACTCAAGGTTGACTCAGTCTTCCATCCTTCCAAGGTCCGTAAAATGAGGACGCAGATTATTGGGGGCAATATGCTGGCTCTGTAAACCACTTAGAGAGGGTTATACAGCAGTGTGAAGTGATATATAAGTCTAAGTGCTATTGCTATTCTATTCTATTCTATTCTATTCTATTCTATTCTATTCTATTCTATTCTATTCTATTCTATAGAATAGCCTTGGTGGTGCAGCAGACTAAAGCACTGTTAAGTAACACCAGCTGCCTGTAATTACTGCAAGTTCAAATCTCACCAGGCTCAAGGTTGACTCAGCCTTCCATCCTTTCGAGGTAGGTAAAATGAGGACCCGGATTGTGGGGGCAATAAGATGACTTTGTATAAAATAGAACACCGCTTAGGGGGGCCAAAAGCCCTACTAAGCAGGTATGTACAAACGTATGAAGGATATTGCTTAACGCATTGTAAGCCACCCTGAGTCTCCGGAAAAGGGCGGCATATAAATCGAACCAATAAATAAATAAATAAATAAATAAATAAATAAATAAATAAATAAATAAATAAATAAATAAATAAATAAATATTCTACTCTACTCTACTGACATGGTGACACAGTGGTTAGAATGCACTGTTGCAGGCTAACTCTGCCCACAGCCAGAAGTTCGATCCTGACCAGCTCAAGGTTGACTCAGCCTTCCATCCTTCCAAGGTCAGTAAAATGAGGAACCCAGATTGTTGGGGGGTAAGATAAACCTCTTAGAGATTGGGCTGCAAAACACTGTGAAGCGGTATATAAGTATATAAGGGCTATTGCAATTTATCCCTGTCAAAGAATTTTAATGATTGGTGATTAGTCAACTCTTTTAGCAGAATGGCAGAATAACAGAGTTGGAAGGGATCTTGGAGATCTTCTAGTCCAATCCTTTGCTCAAGGAAGTGACCCTAAACCATTCCGGACAAATAGCTATCGAGTCTCTTCTTGAAAATCTTCAATGATGGAACACCCACAATGCAGAATATAGAATAATAGGGTTAGAAGGAACCTCAGATCTTCTATACTATTTGCAACAAATGGATGTCCAATCTCTTCTTAGCAATCTCCAGTGATGGAGCATCCAAAGTTTTGTGTCTTTTTAATTAAGATCACCGTGTCAATCATCACATCGTTTGCCATCTCTTGGATGCTTTCCCTTTTCAGTTTATGTGCTTAGTACTTGGTTCACTCTGGATACATTTTCAGAAAGACTCTGCTGCCTCTTTAGACATATATAGCAATAGCACTAAAACTTACATACCACTTCATAGTGCCTTACAGCACTCTCTACAATCTGGATCATCATTTTATTGACCTCAGAAGGATGGAAGGCTGAGTCAACCTTGCCAGTGGTTAGAATAAGGGGTGCTATTCAGCAGGTTCTGACAGGTTCTGGAGAACCGGTAGCGGAAATTTTGAGTAGTTCGGAGAACCGGCAAATACCACCTCTGGCTGGTCCCAGAGTGGGGTGGGAATGGGGATTTTGCAGTATCCTTCCCCCAGGAGTGGGGTGGGAATGGGGATTTTGCAATAGCCTTCCACCAGGAGTGGGGTGGGAATGGGGATTTTGCAGTATCCTTCCCCCAGGAGTGGGGTGGGAATGGGGATTTTGCAGTATCCTTCCCCCAGGAGTGAGGTGGGAATGGGGATTTTGCAATATCCTTCCCCCAGGAGTGGGGTGGGAATGGGGATTTTGCAATATCCTTCCCCCAGGAGTGGGGAGGGAAAAAATCGAGAATTGCATTACGGTCCTTGCAGGAAAAAAGGAATAGGGGCGGATTCAGACTCCCAGTTTGGGAACTATACCATAAAGCAGCCAACTTAGTATGGCTACGAGAGTGGGCCTTATTAAGAGATAAGAGAATTTTACAACTGGAAGGGCACGACCTATTGAGAGGCTGGCATGCCTACCTCTGGGACAAAGGAAAAGGGACAGGGATATGTTTCCACCAACATAAAATTAGAGATACATTAATGAAGACATGGAAAGAAATCAGGCATAAACATTATTTAAAATACCCAAAATGGATATCCACAATGGAGGCAGTGACCCATCCAAATACGTTAGGTAGGGAGAAAATGGTCACCTATCAAGATATCTTGGATAACAGCGGTAACCTTATACCCAATGAGATATTAAAAGAGCAAGGGATCCATATAGATTGGTGGCCGTATTTACAAATTAAATCCCGATATAGTAAAGATAAACAAGAAAAGGGAATAGAGATGGGGACAAATAGTTTGGATAGGTATGGCTAGGTAGTGAGAACAAACTATTAGCCAAATTATACTCCTACCTGCTCGAATACGACAGAGAAGGAGAAATATTAAAAGATCAAATGATCGCTTGGGGGAAAAACATCGAATCAAAGATAAATCTTGATGAGTGGGAAGAAATATGGAATAGCAATCTTAAACTGACGAGAGCAACAAGCTATAAGGAGAATCAGTATAAGATGCTATATAGATGGTACTTAGCACCATCTAGAATCGCTAAGATCTACCCAAATGCAAGCCCCAAGTGTTGGAAATGCGGTCACCACCAAGGTACCTTCTATCACATGTGGTGGACGTGTCCGGAAGTGAGGAAGTTTTGGAAAAAAATACAAAAATGGATCCAAGAAATATTAAAGGAGGATATTAACTTCCTCCTGGAAATCTATCTCCTGGGAGTGCTAAAACGAACATTTGGAAAGGACAAGAAATATTTGATTATTCATATTGTCACAGCTGCTAGACTCTCCTATGCCAGATATTGGAAAGAGAAAAAAGGACCAACCGAGAAACAGATAGTCAATAAGATACTTGACTGCGCAGAAATGTGCAGATTAACGTATGTGTTAAATGGAAAGGAGGATTCAGAATTTTATACGATCTGGGATCTGTGGTATAGGTGGTTAGAAATTAAATGCAAAAGTTAATACTCATGTGGAATAATGTACAACAATTAGTTAACCCTATATATTATTGTACCCTAATTAAACAGTAATCGATAAATTTTTAGATAATTGATTAGATACCGCACTTGTAAATATACAATATGACTACATGCTGCCGAACCGTATAGTTTGAATTGTAATATATTCTTAATTCAATAAAAATTAAAAAAAAAACTTTTTTTAAAAAAAGGAAACAATTAAATTCTGAGGTTCATACATATAAACCATTTTTTAAAAACTTTATCTATCAGAAAAATGTGGCTACTGTAACAATAGGAATAGCACTTAGATTTATATACCACTTCACAGTGCCTTACAGCCCTCTCTAAGCAGTTTTACAGTCTCAGCCTGTTGCCTTCAACAAACTGGGTCCTCATTTTACCAACCTCGGAAGGATGGAAGGCTGAGTCAACCTTGAGCTGGTCAGGATCGAACTCCTGGCAGTGGGCAGAGTCAGCCTGCAATACTGCATTCTAACCGCCGCACCACCACACGGTGTATAAAAATCATTTTCTGTGATTTAAAAGTAGAAGAAAGGCAAGCTTTAAAAAAAAAAATAATAACAGGATAACCTCTTCTCTTCATTCTGTTCCCACAAAGTGAATGGTACTTATCTGGACTCTTCAGCACTGAAACAGCATAATTATATCTGATTCCAAAAAACAACGAAAGCACTTGTCAACTTTTGTCTATCGATAACTCTTCATTCTAAGGCAGGATATATTCAGAAAGCAGTGCCCTTGGTGAGAGAAGCCCAGCAGTTTAATCTCGAAAGTTGTCACGTTTGACAGCTTTGATTCATGAAGAAAAAGAAAGTCAAAATGCTTCTTGTTATTTCTACTGCCTCTCCTCGCCTCCTCCTCCTCCTCCTCCTCCTCCTCTTCCTCCTCCTCCTCCTCCTCCTCCTCCTCCTCCTCCTCCTCCTCCTCCTCCTCCTCTTCCTCCTCCTCCTCCTCCTCCTCCTCTTCTTCTTCTTCTTCTTCTTCTTCTTCTTCTTCTTCTTCTTCTTCTTCTTCTTCTTCTTCTTCTTCTTCTTCTTCTTCTTCTTCTTCTTCTTCTTCTTCTTCTTCTTCTTTCTTTTTAACCAAATGCCATCTGCACAAAATTCCAGAGAGGCTTCTTATGGCCGGCTTGAAATGTTCCCCTGAACAATTCGAACCCTGGGCAATTAAAATGGATTCAGTAATATCGTATCAAATAACGTGTGTTTTTTTAGGGTGGATTGATTGAATGCTTTGGAAAAAGTACTTCAGGAATTAGCAAATAACCCTTACATCGCTGATTTCTCCCCCCCACCTTCCCAAAATCAGCCAATATTTTGGTTGTGCAAAGAATTTGTTGCCTAGAATAACTTTGTATAGTGCAAACTAAAGAATTTCCATCGTATTCCATCGTATTATCAAAACAAGACTTGAGCGCTATACAGAGGTCTCAATAAATATCCTCATGAAACCAGAACAAGCTATAGGCCCTGTCCTTGAACCCTGCATTCTTTTAACCGTTTTATTAACAATTTTGATGAAGGACATATAGAATAGAATAGAATAGAATAGAATAGAATAGAATAGAATAGAATAGAATAGAATAGAATAGAGTAGAGTAGAGTAGAGTAGAGTAGAGTAGAGTAGAGTAGAGTAGAGAAGAATAGAATAGAATAGAATAGAATAGAATAGAGTAGAGTAGAGTAGAGTAGAGTAGAGTAGAGTAGAGAAGAATAGAGTAGAATAGAATAGAATAGAGTAGAGTAGAGTAGAGTAGAATAGAATAGAATAGAGTAGAGTAGAGTAGAGTAGAGAAGAATAGAATAGAATAGAATAGAATAGGATAGGATAGGATAGGATAGGATAGGATAGGATAGGATAGGATAGGATAGGATAGGATAGGATAGGATAGGATAGGATAGGATAGGATAGAAAAGAGTAGAATAGAGTAGAGAAGAATAGAGAAGAATAGAACAGAACAGAACAGAACAGAACAGAACAGAACAGAATAGAATAGGAGTTGGAAGGGACCTTGAAGGTCTTCTAGTCCAACCCCCTGCTTAGGCAGGAAACCAGTGGTGAAATCCTCCATGAGTTGCCACTGGTTCGTTGCCTGAGAATGCGCGCTGTGTACTAAACATATGCTGGGCGTGCATGCATGCACAGTATGGGTCAAATGCATGCTGCATGTGCATGCACAGTGCAACCAAACACACGCTACATTGTGTACAGTATGCACCAAATGTGCACTTCACGAGGAAAAAGGAGCCGTTTGAAGGTAAGTAGAACAGCGAGGGGGAAAACAACTGTGCCGCCCGATTTAGATTCACTAGAAAGTAGGATTTTCTGCTTTCTAGTGAATATAAATCGGGCGGCACAGCTGATCATTGGAAATACCAGTTCAGATGAACCAGTAGCTCTTTTTTTCAGGCAAACTGGTAGCTTTTATTACAACTGGTTCACCCGAACTGGTAACATTTCACCCCTGGAGGAAACCCTACACCACTTCAGACAAATGGTTGTCCAATCTCTTCTTAAAAACTTCCAGTGTTGGAGCATTCACAACTTCTGGAGGCAAGTTGTTCCACTGATTAATTGTTCTCACTGTCAGGAAGTTTCTCCTTAGTTCTAAGTTGCTTCTCTCGTTGATTAGTTTCCACCCATTGCTTCTGATCCTGCCCTCAGGTGCTTTGGAGAATAGCTTGACTCCCTCTTCTTTGTGGCAGCCCCTGAGATATTGGAACATTGCTATCATGTCTCCCCTACTCCTTCTTTTCATCAGACTAGACATGCCCAGTTCCTGCAACCGTTCTTCCTATGCTATCAAATTTGCAGGTGATACAAAATCAAATAGGATAGTCAATCCTCTGTTATAAGGTTTCTCAACTTATGTGTGGATTACAACTCCCAAGAATTCCCCAGCCAACCATGGTGGTGAGTTAATTCTGGAAGTTGTAGACCACACCTCCTAAAGTTGTTGAGTTGCTGAGAAATAGTGCTGCAGAAGGCCGGACTAATATTGGAAATTATCTTAAAGAGGTTAAAAGTGCACTTCCGAGATTTTGGTTATCACCTTTAGAGCGCTCCATGGCTTAGGACCTGGTTATCTACGGGACCGCCTGCTACCACCAATAGCCTCCCACCGGCCAGTAAGCTCCCATAGAGAGGGGCTCCTCCGGGTGCCGTCGGCCAAACAATGTCGACTGACAGCCCCCAGGGGGAGAGCCTTCTCTGTGGGGGCACCTACGATCTGGAACGAGCTCCCCCCGGAGATACAGAGGATCCCGGATCTGCGCACCTTCCATCGCGCGCTTAAGACTTTTCTATTTTATCAAGCTGGCCTGGCTTAAATCTTCTCCCCTTTTTAAATGTAAATTTTAATTTGTTTTTAAATTATGGGGAATTTTAAATTTGTTCAGCCAAATTATTTAATTCGTTTTTATTTTATTTTAAATTTTTGTATTTATGTGTTTTATCTTGTGGCTGTTCACTGCCCTGAGTCCTTCGGGAGAAGGGCGGTATAGAAATTTAATAAAATAAATAAATAAATAAAATAAAAGAAGCGGCTAGAAAAACAGCAGAAATGAAATTCGTCAGAGACAGAGGAAAACTCCTGACTTACAAAAAAAAAAAAAAAAACAGAATCAAATTCACAGGTGTAGGTTAGAAAGCAGGAGGCCATGAGTTCTAGTCCCACTTTAGAAATAAAAGTTGGCTGGGTGAATTTGGGCAAGTCCAGAGGTGGTATTCAGCTGGTTCGGACCAGTTTGCCTGAACCAGTAGCAGAAATCATGGGTGGGCATAGCAGAAATCATGGGTGGGCCCACCCGCCCACCCGCCCACCCGCCCACCCGCCCACCTGCCCACCTGCCCACCTGCCCACCTGCCCACCTGCCCCGGCTCTATGCCATCCTATTTGGGCACAGTTTTGAGCCAGGGCGCATGCACAAAAGGCACGTGAGCGAGCAAAGTTCATGCGTGGAAGGGCGTGCCCATGTGTGGACGAGGCGTGGACGAGGCGTGTGCGAGCAAAGCAAACCGGTGGGGAAAGGAAGTGAATACTATTCCTGGGCAAGTCCCTCTCTTTGTTGTGGTGGTGAAAGTAGGAGGAAGAAGGAATATTAACTACGTCTGCTACTTTGGGTTATTTGTAAAAATAATAAAGGTGGGATACAAGTGAACTAACTAAATAAATACATCTGGGAACCAAAGCTGTTTATTGTCAAATTTTGAAAGACAATGGCTCCTTTGCTGGTCAAATCAACCTTGGAAAAAGGTACGTCCAAGACTAGGACCCCCCATTTGAAGCAGAATTCAGACAGACGTGTTACTTAATTTTATCCCTTCTTAAAGTGAAATTTACTTCTTAAAGTAAATAGTCTTTGACTATTAGTAGCTCGGGTTGGTAGCAGTGGTGGGTTCCTCCTGGTTCGGCCCAGTTCGGATATGACATCACCGAACGGGTTCTCTTTGTTCAGGAGATGGGGCCCCCTGCGCCCCCCCTGGCATTATTCTTACCTTTTATTTGGCCCCACCCCAATCTATTTGCTGCCTCCCGAGTCTCAGCTGATCAGCTAGAAGGAAAAAACCTGTTTAAACTCTTGTCGCAGGGCTTCAAAGGGCCGCCCTACAGCTGATCAGTGTTAAAAGGCAGTGTGGTGATAGACCGTACCTCCAAAAACAAATGGGTAGACCGGTACAGCTCTGCAAGCAGTTAAAAGCCTGGTAGACCAGTACCTCTGCTAAATCCTAAAGCATTGTCACATGACCATCAAACCACGCCCACAAAATAAGCCACGCCCACAGAACCGGTAGTAAAAAAAAATTAGAACCCACCCCTGATTGGTAGTTACGTCATTGGTTTGAGCTCCGAGCTTACCAATTTAGTTGCAACCAAATTGCTAAACTCGGAACTCAAAACAATAACATAACTCATTGCTACTCTCTGAACAAACCATGATTAAACTACAGTTATTTTAAAAATGTTTTTTTTTCCCCCAAAGCTGATCAGATTTTATGTCGCTATTTGTCTGATTGGTTTGCACTAGGTATGCCTAGCAAATATTTTTGACAGTAAAGTCAATAAGGAGATATAGTCTGACTATCTACTGTTCATGCCCAAAAGAATAGAAAAACTAAACCATACATACAATCTGTGGTAAGATGGGCGGCTAATAAATTTTACAAACAAACAAAGAAAGATATCTTTAGTCAGAACTGGAGAAGCTTCTTAGATGAGAAGCGAAACGTCTTCAAGGAAAAACAAAGAAAATCCAGTTGCCTTTTGGAAAAAAACACCTTTGGGACAATCACAACCTGGATGATTGAGAATCACCATAGAAACAAATATATTCCTGCATCATTAATCATGAATACTTTTTATTCAGAATTTTAGTTTCATAGTAGAATATGTCTCTAAATACAGCCTTTTCTGTATTCCTTCACTGTTCCCTATTTGAATCGATGGTGCCTTTGTGATTTATTCTCTACCTGTGCTTTTTAAAAAGTCTTCCTTCTCATCCTTCTTTATACCAAGAAAAGCATAAAGAATTAGAAGCCGAAACATTATTAGAACAAGTCATTTTTCAGATTAAGTAGAAATGGCTTCTGATCCTTCTTGCTGAAATGTATATATATTTTTGCTGCAGCGATCCTTTCTCGGCTGCAATTTATCCCAGTGTAGTAATATTTGGTCCTAAAAGTGATTCAAAGAAGAGATGGAAGACCTCAGCTCTGCTGGAAATACAAGACAGTTTGCCAGGAGGTTTTCAGAGATGTTGGGTAAATGTGGCCTGTAGATCACGAGAAGCTCTGTTCCAGCTTGGCCAATGTATCCGTTTAATCTTTCCACGATTAAAACTTAACCAAGTTATAGGTAGCCTTAGACATACAACAGTTCCTTTAGTGACCATATCAAAGTTACAACGGCATGGAAAAAAGTGACTTAGGAGAGAGAGAGAGAGGTGATAGAGACAGATAGATAGATAGATAGATAGATAGATAGATAGATAGATAGATAGATAGATAGATAGATAGATAGATAGATAGATAGATAGATACAGTTGTGGGTTTCAAAAATTTTTACTACTGGTTCTGTGGGTGTGGCTTGGTGGGTGTGGCAGGGAAAGGATACTGTAAAATCTCCATTCCCACCTCACTCCAGGGGTAGGATACTGTAAAATCTCCATTCCTCCCCAATCCAGGGGAAGGTTACTGCAAAATCCCCATTTCCTCCCGATCAGCTGGGACTTGGGAGGCAGAGAATAGATGGGGGCAGTCTACTACTGGTTCTCCGAACTACTCAAAATTTCCGCTCCCGGTTCTCCAGAACTGGTCAGAACCTGCTGAAACCCACCTCTGGATAGATAGATAGATAGATAGATAGATAGATAGATAGATAGATAGATAGATAGATAGATAGATAGATAGATAGAAAATGATAAATAGAAAATGATAAATAGAAAATGATAGATAATGATAGATAGATGATAGATTACTTGGTCTGTTGTGTGGATGTTTGGGTGGTTCAGAGATAAAGGGCAAGGAAAGATCAAATGATGGAAGACATAGGAGTAGAAATGTAATAACAAACAACAGGAAGCAGAAATTGTAGAAATGAAATTGTGTACACCATTAATTATATGTAAATAAATTAATATTAGAATTATATGTATAAAGGATACATTGAAATAAGGGAGAAAAAAAATGGATAAATAAGAAATGTTTTACCGATGCGAACTCGCTGAAAAGAAAAAAATTGTTAAAGATTCCTTTTTGTTTTTTAAAAAAATGTGTAATAAAAATATAATTTTAAGAAAAAAGAAATCCTGTGTCATCTTCCTTTCTGTTCCTCTAATCCCACCGCACCTATTTTAAAGAATATACTTCAAAGAATCAAGGATAAAATGGAGCGGGGTCTTATCAGAAACGAAGTGAATTATAGCAGCTGGGGAGATTTCTTCCTCTTCTCACAATAGAGTTGTGGAAAGGGGAAAGCTGCATTTCTCGGAGAGATTTACGACGCGGTACCACTTGAGGAAAAAAAAGCAAGACAGTTTCGTGAGGAAAAATGGTTAATAGGCCTGACCTTTTCCTGAGTCCAAGTGAAAAAAAATGCCAAGGAGAGAATAAAAACCTGCACAGGTTTTGCCGTCTGTAGACTCGGGTTTTTCTGGAACCCTGGGCGAAAGAATGGAAAAGTAAGCTCTTGGGGAATAAAGATAAGCATTTAAACAGCCCAGAGTTTTGAGGTGTTGGAGAAAGATTTAAAACTACTGCGTGGAGTATTGTTTGGATCATTTTCAATTCCACATCCCAGCCTTCTTATTTCAAATGGCTCCTCTCCTTCGGCCACTGGGCGTAAATCAGGGGTGAAATGCTCCCAATTTAGACTGGATCGCCCGATCCGGTAGTGATGGTGGCGGGTGGTTCGGAGAACCAGGAGCAAAAATACCTCTGCCCCCCAATCATCAGAGGCTTTTTTTTTTTTTACTTTTAAAAGCCTTTTTTCTACAACCTCTTCGGCTGAAAAAATGCTTTTAAAAGTAAAAAAAAAAAGCCTCTGACGATCAGGCAACTCAGCTGGGATCATCAGAGGCTTTTAAAAGCATTTTTTCTACAACAAGAGATTTTAGAAAAATGGCTTTTAAAAGTAAAAAAAAAAGCCTCTGACGATCAGGCAACTCAGCTGGGATCATCAGAGGCTTGTAAAAGCATTTTTTTCTACAACAAGAGGTTTTAGAAAAAAGACTTTTAAAAGTAAAAAAAAAAAGTTGGCCACGCCTACCCAATCACATTAATCCCCCCCCCACCAAGTCACACCCACAGAACCATTAGTAACAAATTTTACATTTCACCACTGGCGTAAATGGGTTAGCGCAGGAATCTGCAACCTTAAACACTCTAAGAGCCATTTGGACCCATTTCCCACAGAAAAGAAAACACCGGGAGCCACAAAAACTGGGTGGGCGTGGCCAACTCAACGTCACTCCCACCCAGTCACATGACCTGCCCCAGCCACGCCTACCTGGGTTCTTTGGCTCTGCAATGTCTACAAGGAATATAAATCCTTCCATTCCCCACCATCCTGTCAGAGCTGAAGAAGCTTCTTGGATGAGAAGCAAAATGTCTTCAAAAGAAAAAAACCAGAAAGTCCAGTTGCCTCCTGAAAAAAGCTCCTTTGGGACATCTGCTTAAAGTGGATTGTGTGATCTTGATTCTTCGCACCTGACAAAAGCTAGTTCCAGATGTGTCAATACGGTCCTTGGAGTAAGATTTAGAGCGCTCCATGGCTTAGGACCTGGTTACTTACGGGACCGCCTTCTGACACCAGTAGCCTCTCACCGGCCAGTACACTCACATAGAGAGGGGCTCCTCAGGGTGCCGTCGGCCAAACAGTGTCGACTGGTGGCCCCCAGGGGGAGACCCTTCTCTGTGGGGGCACCTGCCATCTGGAACGAGCTCCCCCCAGAGATACGGACGATCCCGGATTTACGCACCTTCCGCCGTGCCCTCAAGACTTTTTATTTTAGCAGGCTGGCCTGGCCTAACTTCCCTTTTAAATTGTAAATTTTAAAATTTGTTTTAAAATATTAGGGGTGTTTTAATTTGTTTTGGGCCAAATTATCTAATGGGATTTTTTATATGGTCTTTTAAATTTTGTAGTTTGTGTGTTTTATCTTTTTGGCTGTTCACCGCCCTGAGTCCTTCGGGAGTAGGGCGGTATATAAATCCAATAAAATAAAATAAAATAAAATAAAATAAAATAAAATAAAATAAAATAAAATAAAATAAAATAAAATAAAATAAAATAAAATAAAATAAAATAAAATAAAATAAAATAATAAAATAGATCATGCAAAAACGTATGTTTCCACAAAGATTAAACGATATGGAGTTCTTGGCATTCGCCCCCCCCAAAAAACTTTGCAAAAGATAAATTGAGCCTGGGTGGCAAAAAAAAAAATATTTAGCAGAGCTCAGTTCTCTGTTCCTGCTTACATTTGGCAAATTAAGAAAGGCTTCGTATTCCATATAATATTTTGCCTTCAGCATTACTCCAGGAATAATATTCAAAATGGTACCTGTTAAAAGTGTTTGCCGATATAGATCCAAGGTGGCGTGAAAATAGCCCAACAGCCAATAATTTCCTTGCAAGAACTGTAGGGAGATTCATTAATGCCTGTACCTTAGTCCTGCTTCATGAATACCTTAAACAAACGTCACGTTATTGTACTTTCTTTCTTTCTTTTCAGATTTCAAACTCTCTGCCACTGGGATTGTAGCATATATCGTGCCTCAGCAGTGAAAATGAAACACCCACAGATGCAAAGGCTCCCAGAGTTGCAATCCTATTTTCTTGTCGACGCTTTGATGTTATTCAGGGTTTTTTGTTTTTTGTTTTTTTATTTTTTATTGGGTTTTGTTTTTTTTAAGTATTTTTTTTTCTTTCTGGTTTCTGGCCATAATCCATTATGAATTGCAAAAATAGGCAGTTTGAGATGGCTATTCTGTCTAGGGCTGGCAGCTGAAATATAACAGGGCTGCCATCTGCTGGCCATGCAAATGTGTGCAGCCACTATCCATCAGTTTTTGGTTTCTTTTATAACCCCATAGGTTTCCTGTTCACATTATTTCTGTGTCACCCCAGTAGTACAGAGAAGAAGGAGAAGGAGAAGGAGAAGGAGAAGGGGAAGGGGAAGGGGAAGGGGAAGGGGAAGGGGAAGGGGAAGAAGAGGAAGAGGAAGAGGAAGAGGAAGAAGAAGAAGAAGAAGAAGAAGAAGAAGAAGAAGAAGAAGAAGAAGAAGAAGAAGAAGAAGAAGAAGAACAACAACAACAACAACAACAACAACAACAACAACAACAACAACAAATCTAGTGTATTTATTATTTAGAACATAAAATAGACTCTTATTTCCCTCTGTGAGTCCTTATTCTGGAAAGTCCCTGTTGCAAATTCTCAGCTGTTTTATTCTGTCATTCCTTAGAAAGCCTCATGGTTCCTGTTAAAACATCCTTAACTCCGTCTTTATCTCTCTGTCCCTAGTGAAAGTAACGATTTTCCTCGATATCCATTGCAAGACGCCTGTCGATTCGTGTGCCAGATCTATGGGATTAACCAAAGTGCTTCCCCGACTTGTTATCCCTGCTATGGAAAGATTAAAGAGAATTTCTGAAATGGGGCAAAAGGAAAACTAGGCTTTCTTTGAAAACGTTTTGCTTCTCATCCAAGAAACTTCCTCACTTCAACTGGAGAACTGAAGAAGCTTCTTGGATGAAAAGCGAAACGTTTTAAAAAGGAAAATAATACCACTCTGTAAAGCCCTAGTAAGACCACACCTAGAGTACTGCATCCAGTTTTGGTCACCACACTATAAAAAAGATGTTGAGACTCTAGAAAGAGTGCAGAGAAGAGCAACCAAGATGATGAGGGGACTGGAGGCTAAAACATATGAAGAACGGTTGCAGGAACTGGGTATGTCTAGTTTGATGAAAAGTAGGACTAGGGGAGACATGATAGCAGTCTTCCAATATCTCAGGGGCTGCCACAAAGAAGAGAAAGTCAAGCTATTCTCCAAAGCACCTGAAGGCAGGACAAGAAGCAATGGGTGGAAACTAATCAAGGAGGGAAGCAACCTAGAACTAAGGAGAAACTTCCTAACAGTGAGGACAATTAACCAGTGGAACAACTTGCCTCCAGAAGTTGTGGGAGCTCCAACACTGGAGGTTTTCAAGAAGAGATTTGACAACCATTTGTCTAAAATGATGTAGGGTCTCCTACTTGAGTGAAGGGTTGGACTAGATGACCTACAAGGTCCCTTCCAACTCTCTTCATCTGTATCTGTATCCACCAAGGAAGTCCACTTGCCTTTTGGAAAAAGTACCTTTGGGACAACCATGATGTGGATGATTGAGAATCTCCATAGATATAATTTGTAAGTTATTCCTGTATACATTCTGGCCTCATCCAGCCACTATGCCATGGTTGGAATATTTTGAAGGACGACTTCTCAAGCCTGATCATTAAGCAACTAGTGGAATCATGATGAATACGATAATATTTGTCTGTAAAATTGATTTAAAAAAAATAAAATGTCAGAAATCTCAGATCATCAACTATGATGTGAGATTGGGGTTCCCACCTGCAGTCGTATAAGATTTTGACCACAGAATGTCAAAATCTCACTATCCCTCAAATGAAAACAGGAGCCCCTTGCAAAAAATTTGAAATTTTAAAGCGAGAATCTTTATTTTTGTGATCTTGCATAGAAAACACCTGTGATAGGTTTGTGGCTCACCAAATGTTCCACCAGCCCCAGCTGAGAGCCATAGATGCAGAGTGATTTGAAAAATGGCATAAATCAATGTGTTGAATTATTGGTCAAATGTGAACATTTATTAAAAGGCTTCAGCTAACAGACTTGACTTTTAGAAAGGGCCAAATAATGTTCTTTTTCCTGCGGTCAGATTCAATGCAATCATCAAACACAGAAAATCAATTGTAAATCCCACCATCTTTCTACTGAGATATTCCAAATATAATTTTTAATTGGGGTTGTATAAAGAGCAACAGCCATCATTGCACACATGTGCACTGAGAAGATACAGACCAGAATTTAAATGCTTCATATATCCTTTATTTTCATTTTTTTTTAAAAAAAGAAAACTTCTCCCCCAAAAATAATAAATTTAACTAGCACAGCAGCCTTCCCAAAAATTAATGCCACAGATCTGAAGGTAGATGGTGCTTTGAGAAATTATTTCTCATGTTGGGCAATTATCATTAATGAAAGAAAATTTCCTTAAATCCTCATAAATCAGGGAGTGAATTGACTGTCCATGCATCCAAATTGCTGCATTATTCACACTGGAATTGCTCCAAAGATTAACTGTAAATTGCCCTCTAAATTGAATTTATAGTTCCATTTTTCATCACTGCTCTGTTGTGACAGTTGAGAAGAATCTCCAAGAAAAATGACATAAATGGACCTAATTTCTTAGCGCTCTGCCTTCAAGATGGAATTGAACAATCTATATTTACCTTTATGTCTTTAACAATCTGCTCTGGCAAGCATAAACATCTGTTAGAAAAGAAACTGTGTCTTATTTTATGCAGCTCTCAATACAAAGAAGAAAAAACCTCAAAACAAAAACACAGAGCAGCCTGGAAAATTCAAAGGCACTGCAAAGAAATGACAACACTTAAAATGCTGGCCTAGATTTATTGCACCTGAGAATAGAATAGAATAGAATAGAATAGAATAGAATAGAATAGAATAGAATAGAATAGAATAGAATAGAATAGAATAGAATAGAATAGAATAGAATAGAACAGAAGTAACTAGCTACTCTGGTTTCTAGTTAGATAGAAAAATAGATAGCTGGAGGGCTGGATGGCTAGCTAAGTGATAGAAAGAGAGAGAGAGAGAGAGAGAGAGAGAGAGAGAGAGAGAGAGAGAGAGAGAGGATTATGGTGATGATGATGATGATGATGATGGTGGTGGTGGTGATGATGATGATGATGATGATGATTATGATGATGATGATGATGGGTGGATAGATGGATAGATCTGGATAGACCTGGATAGACCTAGATGGATGGATGGATGGATGGATGGATGGATGGATGGATGGATGGATGGATGGATAGATGGATGGATAGATGGATGGATAGATGGATGGATGGATAGATGGATAGATGGATAGATACCTAGATAGATGATAAATGGAGAGAGAGAGAGAGAGAGAGAGAGAGAGAGAGAGAGAGAGAGAGAGAGAGAGAGAGAGAGAGGATGATGATGATGATGATGATGATGATGATGATGATGATGATGGGTGGATAGATGGATAGATCTGGATAGATCTGGATAGATCCGGATAGATCTGGATAGACCTGGATAGACCTGGATGGATGGATGGATGGATGGATGGATGGATGGATGGATGGATGGATAGATAGATGGATAGATAGCTAGATAGATGATAAATGGATAGATAGTTAGTTAGTTAGTTAGATAGATAGATAGATAGATAGATAGATAGACAGACAGACAGACAGACAGACAGACAGACAGACAGACAGACAGACAGACAGACAGACAGACAGATCTGGATAGCTGAATGGATGGATGGATGGATGGATGGATAGTTAGATACCTAGATAGATGATAGATGGGTGGGTGGATGGATGGATGGATGGATGGATGGATAGGTAGACAGACAGACAGACAGACCTGGATAGCTGGACAGATGGACAGACAGACAGACAGACAGACAGACAGATGAAGGAAACCTTTCAGCAAATCCCAGAGATAGATAGATATCTCTGGGATTTCCTGAAAGTTTCATTCTAGGAACTAACCAGACCAACTCTCCTTGATGTTTTTGAGATCAGCCAAGGCTGGCATGGGACTTTTATGGTATGCTACCTTACAGTTTAGATTCTATGCATCCATTTATCTCTTCAGTTCTTGGGCACCAACTTACTTTTTCTGAAACTTGCCTATGTATACATATTTTATCATAATTTGTTGCATCTGGACATTAATGATCTGGAGTGCCCATTGGAGAACGTGAATGAACTGCCATTGGATATAAATCCCATTGTCATTTATAAGCTTCATTAAGCGGCCATAAAATAATAAAATGGGTCTGAAATTTCCTAGGGCCAAGGAGAAGATAGAATATTTTTTTTAAAAAAAAATAAGAAGAAATAGAATGGCTGCTATGACAGGATGAGACCACAGGGACTGGACACGGAGCTAGTTCAAATGATATATATATAGTGTTTTTTTTTTTAGTTTTTTGATTTACACACTCAGGAGCCCAGGAAGTCATATAAAATAAATCCTTTAGCACCAGAATTCTTAGCATATTTATTAAGAAGTTGGATGTAGTCGTTTCTGCCATATATCTCAAAGTCAATTCTGTTAGCTGAAGATGGCTGACAGATCAGTGATAGCATTTTTAATAATATATGCCTCTTGATTTCTGCAAAACAAATTACTGCCAAAACCAAATAATGATTTTACTTCAGTCCCATTATTCTTCCCATCCCATTTGAGAAGGAACTAAGAGGAACTAACAGAGAAAGACAGAGAAATGAGTACAGCTCAGTCTCTCTGTGATCTGGCTGCATAATATTTACGTGAAATTATCTACAGACCCCTCGCATCCTGGACATAAACTGTTTCAACTCCTACCCTCGAAACGATGCTATAGAGCACTGCACACCAGAACAACTAGGCACAAGGACAGTTTTTTCCCCGAATGCCATCACTCTGCTAAACAAATAATTCCCTCAACACTGTCAAACTATTTACTAAATCTGCACTACTATTAATCTTCTCATCATTCCCATCACCCATCTCCTCCCACTTATGACTGTATGACTGTAATTTTGTTGCTTGTATCCTTACGATTTATATTGATATTGTTTCCTGATTGCTTATTTGTACCCTATGACAACCATTAAGTGTTGCACCTTATGATTCTTGACGAATGTATCTTTTCTTTTTTGTACACTGAGAGTGTATGCACCAAAGACAAATTCCTTGTGTGTCCAATCACACTTGGCCAATAAAAAAATCTATTCTATTCTATTCTATTCTATTCTATTCTATTCTATTCTATTCTATTCTATTCTATTCTATTCCATTCCATTCCATTCCATTCCATTCCATTCCATATTTTATCTATTCCTTATTCCATTTCTTACTCCATATTCCATATTCCATATTCCATATTCCATGTTCCATGTTCCATGTTCCATGTTCCATGTTCTATTCTATTCTATTCTATTCTATTCTATTCTACTCTATTCTATTCTATTCTATTCTATTCTATTCTATTCTATTCTATTCTATTCTTCTCTCTCTATCTATCTGTGTGTGTGTGTGTGTGTGTGTGTGTGTGTGTGTGTGTGTGTGTGTGTAAGTTTTCTTACACACTCAGGGCAGCTTACAGTGCGTTAAGCAATAGCCTTCATACTTTTGTATATTTATACAAAGTCAGATTATTGCCCCCACAAACTGGGTCCTCAATTTACCTACCTTAGAAAGGATGGAAGGCTGAGTCAACCTTGAGCCTGGCGAGATTCGATTTTACTTTAATTGCAGACAACTGGTGTTAAATTACAGTGCTCTGTCTGTTGAGCTATCCAGGCTCATTCTATTCTATTCTATTCTATTCTATTCTATTCTATTCTATTCTATTCTAATTTCAGGAGCTACTGTAGGTTTTTGGATAAAGCATGTAGAGACATGCATGCATGGAGAAAAGATTCATGCAACTTAAGATCTCTACAGATCTTAAGAAGGGGGGGCTCAGTTCAGGATCTCTTGTGGCTGTGTAAGGATTTGAGGCTAATTCCATGCTTGACACCTCCCCTTATACACACACACACACACACACACACACACACACACACACACACCATCTGTCTGGGTGTTTCCCAAAAGATAGAGAACTCTGAAAAGTACCATACTTTTTGGAGTATAAGGCACACTTTTCCTTCCCCTAAAAGGGGATGGAAATGTTGGTTTGTCTTATACACCAAATACAGCCATCTTTGGCCTCCCGAAACCCTGCCCCGCACATCCCGTTTTTGCTAAAAATGGGCCTGTTTTTGGCAAAAACGGGGCCTGCAGAGGGTTTGGGAGGCCTGCAGAGTGCTCCTGGGATCCGGGGAGGGCAAAAATATATTTTTTCTTGTTTACCTCTTTGAAATCTTGGTGTGTCTTATACTCCGGTGCATCTTATAGTCTGAAACATATGGTATTTTATGGTGTATTATCTTAGTTTGCCCTGGCTGCTTGGTTTAGAAGAATGTGCTCCACTGAAAGCTTGCCATCAGTTTGCTGAATAGGATTTAGGTGCAAATTTTCTAGACATCTCAAATTTTCTCAACATCTTTTTTATTGTGTGGTGACCAAAACTCGATGCAGTACTCTAGGTGTGGTCTTACTAAGGCTCTATAGAGTGGTATTAGTACTCACTTGCTCTCGATTGAATCCCTCTGTTAATGCAACTTTATTTAATTAATTAATGCAAAGTCCAAGAGCAATCCATTAATTCTCCAGTCACCTCTGTCTCAACTGACATTGGAACCCTGAGCAAACTTGCCCTTAAAATTTCAGGTGATCCTACCGAGGTACGACTTCCATTTTGTTCTGTGGAAGAGCACTGGCGATAAAATAGAAACTTCGTTCTCCATTAATTCATGCCACGTCTTTGCACCAAAATAATGAGAATGTAGAAAGAGATTCGTAATTAGACACAATTAAACACAATATAATTGTCTATTAAAAAATAACTCGGTTGAAGTCTTCTGTGGCCAAGCTGGCTTGCCACTTGGTAGAATCATAGCAAGGAAAGATCTACAGATAGCTTCCCGTAGCAGATGAAGCCTAACCTTTGCATTCCCATCACGCATTCCTCCAATGGTTTGTGACTTTATAGGCTGTTCAAAGTGCTTAAACTGCCTCAAACTCTCTTATGGGAAAATGTGATATTTCCAATAGTTGGGTCTCAAGTTGTAGAAGGCTGTGAACTTCACAACCAGCAAGAAAAAAAATTTCCAAAAATTATGAAGCTATTGTAGGAAAAAAGCCACCTCTTCTTACATGAACCCTATAAATACCTCCAACTCAGTGGTGAAATGCTACTGGTTCACACCGGTTCGGGTAAACCGGTAGCGATAGAAACTGCCAATTCAGGCAAACTGGTAGTAAAAAAAAAAAAGCTACTGGTTCCTCCAAACTGGTATTTCTGACGATCAGCTGTGCCGCACGGTTTAGCTTTGCTAAAAAGCAGGAAATCCTGCTTTCTAGTGAATTTAAATCGCGCAGCACAGCTGATTCCCCCCCCCTCACTGTTCTACTTACCTTCCCAAGCCTCCTTTTGGTGCATACTGCACATGTGCATGCAAACACACACGCCAAACACATGCATGAGTGGCCAGCAAACCGATAGTAAACCAGTTCAGATTTCACCACTGCTCCAACTAGAATATCATCTTTTAAAAAATCCACCATAGGGCAGAAGGAATATAATTGATATTTTCATAAACATTTTTCAAAATTCAAGGAAAGTCAATGGACTCTTTGCTCTCTCCTGAATATTTTCCATCCTTTTCAGATTAATACAATTGGAAGGGACCTTGGAGGTCATCTAGTCCAACCCTCCCTGCCTAAGCGGGAGACCCTACACCATTTCTGACAGATGGCAGTCCAGTCTCTTCTTGAAAGCCACCAGAGATGAAGCAAATGAGTTTTAATTAAAAAAAAAAGAATCTTGGCTTAACCCTGGATTGAAAATGCAGTACAGGAAGTCCTCAATTTATGACAGTTCATTTAGTGACTGATACAAAGTTATGAAAAAAAGTGACTTATGACCGTTTTTCGCACTTTTGACTATTGCAGCATCCCCATGGTCACATGATCAAAATTCAGAGTCTTGGCAACTGGCATGTACTTATGATAGTTGCAGTGTCCCAGGGACACATGATATCAGGGGTGAAATGTTCCCGGTTCGGAGTGGATTGCCCAATCTGGTAGCGATGGCGGCGGGTGGTTCGGAGAACCGGTAGCAAAAATCCCTGCGTGCCCCCCCCCCACGCCCATGCCCAGCTGAGCTGCGCGATCATGAGAGACTTTTTTTTCAGCCAAAGACGCTGTAGAAAAAAAAATGCTTTTAAAAGCCTCTGACGATCCCAGCTGAGTTGCCTGATCATCAGAGGCTTCTAAAAGCATTTTTTTTCTGCAATCTCTTAAGGTTGTAGAAAAATTGCTTTTAAAAGTTAAAAAAAAAAAAGTTGGCCACGCCCACCCAGTCTCATTACCCCCACCACCACCACCAAGTCACGCCCACAGAACCGGTAGTAACAAATTTTACATTTCACCCGTGCATGATAACCTTTGGCATCTTTCTGAGAAGGAAAGTGAAAGGGAAACACAGATTCTCTTAACAACTGTCATAGTGATTAACTGCAGTGTTTCACTTAACAACTATCTGGCAAGAAAGATTGTAAAATGGGGCAAAATTTGCTTAGCAACTGTCTTGTTTAACAACATATTTTTTTCGCTCAATTGTGGTTGTAAGTTAAGGAGTACCTATACATCTCATTCACGGACTCTTTAGACTTTCATTTCATGAGAACAATTACTCACCTCCTCTCCAAATATATTTGCACCAGAGAAATAATATTCCAAAGGTGCTTTTTCAAAAGGAAAACTTTCTGTTTTTCCTTGAAGACATTTCACTTCTCATCTAAGAAGCTTCTTCAGTTCTGACTGAATAGTTCGGTGTTGTGGCCCACTAACTGCCAGCGGAGTTGGTGGCAGACTCGGATAATGAGGAGGTTGGGGAGGAATTTGGGCCAGTCCTGGAGTCTGGGGAAGGCTCTGATGGATGCTCTGTGTCGGATGCAGAGATAGAGTAAGGGCCATCCGACATTTCTCAGCAGCCTTCGGAGTTGGAGATGTGGGGAAGAAGAACAGCTGGGGCCTGTTCCAAATGCACATATACGCAGAGCTGTCAGGAGAGGAGAACAACTGAAGAACAGAGGCCGACTCAGGAAGAAAGGCACACATGGATGCTGAATGGCCCCTCCCTGGCTGGTGTTGTGACCTAGGCCCAAGTAGTTATTACCAGACACAATCAGTCCTAAACAAACATATTTTGTTAGAACAGCTGAGAATTACTTCATTCGCAGCTTAGTCCAAATTAATTCCAAAACAAGTCCTTCAGAAAAAGTCCTTTGGCCTTATCACAAACCTTTGTCTTCTTTGGCACCCTGCCAAAGGCTTTTCTTGGCAAAGCCCCATGAAGTTCAGAAACAAGAGACACCGACAAGAAACAAATGTAGCAACGTTGCTTTCTACAAAGAGCCCAAGAGCCATTGCTGCTCTTTTAAGCCTTCTGGGTGGGGCCAATCATCTCCTGGCCTTACTCCTGAGTCGTCCTTTTTGCTTTAGCTGCTCTTGCCTTCTGGCAGTTCTACGCATGCGTGCACTATGAACAGGCTCCTCCTGTTCCTCTGCCTCTCTGCTATCCGCCTCTGAAGGCTCCGGAGTCTGCGCATCGCTCCCAGATGGCCCTGGCCCCATCTCTGTCTCCGACGCAGAGTCCTCATCCGGGCCTTCCCCTGACTCCAGGACTGACCCATTGTCCTCGCCAGCTTCCTCACTGTCTGACTCCGCTGCCAGCTCCGCAGGCTGCTGGTGGACCACAACAGCTGGGGAATAAATAGAAGCAAAGGGGGACTGGTGGTTACAGGAGACAACCATTAGTATTTCTTTCAGAAGATTTGCTTATCATGGTTTATACCACAGAGACTTCTTGTCAGGAATTAATTTACAGCTTTGAGACTGGAAGCTCTCAGCCTGGCAATTATCCAAGAACTGATAAGGTCTGTTATTGCAACTAACCCTTGGAAGGATTATTGCCTGGACTTTTCTGTGTGTGAATTCCATGAATTCACAGTAGCTAAATAAAGAGGGGGTTTTTTGGGACAAGGAGTCTGTTTCTTGGTTCTGCTAAGGCTGGGTCAGAACTTTTGGAACATTTCATCAGAACTGAAGAAGCTTCTCGGAAGAGAAGCAAAACATCTTCAAGGAAAAAAAAACAAAGAAAGTCCAGTTGCCTTTGGAAAAAAGCATTTTTGGGACAACCATGTCCTGGATAACTGAGAATCTCTATAAACCATGAGAAAAAATACCGTCGATCGTGCAGGAAGAATTCTTTCTCCTTCCCTGTTTTTCTTGCCCTCTCTCTGTGTCCCCCCCCCTTAATTTCTTCATTTATCACCCTAAATCTGTCAGTATAAATCCCTTAACCTTTTTCAGCCACAGAGGTAGCAATTCTGAACCAGGGGAAAAAATGAACTTCGGTAGTATTATGACCCAAAGTGGTTTTCCTCTAATTGAAACAAATGTTTACTTAGAGCAAGAGTTTGCAGCAGCCAGGGCAGCGATAATGAATCTCTGGAACATATAATACGTCACTCATACATTTCTGGAAGAAGCACCTTGCTCCCCTCGTCAGAATGGGAGACAAATATATTCATCACTTGCCTAGGCTTTGCCGTTTAACAATCGGTTCCCCCTATCTTCCATTCAGACGGAAGAATTTCAATCTTCCGCCAGCGCGCACCGAAAGGGCATATTGACGTGTGGAGCCACTGCAAAGTAAGACATATTGCGATAATTAGCAAAATTATTCCTAGCATGGCATAAGCAATTATAGGATTAATAACTACCCAACCACAGAGCATTTGGAAACGCAAGCTAGACAGGTCATCAATAAAAAAACCAACAACAGCGGAATTGAGGGCTTTTCGGGAGCCTGCATTTGACGTTGACAAAAAAGGGATGGGATCGCTTTGCTGAAAGACGGAAGGAGCCCATTTACAAAAAATTCATCTGGAAGAGTTCGCCTTTATTTTAAAAAAACGGGGGGAAAAGGCCCAGCTGAAGCCGCTGCCTTTGATAGTCACACTAATGTACCATGTAAGTTGTATTTAATTTTGTGTTCTGATCAGAAGGAACAGCTCGTAGTGACTTCCTAATTAGTCTTCTGCCTGCAGCAAAAGTTTTTCCCTTCTATGCTCGGCTTTAGCCTTCAACTCATGTAATAGTGGCACGGAAACACTGATGATTTGGGATGTATGAAGATGCATCGCTCACGGGCTAGGCAAAGCTCTTTTTTTGATGGGAAAATGGGAGTCTGCCAATTACATCAGTTTCTCATCAACGTGTTCTGACGCCAAAGCGACAGTGACTCCCATTTGCCGGTCAACATATTTTAAAGAAGCAACAAGATGGATGGACTCAGTTACAGTAGTGATGAGGTCACCCTTGGGAGAGCTGTAAGACCAAGTTAGAGATATATCATCGTGGAGAACAGAACAGAACAGAAAGAACAGAACAGAACAGAACAAGCATTTAGCAATCGCACTCAGACTTATGTACTGTTTCACAGTGTTTTACAACCCACTCTAAGCAATTTACAGAGTCAGCATCTTGCCACCAACAATCTGGGTCCTCATTTTACCGACCTCGGAAGGGTGGAAGGCTGAGTCCATTTTGAACCGGTGAGATTTGAACTGCCAAGTTGCCAGCAGCTGGAAGTCAGCAGAAGTAGCCTGCAGTACTTCATTCTAACCACTGCACCATCACTCGAAAGAATAGAATAGAATAGAATAGAATAGAATAGAATAGAATAGAATAGAATAGAATAGAATAGAATAGAATAGAATAGAATAGAATAGGGGAATGGAATGGAATGGAATGGAATGGAATGGAACGGAATGGAATGGAATGGAGTAAACAGAGTTGGAAGGGACCTTGGAGGTCTTCCAGTCCAACCCCCTACTCAGGAAGGAAACCCTATATCATTTCAGACAAATGGTTGTCCACTCTCTTCTTAAAAGCCCCCAGTGTTGGAGGATTCACAACTTCTGGAGGAAAGTTGTTCCACTGATTAATCGTTCTAACTGTCAGGAAGTTTCTTCTTAGTTCTAGGTTGCTTCTCTCCTTGAAAAGATCTACCTCTGCAGTCATTAAGAGTTGACAATGACTCGATGGCATATAATGATCAACCAGTCATGCTTTAAATGAACTGCATTGTTTTATTTCTTTGACTTTGAGACAGGGAGCTATTAAGGAAGGCACCATATTGGATAATAATCTTAAAGTATGAAGATCTAAAACATTGAAATTTATTTATTTATTTTGTACAAGATAGCAGCTATAGGTATAAACATAAACATAAACAAAGGAAGCACAGATAAATGGGGACAATAGGACGGGGACAGTAGGCACGCTGGTGCGCCTATGCATACCCCCTTTACGGAACTCTTAGGAATGGGGTGAGGTCCACGGTAGACAGTTTGAGGTTGAAGCTATGAGGGTTTGAGGCTGTAACAATGGAGTCGGGTAGAGTATTCCAGGCATTGACCACTCTATTGCTGAAGTCGTATTTTCTGCAATCAAGTTTGAAGCGGTTTACCTTGAGTTTGTATCTATTGTTTGCCCGTGTATTATTGTGGTTGTAGCTGAAGAAGTCATTGACAGATAAGACGTTGTAGCAGTCAATTTTGTGTACTATGCTTAGATCAGAACACAGGCGGCGTAGTTCCAGATTGTCCAAGCCCAGAATTTCAAACCTGGTGGCATAAGGGATTCTACTGTGAGTAGAGGAGTGGAGTACTCTTCTCGTGAAATACCTCTGGACCTGCTCAATCTTGTTAATGTCCGATATACAGTGTGGATTCCATGCTGTATTCAAGAATTGTTCTGGCAAAGGTTTTGTATGCCCTAGTTAGCAATACAATGTTGAAAGATTATGATATAACCCAACTATCCTAGCAGTTCTCAGAACACTGGATGGAATACCTAAAGATTTTGGATGGCACTTAGAAAATCTCTGTGTTGCAGATTTTCAATTAGAGAAGCTGTGGTGGCACAGTGGTTAGAATGCAGTATTGCAGGCTGACTCTGCCCACTGCCAGGAGTTCGATCCTGACCGGCTCAAGGTTGACTCATCCTTCCATCCTTCCAAGGTTGGTAAAATGAGGACCCCGATTGTTGGGGGGCAACAGGCTGACTCTGTAAAACCACTGAGAGAGGGCTATAAAGCACTATGAAGTAGTATATAAGTCTAAGTGCAATGGCTATTGGTACAGAAACCACATTTTTCTGATACATAAAATAAAAAAAAATGTTTATATGTATGAACTTCAGAATTTAATTGTTTCCATTTCCCTTTCAAAGGCTTTGTGTGTGGTATAAAAACATATTTCCACTCACAAGGAATAGCTGTCCCCTTGCTTCCTGAATCAATTTGAATGTTGTCCATGTAAGAGAGAGAGTTGTTATATTTTCAAAGACCGTGACTCAAAGCACAGCATGTTTCCACATTAGTACAAAAAAGGGAAAAAGATATTACAAAGCACACATTTATTTAGAAGGACTCAAGAGGTGGATAAAAATGCCAAATCCAAAATGAACATCTGGCTGACTGCGTGTCATGCCCCCGTTGGAGTCTGAATCTGTGTGGGAAGATGAGCTGGAACAAGAATTGATTGAGAGGGCAGCTCCGTTGGCCTTGGAGGAAACTGGGGAAGGACAGAATCAGTCCAGGCAAGGCTTTTCAGAATTAGAAAGGCTTACAGACAGGGAGGAGCTGGAGAGACAGAGAAAGGACCACCCCTCCTGATCCTAGAGCATGGAGAGAAGAGAGAAGGCGAGAACAATCCAGACTGAGCCAGCTACGAGGGAGGAGAGTGCCCCGCCCCCCTTCACAAGGCACAGCTGCAGACTGAAATGTAAGGAGATGCCAGTGGGAGGGGCATTTGTTGGGAACAAGCATTGAATCTGTGGAGCCTTGTGTGCACTTGCCGATGTCTGAAGATTACTGTGCTCTGTCTTGTTGGGCTTGCTTGGTTTGCCTGCTTCACTGAACTTCTTGCTCTGGTTACTGTTTGGCTAACCTGACTTACTGGACCACTCACAGCCAGAGGCTGCTGAAGGTACATGTGAGAGCTTTGCTCCAGGACTTGTAGTAAACGTGGGGACGTTTGGGGGCAACGTTGGAGCAATAAAGGGGAGTTAGACCTGTTCTCTGGCTGTGTTGCTTTTGTGCCACACCCCAAGTCATCATACTGTATGATCAATCATAATCATATATTTTGGAGGTATTCTATTCTCTCTCTTTTCTCTCTCTCTCTCTCTCTCTCTCTCTCTCTCTCTCTCTCTCTCTCTCTCTCTCTCTCTCTTTCTCTCTCCCTCCCTCTCTCTCTCTTTTTTTCTCTCTCTCTTCCTCCCTCCCTCCCTCCCCCTCTCTCTCTTTTTTCTCTCTCCCTCCCTCCCTCTCTCTCTCTCTTTCTCTCTCTCTCTCTCCCTCCCTCCCTCCATCTCTCTCTCTTTTTTTCTCTCTCTCTCCCTCTCTCTCTTTTTTTTCTCTCTCTCTCCCTCCCTCTCTCTCTCTCTTTTTCTCTCTCTCTCCCTCCCTCCCTCCCTCTCTTCCTCTCTCTTTTTCTCTCTCTCTCCCTCCCTCTCTCTCTCTTTTTTCTCTCCCTCCCTCCCTCCCTCCCTCTCTCTCTCTCTTTTTTCTCTCTCCCTCCCTCCCTCTCTCTCTTTTTCTCTCTCTCTCCCTCCCTCCCTCCATCTCTCTCTCTCTTTTCTCTCTCTCTCCCTCCCTCCCTCTCTCTCTCTCTTTTTTTTCTCCCTCCCTCCCTCCCTCCCTCCCTCTCTCTCTCTCTCTCTCTCTCTTTCAGTGGCCTCTTGTATGTTATGATTATGTTTCTGCCCTTTTCATAGGTTTATTAGGCATGTCCCAATTGCAAGCTAAATGAGAATGAAAACACCATCCACTTCATCAAGTGTCTAACATCACCCAAAGGATATTTGAGGAGGTCAAACTACGTCTTTCCAAACATGGAAAAGGATACCTAATCCTCAACAAGAACTAGCTTTAAGTTCCTAGATCAGAGGTCTTCAAACTTAGCAGCTTTAAGATTTGTGGACTTCAACTTCCAGAATTTTCCAACCAGCTATGTTGGCTGGAGAATTCTGGGAGTTGAAGTCCACAAGTCTTAAAGCTGCCAAGTTTGAAGGCCTCTGTCCTAGATTATTGTCCCTGTATCCTCAATTAGTATCTTTCATTTAGAAGTTTGAAAATCCCTTCAGTGACTTTGAGTCACATAACAGCACATCACTCTCTGTTTTATACAATTTCATGTTCTTTCGGGCTCGCAAAATTAGAATCAGAAGATAATGCATAGTTATTGTCATTTTTTTTTCCACCCTCCGCACGACTTCCAGATTGTTCAGAGTAATTAAAAATCATGAAAAATTAATTGAAACGAGCTGATTGTTGATGAGTTTTCTGACAGTAATATTAATGCAGTTATTTTGCTGGTGAAAATCCATGAGCCGAAATAACTTGTTAATATTAATTCACTGAAGAGAACACAAAAGAACTTTAGAGAAAAATGTCCTGAGATGAGTCTTTCGAATGCACTAGAGAATCAAGAATGATTTTGGCTGGAGAATGAACACTAAAATTTCTGTTAATGTCCAGATTCACTAGTGAAACTGATCCTGTCTTCACAATTTGAAGGAGAGAACCAACCTAGAACTAAGGAGAGATTTTCTGACAGTGAGAACAATCAACCAATAGAAAGGTTTGCCTTCAGAAGTTGTGGGTGCTCCCACACTGGAGATTTTCAAGAAGAGATTGGACAACCATTTTTCCTGAATGGTATAGAGTCTTCTGACTGAGCAGAAGGTTGGTGTCAGGTTTCGATATCGTCTTCAAATAAAATAAATTGCATTTCCAAACAGATAGTCTTTGAAGAAATCTTTCATTTTATTAAGCACGACAATCTGGCCCCGATCGTGGCGTAGCCAACTCTGGCTTCCTGACCCCAAACCCTCCCTTTCCATTCCCCAAATCTCTGCATCTCATTGGCCTTCTTCCAAATCACTTTCACCATACCTAAGCTCCCAGGAATGCCTCCCTCCCTCTCATCTCCTAGGGGATATTATCTTCAAGGAAAATAAGTAGGTGAAGTGTCAAGCGTCCTCTTGCCAGCTGGCCCCTCTTCTCCTTCTTATGTCAGCACTAGAGTAAATGCAGGTTGAAGTGCTGACAGTTGGATTAGAAGTCTCCAACGGTTCCTCCCAACTCTGTCATTTTGTTATTCTGTTAACAAGAGGCTTAGAAAAGTTTCAGGACTGTCGTTATAGAGGAACAAGATCTAAAATTTGAAATTGTGAAAGTCTTATTTTTCTTCAATGCTTGAAGCATTGAATCGCCTGTGTCAACAAAAGATTAATATGGCTAAGACCCCCCAACTAAGTCTTTCATGTGTCCAATATTTTAAATACGACGCTGGGTGGAATAGTTATATTACTTTTTTTTCGCTGTTTACAATTTTTTTATTAAGTTATAATATAAAATATATAAATAGAAAAGCAAATAGTAGGGGGGGAAGGGAGAGAAAAGGGAAGGGAGAAGTGTAGAAAAGTGTAGAAGGGAAAAAAGAAAAAAAAGGCATTGACTTCTGACTTCCTCTGGCACAGTAGAATAAAATAATACATCAAACCTCAACCTTTTTACTTTTCCATAATAGTATAAACTAGCCATTTCTATAACAACGTATCTATCTAATCAGTAACACCCGAAAGCAAAGTTTCATTTTCTTGCCCCACCTCGAGCACAAAGTCCAGAAGTGGTTTCCAAGTAGAAACAAAAGCATTTATTCTTTGTTCAAAGCAGTCAACTTAGCTATGTCTCTGTTAACTCCCTCAATTTTTGTAGCCATTCATCCATTGCGGGAATTGAAATGTCTTTCCGTAGAATAAGAATATTACTAAGTTTTAGTATTTCAATTGTTCAGGTAATTTCCACACCTTTCCACTTTGTTTGATACAGAAATACAGGAGAATATATATTGCTCTTGACTAGTCACATGAGTTTGAAATATGACACTCACTTGGAAACAAAATATTGTATACAAAACCCAATTGCAATGAAATATATCTTCAGGGGGGAAAATTCTCAGATTAATCAAAAGTCTGGCGAATTTTTTAAAAAATGAAATGTTACAGCTTTCATTATGCACCAGAAAAAGCGCACTGCATTGGGAGCAGATCATGTACAGTACACCTCGGTTTCCTGAACAAAAGGCCAACCTGACACAGCAGAACTAATATGAATAATAACGAATAAATAAATCAGTGAGAGGGTTCGAAAAAGAGTCAAGGAAAACATATATCTAAAGAACACGAAGGAAAGGAAAGTTGGGGAAATGTTTCCTGCAGAAAACAAATGCTGCCCAGGTTTCCTACAACACATGAAGAAGAGAAAATGGAAGAGAATCCCATGTGGTGAGCTAATAGGCCATTGCATCAGATTTGTCTAAAAACTAGATTGTGTGGCTAAATCAGCCCATTTAACACGTATTTTGAGTTTTACTGAGCAGGCCTAATCTGACAAAGTTCAAATTCTCCAGGAATTAAAAGTTCTTCTCTGATGTATGATACATTGCAACAAGGCTGTAGAGATGTCTCCCAACCACACCATTGATTCTTTATCAAGAACCCCCATTAGGAGGATAACCTGAGCACAGGATTCAAGAATCCTTATGATCAGTCATCATGGGTGATCCAATCACACATTGACTGAATACGGAGAAGACTGAAGACATCTTTGGGATTGTGGGAAATTCCTCATTTAGAATAGAATAGAATAGAATAGAATAGAATAGAATAGAATAGAATAGAATAGAATAGAATAGAATAGAATAGAATAGAATAGAATAACAGAGTTGGAAGGGATCTTGGAGGTCTTCTAGTCCAACCCCCTGCTTAGGCAGGAAACCCTATACCATTTCAGACAAATGGTTATCCAATCTCTTCTTAAAAATTTCCAGTGTTCTGGAGGCAAGTGGTTCCACTTATTAATTGTTCTAACTGTCAGGAAATTTCTCCTTAGTTCTAGGTTGCTTCTCTCCTTGATTAATTTCCATCTCTTGCTTCTTGTCCTGCCTTCAGGTGCTTTGGAGAATAGGTTGACTCCCTCATCATTGTGGCAACCCCTCAAATATTGGAAGACTGCTACTGTCACCCCTAGTCCTTCTCATCAAACTAGACATGCCCAATTCCTTCAACTGTTCTTCATATGTTTTAGCCTCCAGCCCACTAATCATCTTCGTTACTCTTCTCTGCACTCTTTCTAGAGTCTCAACGTATATATTTTTTTTTAGATTGTGGTGACCAAAACTGGATGCAGGATTCCAAGTCCGGTCTTACTAAGGCTTTGTAAAGCCATTCTCGCCCATTGATGGCGAGACCCAACCGAGGCTCGACAGCCATACTAATACTTCATACAATCTCAATTCTATCCTTCTGTTAATGCAGCCCAGGATTGCATTGGCTTTTACAAAGCCACCATTGTGCCATATATAGAATGAACAAAGGAAAAGGGAATTGAAAGACTGATCCAAGCCCTTAAAATTCATCCAGAGTTGGATTTGTGTTTTTGGTTTTTTTTTTTTTTTTTACTTCAGTGGGATGTAAATTTTGCCCAAGATGTAATGAGGTTTTGCTTGATTTTCATAACTAATAAAGCCTGTGGGAGTTATGTTGAATTAATTTGGAAGTCGCAGGATGATAAAAAGGACGGGTGAGCAGAAGGTTCTGCAGATGGGCCATTCTTGGAGAAAGGATGGGAAATTATAGCTCTTTAGCTGTAGGGAGCAACGGAGCGTTCTAATAATTGCTAAGCGATAAGGTTTCTGCAGGCTGATTGCAACGCTCTAGTACATTGAACGATGTATTGTTTTTAAGACTGTCGCCAAATTTTCCATTGTTATTATTATTATTATTTTTTAAAGAAGAAGCTATAAACTATCTACATTGGTGTCTTCCGGTATCTTTGTGCTCCTTTCTTTTTTTCTTTCAATTGCTCCTCAATTTTCAGAAGATTCCTGCTGTGACCACGTCTTTGAAGAGTACAGTTTAAAAATATATGTTCCCTGTTTTTCCATGTAATGTTCACTGAATGATTTACTTAAAGGAGAGGAAAAAAAAATTAGGAATTCAAGTGATCTGACACGGAGTTTCTGCATTGAGATGTCCTGGTTCATTTCCTGTTTTATGGAGATGTAATAAAGGAAGGAAGGAGGGAGTGAGTGAGGGAGGGAGGGAGGGAGGGAGGGAAGGAAGGAAGGAAGGAAGGAAGGAAGGAAGGAAGGAAGGAAGGAAGGAAGGAAGGAAAGAAAGAAGGAAGGAGAGAGGGAGGGAGGCCTCCCAAACCTCCCAAACCCTCTGCAGGCCCCGTTTTTGCAAAAAAAATGGACCTGTTTTTCACAAAAATGGGATGCACAGGGTGGGGTTTCAGGAGGCCAAAAATAGCTGTATTTGGTGTATAAAATGTACCAACATTTCCACCCTCTTTTGGGGGTGGGAAGTTGTGTCTTCTAGTCTGAAAAGTACGGTATCTGGTGAAAACCAACTCTGAAGGCTCCCATAATTTTCACCTGATTAAAAGTAAACATTTATCACTTTCTCAAAACAATCAGTCCCATGGTCCAATCACAGCGCGGTCCGGTTACCTGGTGACATGACTCCTCCTTCCTCCGACCAGGTGTGAGAATGTCCTTGGTTCCCAAGAGAAAATATTTTGTTTTGGCTACAGAATCCCAACTATCTCGAATCTCCCCCCCTCCCTATCCCTCAGTTCCAGTGTGGCTTTGGTCAGGTCAGCCTCAGGGTTGACAATCCACTGACTTGGTTTGGGCATAACTTGGGCTTGATTTGGGCTTGGCTTGGCTTGACTTGGGCTTGGCTTGGCTTGGCTTGGCTTGGCTTGGCTTGGCTTGGCTTGGCTTGGCTTGGCTTGGCTTGGCTTCGGCTGGGGGTTCCCATCATCTCGGGGCCAGAACTGAAGGGAGTTGGATTCTTGTATCTGCGCATGAGAACAGGAGGTGTTCTCCATTTCAGAAGCTCAACAGCATTGTTAGGATATGGTGTGAGCCTAACAGGTTGTCCAGGCAATATATGTGTTCTGTGACTTTAACATGAATATGTATTGTGTGACTTTAAAGTTTCACTGCTGATTCATTGTAATGCTGAGTCATGCTGTAATTAGATAATCACTGGTTGTAAACGTATTTAAGAAAGGTACTGTAACATATTCAGTTGATGATAAGCTACCATAGTGTGTGGAGTTGTGACCATTGTGCTATCATCGGTTGGATGGATCTGCTACCATCGTGGTTTGTGAACCAGAGTGAGTTTGTTATTCTAACCAACTACTGTTTGTGTGGTAAAAAAAGTTGGACTGATTTAACTGGCAAAGACTTGGATTGATTTAAAGACTATGAGATTCTTTTTTCACTATAAAGTAAACTTTTGATAAACCAGTTTGCACATCTCTTATTCATTGCTCTCAGCAACGTTTCTCTGTGCTCTACACTCTGCTGGTTGGTAACACAACAACAATATCCTTAACTAGCATGCACAAGCAGGCACACACACACACACACACACACACACACACACACACACACACACTTTCTAATACCCTTAATTTATACTCCCTCCCTTCCCAAGTGATGCCTGCCTTCACCTAAGCTTAAGGTTCCTTCCTTGCAGGCCTGGCCTTGTCGACTCCTCCAGGAGAGTCCCAACCTAGAAACAGTGGTGGGCTGCTGCCAGTTTGGACTGGTTCAGCCAAACTGATAGTTGCAATTTGTGGGTGGGCCCACTTCCACCCACCGGCCTGCCCACCGGCCCACCCGCCCTTACGCTATGCTGTCCTATTTAGCCGTGTTTTTTAAGATGCACGCATGCGTGCAAGCCATGTGCACGAGCGAAGTGCATGCCTGGAAGGCCACTTGCATACGTGGAAGGCACACGCATGAGCGAAGTGAGTGTGCATGTGCACATGCTCACATTTTCAGTGCTGGGTGAACCGGTTATTAATTTATGTGCCGCCCACCTCTTCCTAGAAGCAAGGAGAAATCAAGGAGAGAAGCAACCTAGAACTAAGGAGTAACTTCCTAACAGTGAGAACAATTAACCAGTGGAACAGCTTTCCACAAGAACTTGTAGGTGCTCCATCACTGGTGGTTTTTAAGAAGAGACTGGACTGCCATTTGTCTGAAATGGTATAGGCCCATGATGGCGAACCTATGGCATGCATGCCACAGGTGGCATGCAGTGCCCTCTCTGCGGGCACCTGAGCCATCACCCCAGCTCAGCTCCACCGTCAGCCAGCTGATTTTCGGGTCTCTGCCATGCATGTGGGAGACATGCACACATGAATGGGGGCAGGGAAGTGCAGGGGGTCACGTACGCACGCATGTGCGGGTGGGCGGGGTGCACGGGGGGGTCGCGCACGCATTATATTATGGGTTATAAGTGCAGGGAGGCCTAATAGGCCCAAAACGGCACACTGGGGAGCAAGGGGGGGTCACGCATGCATGCACAGGGGGAGGGGCATGTGGGGGGGTCACATGCATATTGCATTATGGGTGCAGGAACGCGCTTTCGGCACGCAACAACAAAAATCTCCAACATAGAAGACCCTTTCAGCTCTATTCTGATTGAATTGATTTCCTAACAGTGAGGACTTCTAGAATCATATTTTCTAAATGTTGTGAAACGCGCTCAGGACGGCTGCTTTCCGCACACTGAAAAGAGCCTCCGGAGTGTTCAGAAGGAAACAAAAAAACCCTCTGATCTGTGGAACAACTTCTAAAAAGTTAAAATAATTCTGTTGGGGGGCCCTATGAAGAATATAATGAGGAAAAAAAAGCCAGCACTGCAGAGTTTAAGTGCGCGGATTTGGTACAGTCATCTGCGAGGGGCACTTTCCTTTACTCAGCTTTATAGTTTCAATTAGGAGTTCACCTACTCCAAAGACCTTTCCCGGGCTGAGCTCTGAGAGATTGTAATTGGCTGACCTCCCCTGATCTTCAAAGCTGCTGGAGTCGATGGAGATCCTAACTTGGAGACAACAGGAAAATGGCAAAGAATAGCAAAATTTCACTGCGCCGTGGGGCGAAATCGATACCTCTCCAAAGAGGCTGCACACTCATTCCCAAAAAACCTATGGGGAAGATGTGCAAGCATGAGCAATTCCCCTATGGAAGAAGACGGCATTGCCATCTTCATGTGGATGTCCAAAGCAAGTCTTTCCAATGTTATTTGTTTGTTTGTTTGTTTGTTTGTTTGTTTGTAACCTGCCTTTACTAATTTTACAAATAAAGCAGCGAATGTATTCGATGCACTTCCCTCCTCCTGTTTGCCCTCCAATGCCAACCCCGTGAGATGGGTTGGGCTGAGAGAGAGAGAGAGAGAAACTGGTCCAAAATCTCCCAGCTGGTTTTCATGCCTTAAATTGGGACTAGAACTCACAGTCACCTGGTGATTGGCCCAAGATCACCCAGCTGGCTTTCATGACTAAGATAGGACTTGAACTCATTGTCTCCCACTTTTTTTCTTTTTTTTTTTGAAACATGTTTAAAGCATGCCCTATCCATAATTCTCACTACAGCATCCTAGTATCTCAAGCGGAAGGAAGGAAGGAAGGAAGAAAGAAGGAAGGAAGGAAGGAAGGAGGAAGGAAGGAAGGAAGGAAGGAAGGAAGGAAAGAAAGAAAGAAAGAAAGAAAGAAAGAAAGAAAGAAAGAAAGAAAGAAAAAAAGAAAGAAAAAAAAGAGGGAAGAGAGAGACAAAGGAAGGAAGGAAAGAAAGAGAGAGGAAGGAAGGAAGGAAGGGAGGGAGGAAGGAAGGGAGGGAGGAAGGAAAGAAGGGGGAAGAGAAAGTGGAAGGAAGGGAAAAAGAAAGAAAAAGAAAGAAAGAGGTAATAGAGAGAGAAAGGAAGGAAGGAAGGAAGGAAGGAAGGAAGGAAGGAAGAAAGAAAGAAAGAAAGAAAGAAAGAAAGAAAGAAAGAAAGAAAGAAAGAAAGAAAGAAAGAAAGAAAGAAAGAAAGAAAGAAAGAGGAAGGGAATCATCTTTGGAAGAATCAATGAAAGGCAAGTGACAATACAGGCACAATAACATCATAAATTTAGACTTAAGGACCTCCACAAAAAGCTTCAAGGTTCAACCAAATCTATGCATTAAAAAAAAAACTTACCTCTACAGGATAACCTGCCTCTGCTAATACTTGAGACCTTACCAAAAATTAAATATATATCTTTGTAGGAGAAGAGCAGGCAAAGTTGAGGGAGTGGAGTTAAGTGTGTCATCAGCTTAGAGTCATGACGTTGCCACAAACGTCCAAATCTGACCCCACTTGAATTCCATTGAATTCTTATCTGGTTCCAATTTAATACTGAATTTTAGTTGGCTAGATTATTGTGCATAGGCTCGTGCAATAAATCTTTGTAACACAACTTTAATGTTTGGCCTTCATCCTTCACTCCTGGCACTCTTCTGCTCTCTAGCTGTGACTTTTTTGGGGGGAGCAGGGGTGGGATTGAAAAATTTTAGCAGCTGGTTCTCTGACAGGATGCTGAGTGGACATGGCCATGGGGCGTGGCCTAGTTAGCTTCCTGCATGATGGCGGGGGCCGTTTTCACACTCCCCAGGGTCCTGAGGCTTTCTTTGAGCTTCCGGATGGATGAAAATGGTCTCCTCAGGTTCCGGAGGCCCTCAGTAGGTCAAAAATGGGCCCATTTCTAGATTTCTGGTACTTCAAATAGGCACATTTTTGTCCTCCCCAGGCTCCAGAGGCATTTCTCGAGTCTCCGGGAGGGCGAAAATGGCCTCCCCTAGGCTCTAGGAGCCCTCTGGAGGCCGGAAACAGGCCTGTTTCTGAACTTCCGGTACTTCCAGTAGGCCCGTTTTTCACTCTTCCAGAGACTCCGTGTGGGCCCTGCACTTACCTGGCATCCAAAATGGGTCATGTGGAGATTCCTGGGGGGGGAGGGGGGAGGGGGGGAGCTCAGCCAGTCCTTGCAACTACTGGTTCAGTGAACCAGATTAAAATTAACATCCGGTTAACCCAAACTGGTCTGAACCAGCTGAATCCCACCACTGGTGTGTGTGTGTGTGTGTGTGTGTGTGTGTGTGTGTGTGTGTGTGTGTGTGGCTTCTTTGTTTATTTTTGAATAAAATGCAATTACATTTGCAGGCATAACCATCGTGTCCGAGGAGGGAAAACTAAGCAGAGGAAGAACTTAGGAAGCAAAGCTTCTTAAATTTCATTTCATTTTTTTCCACAAGGAAAGTGCTTGTGCTTTGCTTTTCGACATAATTACATGACATTTGATGGTGTATTTTCCTCTCTGCGGGGGATAAGTCTTAGCAAAGTTCAGGTACATTTTTTTTCCTGCAATGGAAGAATAATTAAAATGTATTTATTACACTGTCCTAACAGCAGCAGTGGGTTTCACATTTTGTTACCACTGGTTCGCCCCGCGTGCACACGCTGAAGGCGCGTACCTTCCATGCATGTGCCCGGCCTCAAAAACGTGCCTAAATAGGACATCATAGAGCTGGGGGGGGTGGATGAGCCCATCCGCAATTTCCGCTACCGATTCACCCAAACCTGTCCGAACCGGCTGAATACCACCTCTGCCTAACAGATAGCACCAGTGAATTACTGGGAATGGTGGCTTGCAACTTCTCATCTGCTTTCAAGAATTCCCATGAGAGATCAACAGCTTTTGGAATTTTCACAGAATTGAGATTCAAAACTTTTTGGGGGAGTTTTAACAGAATTTGAGATTCAAAACTTTTGTTCACACCGCCAATATTTCAGCCAGGGGTTTCACTGAAATCCCTTCCTAAAACCACAAAGTACCTCTCTCTATTTTTTTGTTCTTCCTCTAATAATTTTCTTTAGCATTTTTAATTTTTTTTTTTTAATTAAATCCCAAGAGCCCCTCTTTCCAACCCTTTTTAAAGGGCACCACTGAATGGTCAAAAAACTGGAAACAGCTTCTGATGAAGAAATTATTAAGAAAATGTTGGACTGTGCTGAAATGAGTAAATTGACATTTGAAATAAGAGAACAGTAAATGGTCCTCCTTTCCAATCAGCCTCCAGCCTCCATTTTGTCTCCAGTGTCTTTCTCCCAGCTTGGAACTGAACCAGATGGATAATTCTTCCCACACCACCAAAACCCCAATCATCTATGCCTGTTGATCACCACTATGGAGAGATACAATCAAGATCAAGGGAGGTACTAATACCACTCTGTAAAGCCTTAGTAAGACCACACCTAGAGTACTGCATCCAGTTTGGTCACCACACTATGATCTTGAGGCTCTAGAAAAAGTGCAGAGAAGAGCAACCAGGATGATTAGGGGACTGGAGGCTAAAACATATCATGAACGGTTGCAGGAACTGGGCATGGCTAGTCTAGTGAAGGGAAGGACCAGGGGAGACATGATAGCAGTCTTCCACTATTTGAGGGGCTGCCACAGAGAGGAAGGGGTCAAACTATTTTCCAAGGCACCTGAAGGCCAGACAAGGAATAATGGATGGAAACTGATCAAGGAGAGATTTAATCTGGAAATAAGGAGAAATTTTCTGACAGTGAGAACAATCAACCAATGGAACAGAAGTTTCCTTTGGAAGTTGTAGGAGCTTTGTCAGAAGTGATGTAGGATCTCCTGCTTAGGCGGGGGGTTGGACTAGATGCCCTACAAGGTCCCTTCCAACTCTGTTAATCTGTTTAAATGGATAAATGTTGTATGTGATGCTGGTAGATCAAACTTAATTGATAATCATCTGGAAGTGAGACAATATTCACACATTTGAGGCAAATGGGCGAAGCCATGTTTTTTTATTCTATCTTTTTTTTTTAAAAAAATAGTTCCTCCCAAAATTCAGTGCCCGTCTGTGTATTGAAATAGCATTGTAGTCTTGGGTTTCATTCTGTCTCTTTCTATAATGTTTGGTCAATTTTAAGAGCTAATCTGCTTTTTAAATCCGTTGTTCTCCATTAATCAAGTCACGTATTAACATGTAAGAAATAAAACCCACACCGTTTTAAGTTACAGAACATCGATAGGCATTTAAAAAAATATATTTGTCCTAATATAAGCACACCCTCATGAGAATTCTTAGCGATTCCTCTCAACAAATTGCATCGCCTACCCTTTAACCTCACACAAAGCAATTTGGTTCCTAACAAAAATAATTATTTTAATCACACTCTGCTTTCCTGGGCGATTCTATCAAGATAGACAATTTAAAAATTCTTGTTGACCCTGGCTAAAGTCAGATCAGCTGCAAGGCAAAACTATCACTAGCCAATGTATATGGAATTTGTATCGAGGGAAACGGTATCTTTTCTTAAATTGGAAATAATATTTCTAGCAAGGACGTGTTTCTTTTCAGAGTTAATTTTATCACAGAATGCTTAACACGGTGTGGCTGTTACTGAACTAATTCAGTTCTGAACTAGTTCAGTTATATTACTATGGTAATATAAGCCCCAGCTGTCAGATAACAAAAAACAAACAAACAAACAAACAAAAACAGCTGTCTAATATTAATAAACATGCAGGAAAGAAAGAAAGAAAGCTTTTGTATCTGTAGCACCATTGGATGATTTAAGTTTGAAACTGAATTTTCAAAAAATTGAAATGGTGCAACTTACTAATGATGTCATAAGAAGGACATGACCTACCCGTGATTTTTGCTACCGGTTCGGGCGAACCAGTCCAAACCAGCTGGATACTGTTGTATACTGAGCATGATCTATGAGAGCGCCCCCTAGTGCAATGGTATTAAGTGTCCTGGGCTGTGATTGGGTAAGCATGCCGGTCAGCCCGGTGATTGGTTACATATGTTTTGACAGTAGTATATAAGAAGTTTCAGAGCCAGTTACGTTCGTTCTTTGCAATCTCAATGTGTTCGTCAGCTGTTGCGTGTTCATGCATTAAAGAGAAGTTACCTCAGAAATGAGAACTGGGTTTCCTGATTGTTATTGAAAGAATCTGATATTTATTAGATACCACCTCTGCTAACAATCAGGAGGACAGGCGACATAGGATTCTGTCACAAGATCTTCATTTGAGCAGACTTTTGAACTGCTAGGTTGGCAGAAGCTGGGAGAAGTAACGGGAGCTCACCCTGTTACGCAGCACTAGAGATTCGAACCGCTGAACTGCCAACCTTTCGATCGACAAGCTCAACATCTTACCCACTGAACCACTGCATCTCTTTTACCGTAGAGGTTGCCTTCATGAAAACAAAAAACAAAAAACCCAACTCTCTACAGCAAAAATGCTCCCCACAGTATCATTTGGGACAGAGGAAGCTTGCAAGGTTAAATAATTCGGCCTTCCCTTTAATTCTGAGGGAATTTGATTCTCCCATGGTTAAAAATATTGCAGATATGAGAAGAGAAAAACTTTGTTAGGTTGGTCTTTGAGGGACATTTGCATGAAACGCTCAACCAGGCTCCCTTTGCACTCCAGAAGTTAAATCAAACCACAGAGCACAAGACAATTCAACCAAAGCTTCAACCTTTATGAATTTATCATGAAACTATCCCAATTAAATTAATGGGATTCATGGAAGAATAGGGAGGCAATTTTTTTTATTGATCCTATTTATTTCAGTGCCGTGTAGAAAAAGATCTTTTTCAAAAAATAGTTCTGACTATTTCTCCTATTGCGTGAGAAAGCAAATATGAGAAGACTCACAAAGGAAGGATCAAAACGAGTGTCTGTTGTGGTCCACCAGCAGCCTGCAGAGCTGGCAGCGGAGTCAGACAGTGAGGAGGCTGGGGAGGAAAATGGGCCAGTCCTGGAGGATGGGGAAGGGCCAGATGAGGGCTCTGCGTCGGAGGCAGAGATGGGGCCAGGGCCATCGGGGAGTGATGTGCGGACTCCGGAGCCTCCTGAGGCTGACAGCAGAGAGGCAGAGGAACAGGAGGAGCCTATTCTTAGTGTGATGGCTCAACTATTTGCCTGACTCTTGCTTGGGCAGAGGGTTGGACTAGAAAACCTCCAAGGTCCCTTCCAACTCTATTATTCTATGTTGAATGTTCTGTGAATTACGATCCATTTGTTCTATGAATTATGATCCACTGTAATGCCAACCCATCTTAAACCTAAGAGTTACAAGACAACCACCAGCCCTGTTGCACTGTATGGCACTGAATGCTGGGCAGCAGCAACAGGGACCAAAATCTATCTCCATGCCATGGAAATGTGAAGGCTCCGTTGGATATTGGGCACCATCCTTCTCGACCACATCACAAATGACACCATTTAACAGCATTTTGGTGTGGAACCAATTATAGAGAAGATGAGAGAAGGCTGGCTCCACTGTTATGGATATGTCCAGAGAGCAGCACCTTCCATCGTGGCCAAGACTGCCTACCAACTAGAAGTCGATGGATGGTGACCTCGTGGGTGCCCAAACAGAGATCAACAAAGATATGGAAGCTGTGGGCCTGCACCCTGGAAATGCAGCTGATCGTGCAAAGTGTGTTCAATGATCCAAAAACCGGCCTCTGTACTTGTGGGGATAGTCTAGGAAGAAGAAGAAGAAGAAGAAGAAGAAGAAGAAGAAGAAGAAGAAGAAGAAGAAGAAGAAGAAGAAGAAGAAGAAGAAGAAGGAGGAGGAGGAGGAGGAGGAGGAGGAGGAGGAGGAGGAGGAGGAGGAGGAGGAGGAGGAGGAGGAGGAGGAGAAGGAGAAGGGGAAGGGGAAGAGGAGGAGGAGGAGGAGGAGGAGGAGGAGGAAGAAGAAGAAGAAGAAGAAGAAGAAGAAGAAGAAGAAGAAGAAGAAGAAGAAGAAGAAGAAGAAGAAGAAGAAGAAGAAGAAGAAGAAGAAGAAGAAGAAGAAGAAGAAGAAGAAGAAGAAGAAGAAGCAAGTTCACTGTACTTTCACCTAGGGGACTCTGCAGCAAATGCCATCTTGGAAACTTGGATGCTCTTGAAACATATTCAAAGGCCATCAATCCTTTGTTGAGAAGTTCAGGCATTTCATTGGAAGCTAATTGCCCACGTTCCATCTTATTCAGCCATCCTTCTTCTGACAGTGACCTAAACCAAATGAGCATTTTCCCCCTATTATGTCATATTTCATGAGATGTTCTAAAGTCACACATCGGGTCTATCCATCCCAATAGTTGTCGCATTGCTTTGGCCACGGAGGAAAGAAAGGTGTAGAAAAAGAAGGCCAAGAAAGAAGGTGATTTGGACTTTGGAAGGACGAGGTACAGATACTTTTAAGGAAGAAATAATGTTTTATTTCAGTGTCTTAGTCACACATATGATACTGAAGAATAGGAAGAGAAAGGCCCAATGCATAACAAGTGATAGATATTTTCCCATCTGTGACTAGAAGCATCAGAAATCAATATGAGCCTAGTAGCACTTTTTCAAGCTAACCAGTTTATTAAAAGGTTTGGCCTAGTGGTTAAAGAACTAGGCTTGGATGCAGGAGACCATGAGTTCTACTCCCACCTTAGCCATGAAATCACCAGGAGATGGTGAGTTCTAGTCCAGCCTTAAGCATGAAAGCCAATTTGGTGACCTTAATCCAATCTTATTCTCTCTCTGCCCACTCCACCTCACAGATTGTTATGGTGGGAAAAATAGGATGAAGATTCATCACCTTGAGTTATTTGTCAAAATAGCAAAGGCGGGATATATATATATATAGATGATTGGGGACAGGAGACTAAATCATACAAAGAACGGTTGCAGGAACTGGGCATGGCTGGTCTAGTGAAGAGAAGGACCAGGGGAGACATGACAGCAGTGTTTCAATATTTGAGGGGCTGCCACAGAGAGGAGGAAGGGGACCAAGCTATTTTCCAAAGCACCTCAAGGTCAAACAAAGAACAACGGATGGAAACTGATCAAGGAAAGATTCAACCTGGAAATAAGGAGAAATTTTCTGACAGTGAGAACAATCAACCGAACAGAAGTTGCCTTCGGAAGTTGTGGGAGCTTCATCACTAGAGGGTTTCAAGAAGAGACTGGACTGCCATCTGTCAGAAATGGTGTAGGGTCTCCTGCTTGGGCGGAGGGTTGGACTAGATGACCTACCAGGTCCCTGCTAACTCTGTTTATTCTGTTAAATAAATAATTGGCTAGGGAGGGGTTTCTCATTGGGGATGATTGACAGATTAATAACAGATCCCACCTCTCCCTCCTGCTGTATATATACTCTACATAGTATACTCTAGAGCTGAGTATTTGAATCTTTACAGTAAATTTATCTATATTGACTTATATATTGTATAGTTTGTATTTTTTTAATATTGTAAGCCATAGTTACGCTTTGGTAAGTTGAGCAGCCAATAAGTTTTACAAACAAACAAACAAATTGTTGGAAGAAATGTCCATTTGGGTTGGGTTCCAAGTGGAAAGAAAGACACTGGAAACATGGTGGCTGCTTGGAGAAATGCTATTTAATGGTAGACAAGACCACATGGTTTTGAGATCCTGGGCAAAAAGGGCAGAGATGCTGAGAGTGCCTGCGTTTTATGCCCTCTGTTGGGCTTTGAATTTGAGCTTGTGTTCTGATTGGTTGTCAAGACTCCCATGGGGCCATGCAGGGGTAACTTTGTAGGTTGTGTTTTTGAGTCCCAAGCTTGGTTGACTCTTGCTGGGTGATGATGTAATGAAAGGGCTTTGGGCAATTCCTACTATGGCTCTGCCTGAAGAAGGTAAGGGTAACAGAGTTGGAAGGGACCTTGGAGGTCATCTAGTCCAACCCTCTACTCATGCAGGAGACCTGTACTAGGGATTCAAACTGCCGAATTGCTGATTTTTCTGATCAACAGATCTTTGTTATGTAAAATAGACCGGCCCAGGCTTTAATGGCCCATTAACAGAGTTGGGAGGGGTGAGTTTCTGCCTCCCTTTTAGAGGAAATATTCTGCCCTTTTAATATTTCCTAAAATATCTCATTTTCCTAGGAGAGGGGTGGGTGCTCACTTCCTACAAAACAAATAAATTTTAAAAGATTAAAAGAAAAACTACTTCATATTCCCTAATACCCCACTCGTCCACACAGGTTTTATACCCTAGAGACGGGGGGAAAAACTTTCTTCTCTCCAAAGTTCTTGCTATAAATAAATTTTATCTTTACCATCAGCAGAGAAGCAGAAATACTTAGCACCATCTCTAGAGAAAAGAGACGTTAATCATCACCTCCTTCTCATAACTTCAGGAAAAAGGAGAACATCCCAACGGCCTCTCCAAATAGTTCCAGCCTTATAAACAGGGTGGGGCAATATGCTTTACAAGGGAGAAAAAAATATTTCTTTGGTATAAGTGGAACGCTGATCGATATTTTGCTAGAACCCCGATCTACAACAATGAGAGACGATCAGATTCATTTTGAATTAGGCTGGTAGCTTTCACATGACGAAAAACACGGCGTGTATTTCTGAGAATAATTCCTCCGCTGTAGTTTATATAGCTGTAATTATATCCATTTTTAACCTGTTTCACATAATTATATGCTTCTTCCAACCTTTCTTCGAGTAAAAGGGTTGCAAGTTTCCCCTGCACTTAATTATCCGCTGTTTTTTTTTTTCTATTTGAAATTCCTCACCGTGGACTCGGGGGTGCCAAAAGGGATCCTTTGGGATAAGAGTAGAACTGTGTAGCAACTTATGCAGTGGTTGAATGCTGCTGGTTTAACAACTGATTCGGTGAGCGCATGCTTTGCTGCTTCGGTGAGCTTAAGGCACTTGCATGCAACACTGAAAATGGAGCATTTAGAAGCTCAGCTGCTTACCTTCCAAATCAGCAACGGTAAGTAGAACAGCAAAGGGGGAAGGAAATCAGCTGTGCCATGCGACTGAGATGAACTACAAAGCTGGAAATAAAGGACAGGATAGAGTGGGGACAGGTGGGTGGAGCCAACTGATAGTTGGCGCTACCGATTCACCCGAACCGGTCTGAACTGGCTGAATTCCACCTCTGAACCTATGTTTGCATTTCCACCAATTGTGTGAATGGATAATACCGATAGAGAGGAAAATGGACGTACAGATTCTACTGTTAAAGAATGCTACTTCCGGAAGTCTAGAGAATGCAAAGTTACGGGTAGCTCTCGTGTCAGGGTTCCAAGTAACACACCCAATGGAATCAAAACTCCAAAGCAGGAATATTCCTCGAAGTATAGATTTATTAGGCATGTCATATCGGCACATCTGGTGAAACCCGACCTTAACCCCACCCCCTCAGGTTTCCCCCTAGTTCAGGGGTCAGCAACCTGCGGCTCCAGAGTCACATGTGGCTCTTTGGGCCCTCTGCTGTGGCTCCCTGTTAGGTGATCCCACCACTTGCTGGTCCCACCCCTCACCCTCCCCTCCCAGTCACTCCTCGCCTGGCCTGAGAAGGTAAGGGTGACGGAAGGGGATGGAAAAGTGGCCAGGGCAGAGACAGAGAGATACAGAGAGAGGAGGAGAAAGAGAGAGAGAGATAGAGAGATACAGAGAGAGAGGCAGAGAGAGGGGGAGGGAGGGAGGGAGGGGAGAGAGATATATGTCAAAAGATTTTTATGGTTCCCGGTGTTTTTTAACAACTGGTTCTCTGCCCTAATGACCGGCTGGGTAGGCATGGCTAGGGGGGAGTCATGTGACTGGTGGAAGTGAGTGACATCGAGTTGGCCACGCCCACACAGGTTTTGTGGCTCCCGGTGTTTTCTTTTCTGTGGGAAATGGGTCCCAATGGCTCTTTGAGTGCTTAAGGTTGCAGCCCCCTGCCCCAGTTAAAAGTAAAGTTTTCCTTTCTCTGCCCATGCAGTCCATCGCGTGGTCCAAACAGGTCACAGTCTAAGGGTCACTTGGTCTCAGATCAGAGGTGGAATTCAGCCGGTTCGGACCGGTTCGGACCGGTTCAGGCAGTTTTATGGTACCACTCCTCAAAAAAGTGGTGTTATTAGCCAGTTTTAAAAAATACACTTTTCCCAAAAGGTTTCCACAATTTTGGCCACTACTGTATTATCAAAGTTCCACAATGTACCGGGGGGGGGGGGGGGGATAGCAAGAAAAAAAAATAGGAAGCCTGCTTTTAAGTCCCATAGATCTTTTCTTTATAAAAAAAGACATCCTGGACAGGTTCGTATTCTTAAGTATTCTAATCCATGGACTGACAAGCTGGCATACCCATGGCATGCATTAATAATAAAAAAAAGAATATACTATTTGCTTGCAGGGTTGACAAGATTTTGCTATTCTTCGCTTCCTGCTTTTAATACAGTCTTTTATATATATATATATATTCCAAGTAGGGCATCTTCTATCTCACTGCGAAGAATCAAGTCAGAAGCTCCTGTTTCATTTAAAATGCAGCCTGCGCGGTTTACAGGCAGCTTACACGCATTTCTGATAAGCAAGATTAAGAATTAGAATTCTTTGTTAATAAAGGAAAATATTTGTAGGTTAAATTAAGGTTGAAATGAGGGGTCCTTGGTATTCTCTGAGCTTGGTTGTTTTATTGTAGACGTCTCATCACCCAACTAGTAACATCATCAGTGCTAGTCAGAAAACAACCAAACTCAGAGAGCACCAAGGACCCAGTGGTGGGTTCCTCCCGGTTTGGCCCGGTTCTCCCGAGCCAGTAGTGGTGACGATATGACATCACCGAACCGATTCTGCCCCCCCGCCACTTATCTGAAATGGTATAGGTTCTCCTGCTTGAGCAGAGGGCAGGACTAGAAGACCTCCAAGGCCCCTCCAGCTCATTGTAGGAGAAGAGGCATAGACTGGAGGTGGAGTCAAGACAGGACTCAGCCTAGAATCTCTACATAACCACAAGCCCACTAAGTTCAAACCTCCCCTTTAAATTCCATTAACTTTTATCTAGCGCCAATTTAGTGCTGACTATTAGCTGACTATATTCTTATGTATAGGTTTGAGCAATGAATCTTCTTAACTGGAATTTAAGGTATAATCCTGATTCTCTGTGCCTGACAAAACTGAGGATAAATCATTTTACAGACGGTCTACCTATATAGCAGAGGTGGTATTCAGCCGGTTCGGAACAGTTCACCCGAACCGGTAGCAAAAATCAGAAATCACGGGTGGGCCCGTCCACCAGCCCCAGCTCTATGCCATCCCGTTTAGTCACATTAGTGAGACCAGGTGCACGCGCGGAAGGGCGGGCACATGCATGGATGCGGGGCGCGCTCACATTTGCGAACCAGTAGGGAAGGTAAGTGAATAACACCTCTGCTATATAGTCACTAAGACTTGACACCAACCTGATAGGTCAATCACAGGGATTTGTTGTTAGTTGCGAAGTCGTGTCCGACCCATCACGACCCCATGGACAACATTCCTCCAGGCCTTCCTGTCCTCTACCATCCTCTGGAGTCCATTTAAGCTCACACCGACTGCTTCAGTGACTCCATCCAGCCACCTCGTTCTTTGCCGTCCCCTTCTCTTTTTGTCCTCCATCGTTCCCAGGATTCGGCTCTTCTCCAGGGGGTCCTTCCTTCTCATTAGGTGGCCAAAGTATTTTGAGTTTCATCTTCAGGATCTGGCCTTCTAAAGATCAGTCAAGGTTGATCTCCTCTAGGACTGACTGGTTTGATCGCCTTGCAGTCCAAGGGACTCGCAGGAGTCTTCTCCAGCACCAAAGTTCAAAAGCCTCCATTCTTTGGCCTTCTCAGCCTTCCTTGTGGTCCAACTTTCACAGCCAAACATTGCAACTGGGAAAACCATAGCCTTGACTATACTCACTTTTGTTGGGAAGGTGATGTCTCTGCTTTTTAGAATAGAATTTTTTATTGGCCAAGTGTGATTGGACACACAAGGATTTGTCTTGGTGCATAAGCTCTCAGTGTACATAAAAGAAAAGATACATTCATCAAGAATCATAAGGTACAACACTTAATGATAGTCATAGGGTACAAATTTTTAGTAAGCTGTCTAGATTTGCCATAGCTTTTCTCCCCAGGAGCAAGCATCGTTTAATTTCTTTTAATCACAGGGATAGTAGATAACAAATTCTGAAGAAATTCAAGAATAGTTTAGTTTTTAATTTTATCTGATTGTTCCCATTATGCTTTCTACTACTAAGGTCAGTGTTCCCTGATGTTCAGCCTCCCTATTCCACATTTCGTCATGTGTAACCAAAGACAATTCCACAGTATTACTGCAGCAAAACAGTACAGAAATTCGAAGTATCAGATATTAAATAACAATGCAATATATAAAGGGATAAAGCTTCTTTCTATTTTACTTGAACTGCACAGTGCTATTTATTTTACCCAATAAATCTGACCAGTACAACAATTACCACGAGATCAATTTCATTACATCCAAATATATCAACAGCTTGAAGTAGACCTGAGAGATGAACAATCTCACTTTAATCATAGATCTATCAAAAGTAGTAGAATCTGCAGAACATAGTGCTAAAGGTCTATGGAGATTCTCAGTCATCCATGTTGTCCCAAAAGGTGCTTTTTTCAAGAAGCCACTGAACTTTCTGGTTTTTCTTTGAAGACATTTCACTTCTCATCCAAGAAGCTTCTTCAGCTCTGACTGGATGGTGGAAAAAGCACCTTTGGGATCCAGTACTAAAGGGCTAATCCATGCATGGACAATGAATGCTAGCTTTCTACAAGTTGATGGACTCTAAAATTTCATCCTTACTACCTCATGGTTACTCGTAAAGATTAATGAGAACTGAATTTTTTTTTTAATCAAGTTTTATTAGTTTTTTTTCCCCTAACACACACCAATATATTTTATGAAAGAGTATTGACCATATCATATCATATCATATCATATCATATCATATCCAACTTGTCATATCCAAATACATTTTACTTAGTTACAATTTCTGCCAAGGTATTCTTTCTCTATATTTTTTAATCAAATCTTAATATTTCTATTTTTGTTTATATAAATAGTATCTTCTTTCGCCCTCAAGTTCTATTTTCTCCATTTTTAATCATATATATTCTCTTTTAATTATTAATAATTCATTCTTTATCCTAGTATATTTAAATATGTTTGGGGATGCCTTTCTTCCATTTCATCTTTTTTGTTTTACAGCAATCTTTCTTTTCTTTCTCTTCTCTTTCTTCTCCTCCCTTCTTTTATCCTTCCTACCTTCTTCTTCCCTCCTTTCCTACTCCTTCTCTACTTCCCCTTCCTTTCTCCCCGTCCTCCTTTCTTCCTCCCTATCTAGCCTTCTCTCCTACTCTTATTTCCCCTCCTTTTCTTCCTCTCCTCTTCCCTTTCTTCTATTCCTCCCTTCCTTCGATCTCCCTAGTCCTTCTTCCATCTCTCTCTATTGCTGTATTCATTTTCAGTTCAGTATTTTTCTCTTTGGTGTCCAGGTATCTCCGATTTTCTCTCCATTTATTGAATATATTTCAATGAGAACTGAAATTTAAACACATCTGGAGGGCTATGCATTATTTAACCCCCCAGTTATATGTTCCTCACTGATTCTTGGGTAAGTGGGACACATTTCCAAGGAAACATCAGCAAGCAACTGGAAGGACTTTTCGATAGTTCCCCAGCTGTGGCCAACGAAGAGCCAAGATTAAAAAGCAACCTCTGTATCTATACTATACTGTGTATCTTAATTATTTTAAAAGCTGACATGTAAAAGAGTAGATTGTTTTTTTTAAAAAAAACAAAAATAGGCCATGAGCGCTACTCAGTAGCATGACCAATGTATTAAAGTCTAAAATGCATACCTCACATCCCACGAGAGAGGTTCAGAGAAGGAATCCTTGAATTTCTCCCAGGAAAAAAAATGTTTGATCATCACGGAACAACATGCTTGTCTCAATCTTCCGATGTTTCAGCAAGATATATTGACCAGATGCCAGACAGATTTCACTGTTCTTGAGCCAAATCCAAGATGCAATCTGAAGATGAATACTCTATAAATTCTTGGAGACAAGACCGATTGAAGCAGAAGCTTTGATTTGTGCAAAATAATTCAGACCCGGGATTTAATGGGCTTTGGACCCAAGATTCAGTCTGAAGCTAAATACACTATAAGTGTTGTGGCCTGCCAGTGGCCAAGCGGAGCTGGTAGCAGACTCAGCCAGTGAAGAGTTTGGGGAGGAACTTGGGCCAGTCCTGGAGTCTGGGGAAGGCTCTGATGAGTGCTCTGCATCGGAGGCAGAGAGGGAGCCAGGGCCGTCTGACAGCTATCAACTACCTTTGGAGTCGGAGATAAGTGGGCCAGAAGAACAGCTGGAGCCTGTTCCCGATGGATGCATGCACAGAGCTGTCAGGAGAAGAGAACAATTAAGGAACAGAGGTTGACTCAGGAGTAAAGGCACAAGGGGATGCTGAATGGCCCCTCCCATAGGGAATAAATAGGAGCAAGACCCCCTGCAGCCAGTGACAATTCCCAATCGCCCAGTATGTTCCCACAGACAGGGCCTCCTCAGGGTGCTGTTGGCCAGACAGTGTCGGCTGGCGACCCCCAGGGGGAGAGCTTTATCTGTGGGTGCACCCGCCCTCTGGAACCAACTTATTTTGGAGCTCCGGATGGCCCCTGACCTTTGCTCATTCCGCCGCGATTTGAAGACCTGGTTGTTCCACAGTCTGGACTGATGGGGGGTTTCTTAATGAATTTTAAATTGTTTTAAATTGGAATTTTAATTTTATATTGTCTTTAATGAGGAACTGTGCATCTTTACCGTTGTGAGCCGCCCTGAATCCTTGGAGATAGGGCGGCATATGAATTGCATTATAAATAAGAGGGGAGTGGTGGTTGCAGGAGACAATTAGTTCATTTATTAGTGTGATTATTGCTTATCTGAGTCCCTGCCTCACAGACACTCCTTGCCAAGTATTTCCTTGTTCAGCACTGTGCCTGGAAACTATCAGCCTGCCAGCTCTCCAAGGACTGAAAAGATCTGTGGTTGCAATTCACTCTTGAAAGACTGTTTGCCAGAACTTGGCTGGATGTGAATGCTGGAAATTCACATTAGCCAAATAAAAAGGGGTTTTGTTGGGACAAGGAGTCTGCTTCATGATTTGGTGAAGCCTAGGTCAGAACGATCAGTTCTTAGCGAAACAGACTCTGTGGAGCTTGGGAGGGCCGTGCATGGCCCCTGGCTCTGTTTTTGCTGGCAGATGCTGCCCTCAATGAAGCAATCTGGGGGTTGCTTCCCCAAAAAGATAGTGATAGACTGGGGTGTCAAACTTGATTTCATTGAGGGCAGCATCAATGTTGTGTTTGAACTCTTTTGGGGGGTGGCCAGGTGGGCATGGACAGCTCGACGTCACTCGTGTTTGGGACACCTGTGGTGGCCCCGGTGGGGCTGGGGGAGATCCACTTTTGCTAGTAGTTTGTTTTGTTAGCACTCTGCCAGCAAAAACAGAGCTTAGGGGGGGGGCACATGAGGTCCCCTGGGCTCTTTTTTTGACTGTGACAGACTCCTGAAGTGTTCTGCCAGCAAAAACAGAACCAGGGGGCATGCTCCCAAGCTCCATTTTCACTGGCAGAGGCACCACAGGCTGGTCCTTCACTGCTTCCACCGTGGTCCCACGGGCCAGATCTAAGCACCCTCCCCCATGCATGATCTGGCCCGCAGGCCTTGAGTTTGACACCCCTGTGATAGCCTGATTGCAACGTAATAGCAATAGCACTTAGACTTATATACCGCTTCACAGTGCTTTACAGCCCTCTCTAAGCGGTTTACAGAGTCAGCATAATTGCCCCCAACAATCTGGGTCCTCGTTTGACTGACATCGGAAGGATGGAAGACTGAGTCAATCTTGAGTCGGTCAGGATCAAACACCAGCCAATGGGCAGAGTCAGCCTGCAATAATGCATTCTAACCATCTCGTCACCGTGGGCTTAGATGGTGTAGAAAAATTGCATAGAAAAACTTGAGAAGGTAATGGACTTTGGGGGTCAGGTGGATCTGGAGATTGCCTGGGATGGGAAGTACGTCATGACAATTTCTCTTCTCCTTTCTTTTCTCAATCCATGCTTCAGTAAAACAGCAATCCCTTGCAAAAGAAGGTCTTACATTTGAAGTCACGAAGTGACCTCCGGATGCTTTTTGGAAGCTTTTTGGAAGTCTTTCACGGTTGCTTCCTAGCAACACGTCTCACTGGCCTGATGCCTGTGCTTCAAGAGGCCTTAAACAGACATCAATATTAGCAGCCACTGATAGCCTGATTCTCCGTGAACCTGCCAGCGTCCCTGCTGAAAACCTTCCAGATTGGCTGCTGTGATCACAGTTGCTGGCAGTAAGGGTTGCCAGCTTCGTAATTGCATCTACATCTTCCTGATATATTACAGGAAGAAGCTAGCAAAAAGCAAAAATAAACAGTCTTGGCCTGTTTCTTTTTTTAAAAAAAAAAATGCATTCCTTGATGCATTCCAGTTCTCATTTTAATGTCACTGAGATCTCATTAGCACAACCAAACAAAAAAGCCAATGCAGTCCTGTGTTGCATTAACAGAGGGATACAATCAAAATCAAGTGAGGTACAAGGAGAGAAGCAATTTAGAATTAAGGAGAAATCTCCTGACACTTAGAACAATTAATTAGTGGAACAACTTGCCTGCAGAAGCTGTGAATAATCCAACACTGGAAGTTTTTAAGAAGATGTTGGATAACCATTTGTCTGAAGTGGTGTAGGGTTTCCTGCCTGGGCAGGGGGTTGGACTAGAAGACCTCCAAGGTCCCTTCCAACTCTGTTATTCTATTCTATTCTGTACTAACTCTATAAAGCCTTAGTAAGACCACATCTAGAATACTGCATCACATTTTGGTCACCACACTATAAAAAACATGTTGAGACTTTAGAAAAAGTGCAGAGAAGAGCAACCAGGATGATGAGGGGACTGGAGGCTAAAACATACAATGAATGGTTGCAGGAACTGGGACTGGCTAGTCTAGTGAAGAGAAGGACCAGGGGAGTCTTCCAATATTTGAGGGGCTGCCACAGAGAGGAGGGGGTCAAGCTATTTTCCAAGGCACCTGAAGGCCAGACAAGGAATAATGCATGGAAACTGATCAAGGAGAGATTCAGCCTAGAAATAAGGAGAAATTTTCTGACAGTGAGAACAATCAACCGAAGTTGCCTTCGGATGTTGTGGGAGCTTCATCACTGGAAGCTTTCAAGAAGATTTGTCAGAAATAGTGTAGGGTCTCCTGCTTTGGCAGGGGGTTGGACTAGATGACCTACAAGGTCCCTTCCAACTCTATTAATCTGTAATACAATCATGATTAACTATGTAATGTGTGGGGCACACTGGAGGTTTCAGGACAGATTAATGGTGGATCACAGATTGTCAACCTTGATGGAGCAGTGAATGATGAAGTTAACCTAGAAAGACAATTGAGGAAAAAGGACAGGAGAAATGTAATCAGATCCCCCCCCCTCTCTCTCTCGTTTTAGAAATAGAAGTTAAGCAGAAAAGGAAAAAAACAAATTAGAGTGCTGATACCAACAGCTCATAAATAAAATGTATACACAACCTCCTTTCTGCTCGGCCTTATTTGCTACATGCTCATTAGCTTTCAGTAAGAGCTGTGAATTTGGGTAAGAAAAATGGTGTTTTGTTTACATTGTGTAAGAAATTAATAGCAAACAGAACTCACCAATTGAAAAGGATATCTCTGAAACCAAACTATTTCTGTTTTTCTTCTCAAAGTACTGTTGGGGGAAATATCCATCTGGCACAGTTCCAATCTGGGAGAAAGGCACTGGAGACAAAATGGAGGCCAGAGGCTGATTGGAAAGATGGTTTAATGATGAAGCAGAAGTGCATGGGTTTGAGGTTATGGGCAGTTGACCAGATGGAGTTCAGAGTGAGGGGTTTTTATACCTTCTCTTGGTCTTTGCACTTGAGCTTCCTGTTCCTGTGCAAGAACATATATTCTATTGGCTATTGTAGGGGTCATAGCTGGCTCTGTAGGTTGTCTGAGCTAAGTTTGGTTGAAGTTTGGAGGGTGATGCAATGAAGGGGCTTGTTGGGCAATTCCTATTATGGCTGAGGTCTAACCCTACCTTTGTTCAGACATTGCTGCAAGGAGTAATGGATTACCAAATCTGCATTTCTAAAAGCTGGCCTCAGTTTAGTATCTGCTTGGGGGCAGGGAGCTGGGGCTCTGAGTTTCTATTTCCCTTGAGATTTTTATTTCTCTTTTAAGGGAAATATTTTACCCTGCCTTTTTTAATATTTCTCAAAATATTTCATTCTTCTAGGAGAGGGGTGGGTGCTAACTTTCTACAGTACAGTTTCCATAAAACTTCTTACTCATTTAAGTATCCCTTCTACAACTCTTTTCATCCCTTAGAAATGCTGCAAGGTATAATTTTCTGGAAATGGGTAGAACCCATATTTAAAGGCAATGGCCCAGTCTCGGTGAACAAATCTTTATAGATGTTGAAGGATAGATCTTCAGTTTCCAGCCATGTTATTTAAAAAGGATTTACCCTTTCTTTTTCTGTTGTACTTTAGACAGTGCAGATAATATCTGTAAAGTTCAAATATCCAAATCTGGCCACAGCTGCAAAAAAATAAAAATTAAAATAAAAAACCTTCCCCCCCCAAAAATGACTGTTAGCAATGAAATGTTCATAGGCATCTCCAAAGTTTTGCTTAGAGATGCTAGTCACCATCATTTAATCTTTGCCACATTAATTTTTTTTTTTTAAGAAAAAAACAAACCCAAAGACCTCTATCAAAAGAATCAGGTTGTTTTATTACTCAGCATAAAATCCAACTTTCAGTCTTTATTTCTCTCAAGATAACTCCCGAGTTTCCTCTTTCTGCTACGTATTCAAAATCGACAGTGATTATATATATATATATATATATATATATGCAAAAAATTAAAATCTCGGGTGTTTTCCCGCGTCATTATAAATAAATTGGTTAAAATATTTAAAATCCTGGTTAAAATCCCAGCTTAAAATTTTCTAAAAATCCTTACAGATCCTCTGTAAGGATTTTTAGAAAATTTTAAGCTGGGATTTTAACCAGGATTTTAAATATTTTAACCAACTTATTTATAATGACGCGGGAAAACACCTGAGATTTTAATTTTTTGGATATGCACACCCGCGAAAACTTAAGAAGACACACACACACACACACACACACACACACACACACACACATATATATATATATATATATATATATATATATATATATATATATATATATATATATATATATATATATATATATATATTAAAGAATTAATAGCAGTCTTCCAATATCTCAGGGGCTGCCACGTGTGTGTGTGTGTGTGTGTGTGAGTGTGTGGGTGGGTGGGTGTTTGGGTAGATATACACTTTCTCTTGAGAGCAGATAACAGAATTTCATTTTTAATGTGGGGTGGTGCTCCCAGTAAAAAAATTGACAATAAAGTTATCTTAGCTTATTTGTTTTCTATAAGAAAATACTGTTGATCTGCATATTCTCCATCACACTGATCTGTGGATGATTTATTACAAAAATGTCATTGTTGTCCTTGGAACGTGCAGTTTGGGCCTCCTTTCATATCCCTGGCAAGAGCTAGGAGCAAAGGACGGGAACTCAACCCCACCCCACAGCAGCTCTTGGGTCTCGAACAAGGTCTTGCGTTCCAATCACTTGGGTCACCGTACTCCTATGGTGTTTCATTATTTTACAATTAGACCTTCAATAAGTCTTCTCTTCCAACAAGTGGGGTCATGGCATGAGATGGTACGATATGGTTGCACATTCATCCATACGTCCTTTCCCAAAGTTTTGAATCTCTTTCCCAAAACACAACCGATTGCGCATCTCAGAGGCTTTCCTTAATGCAAAACCAGTTTGAATGCAAACATGGATTTACCCTGCTCTCTCCCAGTTCCTGAATAAATTGCTAAGTTGCTGGTCCTCTTCATTTCATTAGCATCATTTGAAATCCACAGAATAAAGTCCCTCTCTAGCCTTGGTAGTACAGTGGTCTAAAGCACCCTGTTATTAAGACCAGCTGCCTGCAATTACTGCAGGTTCGAATCTTGCCAGGCTCAAGGTTGACTCAGCCTTCCATCCTTTCTAAGGTAGGTAAAATGAGGACCCAGATTGTGGGGGCAATAAGCTGACTTTGTATAAATATACAAAAGTATGAAGGCTATTGCTTAGCGCATTGTAAGCCGCCCTGAGTCTCCGGAGAAGGGCGGCATATAAATCAAATTTTTTTAAAAAAATATGAAACAGGAATCTGGAAGAAGCGATAACTGTGCCGGGGAGATTATCTTCAAAGATTGATGTAAGAAAAGAGAAGGGAAGTTTTGGCTTTCTTAATATCCCAAGACCCAGGCTTTTGATTTTCTGTTGCTTGAAGCAAAAGTATACATTAATTGTCCCCCATTCTTTTCTAAAATTAGCCTTCTTTTTTTTTTTGCTGCCACTGAAATATGTGCACCGCCACATATATTAAATGTAGCCTCTTAGCACAGCTCCCTCAGAAAGGTATACTAAGAAATACAAATGCCACTTCGAGAATATTGAATAAAAAGCAAATAATGATGTATTGAATCTAGTGATCTTTTTATTTAGGAAAAAAACAACCCTAGAACAGAAAGTATGTCTTGTTTAGTGTAAACAAATACCCCTCTAATGGAGTAGTTTTCTGCATCAGCTCTGACTTTTCCATTAAAGCCATTATATGTGGGCCATCTAAAGTTAGATTCATGATCTGAGACTGGTGGAAACTTAATAATTCAAGTCTGTGGCAAGGAACTGACCAGCATTCTGTATGAAGAGTTGCTCTCCGTGGTGCTGAAACAAACAAATTCATTGAAAATACGAATAGAACGTAGAAAAATAGAGTTGAAAGGGAACTTGGAGGTCTTCTAGTCCAACCCCCTGCTCGAGCAGAAGACTCTGTGCCATTTCAGACAAATGGTTGTCCAGGCTCTTTTTGGAAACCTCCAGTGATGGAACAGCCACAGCTTCTGAAGGCAAACTATTCTATTAGTTGATTGCTCTCACCGTTAGGAAATTCCTCCTTAGTTCTAAGTTGTTCCTCTCCTTGATTAGTTTCCATCCATTGCTTCTTGTCCTGCCTTCAGGTGCTTCAGAGAATAGGTGGACCCCCTCTTCCTTGTGGCAGCCCCTGAGATATTGGAACATTGCAATCATGTCACCTCTGCTCCTTCTCTTCATTAAACTAGACATACCCAATTCCAGAAACAATTCTTTATAAGTTTTAGCCTCCAGTCCGTTCATCATCTTTGTTGCTCTTCTCTGCACTCTTTCTAGAGTCTCAACATCTTTTTTACATCGTGGCAACCCAAACTGTATGCAGTATTCCAAGAGTGGCCTTACCAAGGATTTATAAAGTGGTATCATGTGATCTTGATTCAATCCCTCTGTTAATGCAGCCTAGGATCGTATTAGCTTTATTGACAGCTGCAGCACTCTGCTGGCTCATATTTAAATGATTGTCCACCAGGACTCCGAAAATATTTATATTTGTTTCTTGTTTTCTTTTTTTTATCATAACAGATATATCTCCTTGCCTGTTGGCTTGTCAGTATATTCTCTGTTCTAACTTTGAACAGCACTGAACCAGTGATGGGTTGCTCCTGGTTCTGTCTGGTTCTTTAGAACTGGTAGTAAAAGTGGCAGGAGGCTCCACCCTCTTGACCGGATGTCATAATTGACAATCTGGGCATGCGAAGAAGCGCGTGCACACCTATTGCAAACCAGTAGTAAAAGTAAGTAGAACCCACCCCTGAACTGGACGAATGGTCGATAAATGAAAGACTGTATTGCAGTATCTCTGACTTCTTAAGACTGTCTGAATGTGTGTTTTTACTGAGCTCTGATGCAGTTTTAGCTGGTTTTTGTTTTAATGCAATCGTCTCCTTTTTTTAGTTTGTTGTGCCCAGAATTCTTGGATAAATGGGTGGCCATATAAATTGGCTAGATACATACGTACATTTATCCACACTGTGTTGATTAGGTGAAGGAGAATTTGTTCTAATGGTTTTGCATTTGCTCTTCTAGAAAAGTCCTAAACTTTGAATGCCTTTCACATTTTCAGCTGGCAGAAAAATGTGAGTGACAACAAATCATTGTTCTTTTAGTGAGGGTTCAAGGTCAATAAAATGCCAAGGCAAAATATTAATTAAACAGTAGTCTACCAATCAGCCAAGAGTTGGTTTTTTTGGGGGGGGAGAATTAATAAAATGGAGCAATAGCCTACAAAAAACAGGTACAATGTACAGGCCATAAATCATCAGAAGTCTTGGAAAGGAAGAAAACAAAACAGAAAGTGCAATTACTTCGTGATAAGAACTCATTTTAAGAACATGCTGGGAAATTGAGTGGCTTTGAGACTGGAAGGAAGGAAGGAAGGAAGGAAGGAAAGAAGGAAGGAAGGAAGGAAGGAAGGAAGGAAGGAAGGAAGGAAGGAAGGAAGGAAGGAAGGAAGGAAAGGGCAAGTAAAGAGAAGGAAGGGAGAGAGGGAGGAAAGGAGGGAGGGAAGGATGGAAAGAGGGAGGGAGGGAGGGGAAGAAAGGAAGGGAAAGAGGGAGGGACAGAGGGAGGGAGGGAATGAGAGGACAGGAGGGAGGGAAAGAGGGAGGGAGGGAAAGAGGGAGGGAGGGAGGAGCAAGTAAAGAGAAGGAAGGAAGGGAGGGAGAGAGGAAGGAAGGAAGGAAGGAAGGAAGGAAGGAAGGAAGGAAGGGGCAAGTAAAGAGAAGGGAGGAAGGGAGGGAAGGAGGGAGGGACGGAGGGAGGGAAGGGAGGGAAAGAGGGAGGGAAAGAGGGAGGGAGGGGAAGGGAGAGAGGGAGGAAGGAAGGAGCAAGTAAAGAGAAGGAAGGGAAGGAGGGAGAGAGGAAGGAAGGAAGGAAGGAAGGAAGGAAGGAAGGAAGGAAGGAAGGAAGGAAGGAAGGAAGGAAGGAAGGATTGCCCATGTGAACCTTTCAAAGACACTTCACAAACTTCCCTTTATCAGAGAATTGGTTCCTGTGTACTTCAGCCTTTTCAAAGATTTAATAACATTGTCCCTGAGTAGCTGCAATTTTGGAGTACATCAGCAAAAAATGTGTAGAATAGAATGCATTGATTTTGGAATATTTCTAGCTATTAGAAGCTAGGTGAATGTGTAGATTATTATTATTTTGCCAGTCATTGTTAAGAAGAGCTTAGACAGGAGATTTATAGGTTTATGTTCCCTGCAAGATCAATGAATATGACAGATTAATAGATGACACCTACTTACTGTCAAACAGGGAAAGAGTTTGTGACTGTAGTGAAGGACAGCAATATCTGTATATATTGGAAACTTTTTTAAAAAAGAAACAAGATGGAGAGAGACTGCAATCTTGAGCACCTTTCTATATATTTCTACCACTATGGACTTCTCTAATAGACGTTCTTTTTTATAAAGTTCCAAGCCTCAGAAATATTACAACATCGTTAATACAACATCCAAGTTACCATTAGTTATCAATTAGTATTGTCCAAACAAGAGTGCTATAAGGACGAAGGCAGTGCAGGTAGTCCTCGATTTACGGCCAGAATTGAGCCCAAAATTGCTGTTGTTAAGTGAGTTTTCTCCCATTTTATCATCTTTCTTGCTCCAGATGTTCAGGGGGCCACTGCAGTGGTTAAGTTAGTCACACCGTTATTAAACGAATCCCCCGTTGATTTTGCTTGTCGTAACAGGAAATCACCACGACCGTCATAAATATGAGTCACTTGCCAAGTATCTGAATTTTGATTATGCCATGGAGATGCTGCAACGGTCGTAAGTGGAATGAGCTGTCATAAGTCGCTTTTTCAGTGCCATTGTAATTTTGAACGGTCACTAAGCATACTAAGAGCCTTGGTAGTACAGTGGTCTAAGGCACCCTGTTATTAAGCTGGTTATTAAGACCAGCTGCCTGCAATTACTGCAGGTTCGAATCTCGCCAAGGCTCAAGGTTGACTCAGCCTTCCATCCTTTCTAAGGTAGGTAAATTGAGGACCCAGTTTGTGGGGGCAATAAGCTGACTTTGTATAAATATACAAAAGGATGAAGTCTATTGCTTAACGCATTGTAAGCCGCCCTGAGTCTCCGGAGAAGGGCGGCAAATAAATCAAATTTAAAAAAAAAACTAATGTAAGTCAAGGACTACCTCAAATGGAAGGATTTGAGGCAGTGGGGTCAAACTCAAGGCCCGGGGGCTGGATGCAGCCTACAGGGTGCTTAGATCTGGCCTGTAGGGCTGCCCTGGAAACAGTGAAGGACCGGCTTGTGGTCAGCGAAAACAGATCTCGGGAGCATTGTGCGTAGCCCTCCCAGGCTCTGTTTTCAGCCTCAACAGTCTCCTGTAGCCCTCAGCCAGTAAAAATGGAGACCCTTCAGGACATAATAGGATTGACCCACTAAGACACAGAGCTCACTACATTGCACAATCTCCTAAACACATTGCATCAGAGGTGGTATTCAGCAGGTTCTGACCGGTTCTAGAGAACCGGCCGTGGAAATTTTGAGTAGTTTGGGGAACTGGTAAATGCCACCTCTGACTGGCCCTGCCCCCATCTCTTCTCTGCCTCCCGAGTCCCAGCTGATTGGGAGGAAATGGGGATTTTGCAGTAACCTTCCCATGAAGTGGGGAGGGAATGGAGATTTTACAGTATCCTTCCCCTGGAGTGGGGAGGGAATGGAGATTTTACAGTATCCTTCCCCTGGAGTGGGGAGGGAATGGAGATTTTGCAGTATCCTTCCCCTGCCATGCCCACCAAGCCACATCACAAGCCAAGCCCACCAAGACATGTCACACCCACTAAGCCATGCCCAGAGAACCAGTAGTAAAAATTTTTGAATCCCACCACTGCATTGCATCACCCTCAGAAACTTCAACCAAACTTCTCAGACAATCTACAGAGCCAGCTATGACCCCTACATAGCCGCATGGGAGTCTGACAATAACCAATTGAATACATGTGCTCACACAGGAACAGGGAGCTCAAGTGCAAAGCCCAAGAGAAGATATAAAAACCACTCACTCTCAACTCCATGTGGCCAGCTGCCCAGAATCACCCTTGCTTGCTGGTTCTGCTTCATCAATAAATGGACCCTCTTTCCAATCCAGCCTCCATTTTGTCTCCAGCACTGTTCTGCCCCAGCTAAAGACCCCAAAGAACTCAGCACATGCAAAGTCCGTTCAAAACTTAGTTTACTAAATAAACCAGTTTTTTACAACAACGGCTGTTAATTAACTGCATTAACAGCCGCCAAGAATTCAAAGTATAATACTAAAAGCTTACTGTGGTTGGCAGAATGCCCAGAAGCAATTTGCAGGAAGCTGATAAGATAAGCAAGACAAGACATGAAGTTGTTCCCTGCAAATTGCTTCAGTCGGCATTCTTCCTTAAATAGTCTAAGGGAGTGGCCAATTAGCCCCAAGCCTTACTCTCGAGGAGACCTCCTCCTGAGGAGCCACTCCTGCCTTTTGGCAGCTCTGCGCACCCGTGCATCAAGAAGAGGCTTGTCCTCTTCATCCTCTTCACTTAAGGGAGCTTCTGGAGGTTCTGAAGGCCCTGGCTGAATCCCCGCCTCTGGCACCACATCTTCTCCAGCCTCCTCACTGTCTGACTCGATTGCCAGCTGCACAGGCTGCTGGTGCAGCACCACACCAGCCTCCTTGCTCTCAGAATTAGCTACTAGCTGCACAGGCCGCTGACGGGTCACAACAGGCGCCTTTCTCCCATCTTGAAACTGAACCAGATGGATATTTCTTCCAACGCTAGCTTGATTTCTGTCCTCTACAGATCTTTCATCTCCAACCCCTCCTCTTCTATCTAGACATCCTTTTGACAAGCGTTTAATTTGGGAAGCTGTGAATCTTCTCCAGAGGATCTTAATATATGTCTTCATACTGATAAACTATGGGAAGAAACCACTGCTTTGCATATCTTCCTGAACTAATGAATTGGGAGGGAACTTCTCAGTATCATAGTCAACTGCTTTTGGCACTCATCCATAGGACAGATGCCTATGGAGATTTTTGTCTTCAACAGCTGCAGGACAGCCTCTGAGAATTGTTTGTTATTTTGCGCTGTCATGTCAGTTCTAATTTGAGTAATCTCCTGTGTGGATATTGAAGTGTTGCCTACATAGTATGTTCTGACCCAGCCTTAGCAGAAGCAAGAAACAGACTCCTTGTCACAAAAAAACCCTCTTGATTTACCTCTTGTGAATTAATTGCATTCACCCACTGAAAAGTCCAGGCAAGAGTCCTTCAAGGAGTTAATGGCAGTAACAGATCTTATCAGTTCCTTATGATAATTGCCAGGCCGTGAGCTCCCAGCTGAAAGGCTGCAAATTAAGTTGTGGCAAGTCTCTGTGGCACAAAACACTATGAGCAAAATCTTCAGAAGTACAAACGGTTGTCTCCTACCTTTCCTTCTATTTATTCCCCAGACGGGGAGGAGCCATTCAGCGTCCACCTGTGCTTTGCTTCCTGAATCGACTCCTTGTCCTCTGTTATTCACCTCTCCTAACTGTTCTGCACATATGTGCATCTGGAACAGGCCCCAGCTGTTCTTCCTCCTCACTCATCTCAGCCTCCAAAGGCAGCTGCCTCTCTGGTGGCTGGGAAATCCCAGATGCCCCTGGCTCTATCTCTGCATCTTTTTTTTTTTTTAATTTGATTTATATGCCGCCCTTCTCCGGAGACTCAGGGCGGCTTACAATGTGCCGAAGCAATAGCCTTCATACTTTTGTATATATTTATACAAAGTCAGCTTATTGCCCCCACAAACTGGGTCCTCATTTTACCTACCTTAGAAAGGATGGAAGGCTGAGTCAACCTTGAGCCTGGCGAGATATGAACTTGCAGTAATTGCAGACAGCTGGATGTTAATCACAATGCTTTTAGTCTGCTGAGACACCAGGCCCTGACACAGAGCATCCATCAGAGCCTTCCCCAGACTCCAGAACTGGTCCAAATTCCTCCCCAACCTCCTCATCATCCAAGCAGAGCTGGCAGCTGGTGAGCCATAACAAGATGTTCAAGAGCTTTATTTAAAATGATGGGGGGAGGGATAGGGGGGTGTCTATCTTTGTCTGCAGCATCTAATGGAGCTTCTGTCATCTGCAGTAATTCGGGAAGGAAATTTGTGGAAGCAGAAACCACTGATAATGATCCTTTTCCAGTTTGTGAACGATCTCAACGAGTTCCAACCTAAGAAGAGCCACAGAGGAGCTCCTAAAGCTTTTGTCATCGTCCTTCACAGCTTGCCTTCTTGTCCAGACTCTGAAGGATCTGCAGGATCTTTACTTGGCAGATTCTCTTTCTTTATGAACACGCTTCTGGCTGCAAAGTTTTAATGCTGCCTGAGGGTGGGACAGAACAATGATTCATCATCGCATTGTCATCCCAAATGCTGTTTCTTCCCATGTATTGGGCGATAAAACTGAGGAGGGAAGTGCTCCACCATCAAAGGAATGGAAGCTGTGGTTATAGGTCCAGGGTGGGAAGAAAGGAAAACAGCTAATATGCTTTAAATAAATGTATTGGCTCTGAAAAGTTAATAATTGAGACAAGAAGATCAATGTAACTCTACGAGATCACTCCTTCCCCCTGTTATTGTTATTTATGACGACATGAAAGAGAATTCAGCTTTTCAGAAATCTGTTTATTTGTTTGTTTATTTATTTATTTATCTCATATCATAAGTCTAGGCAGCTCCATGAAAACAAAGATAAAAACCAAAAATACCTCAGGCAACAGACCAAACAGCCTCATAGCTCAAGCCAGAGAGAGAGAAAGAGAGGGAGGGAGGGAGAGAGAGGGAGATGATAGATAGATTTTAAAGATAGATAGATAGATAGATAGATAGATAGATAGATAGATAGATAGATAGATAGATAGATAGATGAGAGAGATAGATAGATAGATCTGCTTTTCTGTTGTTCTGTTATTTTCTATTTTCTATTCGAAGAATTTGAGATTAGGACCCATTGTCTGAAATGGACCCAGATTAGATTTGATTGGGTTTACATGTCTTATTAAAACAGTTCATATCATTTAATGCAGGGGTGGGCTGCTGGGGGTTTGCAGGGGTTAGGGAGGGTCTCTAGCTAAGGGTCTGTGCAGTTCTGGGAACCCCCAAATCCGACTCCTGGCTGGCCCCGCCCATCCCAGCCTGCCCCTCCCAGGAGTCCCCATGTGGCCCGTTTTGGATGCAGATTAGTGCAGGGCATGTGCTGAGGCTTGGGGAGGACAAAAAACAGGCCTACTGGATATTTCCAGCCTCTAGAGGGCCTCCGGAGCCCGGGGAAGCCGTTTTCACCCTCCCGCAGGCTCAAGAAAAGTCTCTGGAGCCTGGGGAGGGCAAAAATGCCCCCTTGCCATGGTGCAGGAGGATGACTAGGGCACACCCACCATAGCCAGACCCACCCAGCAACCAAGCAGAGAACCCCTTCCTAAAATTTTTGAAGCCCACCCCTGATAATGCTGTTTATTTAATACATCTACGTAATGTTGGCTGACAAAAATTGCGGCTATCCGAAACAACAGGTCAGAATCTAAAGCTATATGTGGAATGCAAACCCGTGGCCAAAGATTTATAGCAGGCCCTTGTGGTGCCGCATTGTATTAAGAAGAAAAGCAACCTCAGTACCTTGTGTTGCGAGTGTGAAATTGTTATACACTATACGAGCAATGACCCTGCAGAAAAATAAAACAGTCATGCTAAACATGATATTAAGCAGATTCCATACAGTGCTATTTCTTCAACCATGGAGCAGTTTCCTTTGAAAGAAATGTATGATAAGAAAAGGCTTTTTTTAAAATTTTTTAAAAAAGCAGACTTTCAGATTAGTAAGAATTATATCCATTGAAGTTTAAGAAAGAATCTCTAAAGCGTTGGCATTTATGATCCGGGCTCATAAATATGACATTATGTGTCTCTTTCTTTCTGCGTGTTTATAACTTGGTAAAAGGACAGGAATTGAAGATGAGGGATAACTATTCTTACAATGGATATTCCATGTAAGCAGAAGAACCGTGTCTTCTCTTGAAAGTGAAATAGGACGATTATCTTATCTTCTCTGCAAAAACCTAAACATTGCAAAATGTTCTCTGTGTTATTATTTTTTCGGAAACTGACTGACAAACACCCTATGGATAATCAAATAAGCGAGGCAATAACCCAACCATTTATACTGCACAAATCCTTCAAGCTTAAATCAGCAGCTCTATTTCACCATTTCTATGTCAAGAAGATAGCTAATGCGGGGTCATCGAAGAGGTGAAGAAAGTATAACAAAATAACAGAGTTAGAAGGGACCTTGGAGATCTTCTAGTCCAACCCCCTGGACTCAAGCAGGAAACTCTATACCATTCCAGTATATCTGAATGCTATCTGAAAGCACATCTTTCTCCTTCTGCCCTGGCCACTTTTTACAGAGGTACGATTGAGAGGGTTTTAACAAACTGCATCCCTATTTGGTTCAGTGGCAGCAGGGCTTCAGATAGAAAGTCCCTACAGAGAGTGGTGAGGACAGCCGAGAAGAATATAGGAAACTCGTTTCTTGTTATTCAGGATACTGCTTATAAGCGCTACATGCTTAGAGCTCAAAACATTGTTAGAGACCCCACACATCCACTTCATGGTCTGTTTCTGTTGCTCCTCTCTGGGAGGAGGTTTCAAAGTATTTCTAGCAGGACTACCCGATTCTATAACAGCTTTGTCCCCTAGGCCATTCATCTGGTAAACTCACAAGATTCGTTTTTCTCGCCATGTACAAGTATACATCCGGACTAGATTATGTTGTTTCTCTGTGTCATATAATATATGTGGGTATAATTTTGTATTTATTTATTTATTTATTTTGTCATGTTTATGTAGTGTACATTGGAGGTGGAGACCCTTTGAGAGCTGTACGCAAGGAAATTTCATTTTAATATATGCCGATTAGTGTACGTTCAAAGTGACAATAAAGTTATTCTAAGTCTAAGTCATTTAATCTCTTCTTTAAATTCTGCAAATGAAGCAGCCACAACCTCTGGAGGCAAGTTGTTCCACCGATTCATTGTTCTCACTGTCAGGAAATGTCTTAATTCTAAGGTTAGTTCTCTCCTTGATTAGCGTCCGTCCATTGTGTCATGGTTGACTCGCTTCACAGCTTCGTGTTCTGTCCCCGTCCCACACACGCACACAAACAGACAGCCGGGGGTTAAATAAACTGGCAAACAACCAATTCTTCCGATAAGATGCTTGGCAGCAACCCAGTAGCTGCTTACCAAGAACTTTTACTCAATAAACAAAATACACACAGTCAAGAATTGTCCATTTTGTAAAATAAATCCAAGGCCGATAATGTTGTTTCCAAAGATGCAATGTGACTCGATAGTAGTTAGTTTTGTCCATCACAGAGTCTGAATGGCCACCTCACCCCCTTTTATCCCCTGTGGGGTATGGTCCAGTGACTCAGCCTAATCTCTGGCACGCCTTTTCTTCTGTTGCGCGCGCTTATCTCTGCGACGCTGCTGAGGATCCAGCCAAGACTCATTACCCGCATCATTGTCCACCTGTGGCTGCGTGGACGTGCTTGGCCCTGGCCCTATCTCTTGTCCTTCGGCGGACACCGAAGGCATTGCCAGAGAGGAGGTTCCTGGAGAGGGAGGACTTGCCAACTCCTCTCCTTCACTCTCGGAGTCCTCTCCTGCCGATGACACAGGCTCAGGTAACGGAGCCACAACACTTCGCTTGCAACCAGACAACTATAAAGGAAGGGGGGGAGGGAGGGCACTGGAAGGTAAGGGAGGTTTGGGATGGAAATGAGGACTGCAAGTGAGCCAGCTGAAAGCCTGAGACAGACCCAAGGTCATTCAGCTGGGAAAGTCAGAGGCAGTCAGGTCGTTCCCAAAACAAAGTGAAGGCACATGATTGGTGGCCAGTGGCCAGTGGGAGGTCCAGGGGAACAAAGGAAAAGTTTACCTACGCTATACACATTCCCATTCATGGGAAAATGTTAGAACTGGCTTTTTTACGTCTGTAACCACCTGGAATCTTCAGTAAAGTTATATTCTTCATAAAAAATGTCTCAGGGGTTTCTTTTGCTGTCTAACCTAGCAGGTCGACACATTGCTTCCACCCATTGTACCTTGAGTTCAACAAAGGCCTAAGCCAGTGGTGAAATCCAATTTTTTTTTACTACCGGTTCTGTGGGTGTGGCTTGGTGGGCGTGGCATGGGAAGGATACTGCAAAATCTCCATTCTTACCCCACTCCAGGGGAAGGATACTGCAAAATCTCCATTCTCACCCACTCTGGGGCCAGCCAGAGGTGGTATTTGCCAGTTCTCCAAACTACTCAAAATTTCCACTACTGGTTCTCCTGAACCTGTCATAACCTGCTGGATTTCACCCCTGGTCTAAGCTATTCCTAAGGGACAATCAGATGAATACCCCTGGAAAGCTATTGGTAGAGCACAACAGCCTTACTAACTGTCCCAAAGGTGCTTTTTCAAGAGGCATCTGGACTTTCTGGTTTTTTGTTTGAAGACATTTCATTTCTCATCCAGGAAGATTCTTCTTGAGAGCCAAAGAAGCTTCTTGGATGAGAAGCGAAAAGTCTTCAAAGAAAAAACAGAAAGTCCAGATGCCTCTTGAACAAAACGCATCTTTGGGACAACCATGACCTAGATGCCTGAGAACCTAAGAGCCTGGTGGCGCAGTGGACTAAGTGCTGTTAAAGTAGCACTTAGTTGCCAGCTGCCTGCAATTACTGCAGAAGAAGAAGAAGAAGAAGAAGAAGAAGAAGAAGAAGAAGAAGAAGAAGAAGAAGAAGAAGAAGAAGAAGAAGAAGAAGAAGAAGAAGAAGAAGAAGAAGAAGAAGAAGAAGAAGAAGAGGAGGAGGAGGAGGAGGAGGAGGAGGAGGAGGAGGAGGAGGAGGAGGAGGAGGAGGAGGAGGAGGAGGAGGAGGAGGAGCCTGGTGGCTCAGCAGACTGATAGCATTGTGATTAACACCAGCTGTCTGCAATTACTGTAAGTTCAAATCTCACCAGGCTCAAGGTTGACTCAGCCTTCCATCCTTCCGAGGTAGGTAAAATGAGGACCCGGATTGTGGGGGCAATAAGATGACTTTGTATAAAAAAAGAACACCATTTAGGGGCCCCCGAAAGCCCTATTAAGCAGGTATATACAAAAGTATGAAGGCTATTGCTTAGTGCATTGTAAGCCGCCCTGATTCTCCGGAGAAGGGCAGCATATAAATCAAACTAATAAATAAATAAATAAACCTCCATAGACATCCTTACTAACTGTTCTTACAAGACTCCAGCATCTGGAAATTGTAGAAATATGAAGTTCTCACTTGCATTCCTTTTGCAAAACAGAGATGGTAACGAGCACTCAACAACTGTGGATGGCAAGAATGGTTAGGCATTGTTAAAATGGGGGTAGTATGCCCCATCATGTCCAATATTTGTTTCAGCTACAAATTTTCACAGTTTCAGTCACAAATTGACTCCCGTAAACCTTACATCATACTTAAACGGTCAGTAGAGGAGGGCATGCATAAGTGCACTAACGTGCCTATCATCCCTGTCATTGTATTTTTATTCTTTTATTCTTGTTCCCGTTTTTGTTTGACAAATTCTAATAAATAATAATATTCTTTCTCTCCGTTCTCTCTAACAAAAGCCCTCTCTTTCAAGATTTTCTGCAAGTCCACCGAAGTCTCCAAACATGACTGAATTGTTCTTACCATGAATAATATGCTTCTCCTAAAATTCAGTTGGAATCTATTGTTTCGTAGCACACTTTAAAATAGGACCTAGTATATATTTAAAATAGGCCCTGTCTTTGATTTTCTTTATGGACAGGATATGAGGAAGAGCCTTCTGTTCCCCCTTCAGCCTTTCTTTTAAGGTTAAAAAGTCATGGTTTCTTGCACTTTTCCTCAAAGGAATTGTACTTGCATATTCTCCCGTATAAAAAGGTTTCTAATAAAAAGCGGGACATGTAATATTTAAGGAATGGCTCAGGAGGCAACAATTGAAATTCATTCGAAGCAACGGGCCCTTTGTGCTTGAATACAAAACACTGAAATACTGGATTAGCCACATCACCATCATAATGGAACGTTTATTGGAACAGGGTTGTTGTTTTTTTTTAAAAAAAGAAAAAAGGTAATGAAGCTAGGCAAAACGTCACCATTACAAGTCTTACTCTTGATATTCCAGATGTATCAATTTTAATGGGGCAATTTTAATTGTGAGGAACAGAAAGCTAGAGAGGGAGAATGCCAAGAAAATGTTGAAGTGGATTTAAAACAAGAAATATGTGTGACGCTATACCTTGCTTCCCTGAAAATAAGATCCTGTCTTCTATTTTTTTTTTGAACCCCGAAATAAGCTCTTGGCTTATTTTCAGGGAGGTCTTATTATTTTGGGGTGCATGGAGCAAGACTGGGCTCCTCTTGCCATTTTACCTGATTTCCAGCTCTGTCTCCTTAACCCTAACCAGAGGAAATGGCAGGGACCAGCTCCGCTTGCATTTAAATATTTTCAGGAAGAGCTTCTTTTCAGGAAGGGCTTCTTTTCGGGGAGGGCTTATTTTAGTGCATGCGCTTAAAAGCCCGATTGGGCTTATTATCAGGGGATGTCTTATTTTGGGGAAAACTCGGTAGTTACCGTTGTTAGAGTGTGTGTAAAAAGTATTTGTTGCTTGTGCAACGAGCAGAGCAGAAACACACAGGGAAGGAGATAAACGTGCAGCTCGTGTGAGAAAAATACTTTATATACAGGATAATAAGCAGTCTCGGTGTAGGTAAAACAGTCCAAGGTCATAAACAGTAATATCAGTCCAGTAATTATCTTCCCTTACCAAAGCAAACAGACTTTAGTAACTCTTGGTATACAGTACCATATAACAATTCAGTCTAACATCAATCAGCAGAAAGACGCAGGAAGCAACAGGAACAATCAGGAAGAAGGAACGCTTCTCTGCGCTGCTTATTTATGCACTGTAGCCTAATTACAGGGTTCAGCAAACCCTGATTATGTGGCTCAGTTGTTTCTTAAAGAAACAGATATATTGCCTGACCAACAAGTTAGGAGTAAGCTACAAGCTGAACCTAACAACCATCATTGTTGATCCTAATGAGCTTGATGCCTCGGTGATGGATAATAGGGTAACAAAAGCTGATATTCAAATACGTACACAAGTAAGATCAAACCAAGGTTTGAATTGGACAACAAAAGTTCATTTGGTCAATTTGAATGTAAATTGACCAAGAAATGATACAGAAGCATCAGAAAACTGAAGTTAGCATACTGGTAGATGGAGATTCAGATATGTACTGTACAATACCCCTTGCATTCTTTCTCTCTCTCTTTCTGTCTGTTGCTTACACATGCAAACATATGCAAATATACATCCATGTAATATATGTCCTGTCTTTCCTCTTTAAAGAACACCCAATCATCGTCTTTTAATGAGCCCATAATCCCTATCAGGGTGGAGTCAGGGCAACTAGTGGAGTATTTACTGGTCGGATGCCCTTCTTGTCGCCAATGCGGAGTTTTGTTCAGCAGATATATATTCTCATTGTACCCGGTAGAGAGAAATATCTGCCTCTATCTAGAATCGAACTCACAGCCTCCTGATTGTGAGGCGAGAGCTTCACCTCTAGGCCACTGCACCACTCTCTTTAAAGAACACCCAAGATTAACTTAAAATAGTTAACAATGCATAGAGAAATAAAATATCCTTCAGGCCATCTCAATTCCAGAAGGCTTCATGGAATGTAGTCCATGTATTATTATTTTTTCCCAAAAATTTGGAACTGCAAACCTAATGGCAATCGAACAAATTTCATGAGGATATTCACTTTTTTTTTTTTTTTTTTTGCCAGTCTTAAAAGTCTGGATGTTTCAAAAATGAGAGGTTTCTTCCAAAACAGGCATGGCAGAGTCATGCAAATGGTAAACTACAGTAGTGGCCAAAATTGTAGAAACCTTTTGGGAAAAGTGTATTTTTGAGGTTTGATGGCTAATAACACCACTTTTTGTTTGTTTGTTTTGGAGTTTCAAGATAATCCTATTCCACTGCTGGAATGGCCTGGGAATAGCCCAGACCTTCACCCAATTGAAAATCTATGGAGCCAATCAAAGAAACTTGTTATTCAGAAGCGACCCAGCAATAAAATCCAATCACACTTGGCCAACAAAGAAAATTCTATTCCAGTGATGGCAAACCTTTTAGACTCCGAGTGCCCAAACTGCACACTCGCATGCCCAAACTGAAAGGTGCGTGCGTGCATGTGCCAACATGTGCTGACATGCGTGCATGTACTGCAGAGACCCAAAGACCAGCTGGCCAGTGGGAGGTGTTCTGTCCCCGTCTCACACATGCACACAAACAGACAGCCGGGGGTTAAATAAACTGGCAGACAACCAAATTCTTTTGATAAGAGGATTGGCAGCAACCCAGTAGCTGCTTGCCAAGAACTTTACTCATAAACAAGATACACACAGTTCAAGAATTGTCAAGTCCAATCCGTAATTAAATCCAAGGCAGATAACGTTGTTTCCAAAGATGCAATGTGACTCGATAGTAGTTAGTTTTGTCCGTCACAGAGTCTGAATGGCCACCTCACCCCCTTTTATACCCTGTGGGGTGTGGTTCAGTGACTGAGCTTAATCTCTGGCATGCCTCTTCTTCTGTTGTGCGTGCTTATCTCTGCAACACTGCCGAGGATCCAGCCAAGACTCATTACCCGCATCATTGTCCACCTGTGGCTGCGTGGACGTGCTTGGCCCTGGCCCTATCTCTTGACCTTCGGCGGACACCAAAGGCATTGCCAGGGAGGAGGGTCCTGGAGAGGGAGGCCTTGCCAACTCCTCTCCTTCATTCTCGGAGTCCTCTCCTGCCGATGACACAGGCTCAGGTAACGGAGCCACAACAGGAGGCGGGGCATCCCACCACCAGTAGCACGGCAAGAGGGAAGATCTTTTTCTTTCGTGAGCTTCTGTTTCATCATTTGCAGGGAAACAGAAGCTCACGAAAGAAAGGCCACAGAGATCTGACCTGGGGTGACGGCACGTGTCCCAGCAGAGAGGGCTCTGCGTCAGTGGTGAAATCTAAAATTTGTTACTACTGGTTCTGTGGGCGTGACTTGGTGGGGGAGGGGATAATGTGACTGGGTGGGCATGGCCTTTTTTTTTTTTTTTTTACTTTTAAAACCATTTTTTCTACAACCTCTAAAAATGCTTTCAAAAGGCTCTGACGATCCCAGCTGAGTTGCCTGATCGGCAGAGACTTTTTTTCTTTTAAATGCCTCTGACGATCAGGCAACTCAGCTTGGATCGTCAGAGGCATTTAAAAGAAAAAAAGTCTCTGCCGATCAGGCAACTCAGCTTGGATCGTCAGAGGCATTTAAAAGAAAAAAAAGCCTCTGCTGATCAGGCAACTCAGCTTGGATCATCAGAGGCATTTTTCTTTTAAAAGCCTTTGACGATCCCAGCTGAGCGCACGATCATCAGAGGCTTTTATTTTATTTTATTTTTAAAAGCATTTTTTTGGCCGAAAGGTTGTAGAAAAAATGCTTTTAAAAGTAAAAAAAAAGCTTCTGATGATCGTGCGGCTCAGGTGGGCATGGGGGGAGGGCAGGGATTTTTGCTACCAGTTCTCTGAACCACCCGCCGCCATCGCTACTGGATCGGGCGATCCAGTCCGAACCAGGAGCATTTCATCCCTGCTCTGCGTGCCACCTCCGGCACGCGTGCCATAGGTTCACCATCATGATTCTATTCTATTCTATTTCCAATTTAAAAGCACTCCGAGAATTGGAGGCTGATCTGCTCATGTGTGGTTGTTTTTTTAAAGGCTTCCTCGAAAGAGCGATCTGGATCAGAACCAGGATACGGTATATCTCAATAAAAAAAAAAATTCCCCTGTGCTGAAAATATTATTTTCCTAGAAGAAAATGCTGCAATTTGCGTCATTAAATTGGAGGGGCGAGGAAAGCCGTCAGCATGGGTGTAATTGAGATGAGAGGCCTCTTTAATTTTGAAAGTTTTTTTTTTTAATCGCTAATTATCCTTTCACGTGTCTGAAAATGGAAGCTTCGAGATTTATAATGATGAATGATTGGCAGTTATTATGTCTGCTGCATTGCTCATGCGGTACCATGTCGTGTATATTTCCTAATTGAAAGTAGGCATTTATTGATTTTTTTTTTTTTTTTAGCAAAGCTGCCTTCATTTTAAGCATCTATTTTGTGTATCTTATTCATTTACGGGGCCCCCAAGGAAGACCGTTATTGAAACAGAACCAAGCAATTTTCATGCAATAACAAATTATATCTTTTGAAGAGCAGTTTGAAGCTTTGCAACTCATTTTCTTTACTCAGGATGGTTGGCTTCTACGTTCTCTTTTTTTGCGGAAAAAAAAGGGGGGGAGAAAGGAGATGGTAAGGAGACCCCGAAAGTTGAAAATGAGAAAAGTTGACAGGCACTCTTAAAATGGGATTGCGGCAAAAGGACAATAGCAATTTAGCATGGCCAAGGTCTTGACCTTCCCATCAGGTGCAAGGATCAATGCCCAATGCGGTGAGAGCAACTCACCAGCTTGGCTTAGTTCAAAGCTAATGGAATTAGATCAGGTTGCTTCTTGAATGAGACATTCTCATCAAATCAAATTCCAGGGCTGTAAGTGAGGAGCAAGTGGAGGAGGTGGAGGAGTCTCAAGTGTGGGTTATCTCCTACAAGGAGGAGGGTGGAAGAGGAAGAGGAGGAGGAGGAGGAGGAGGAGTCTCAAGTGTAGGTTATCTCCTACAAGGAGAAGGGTGGAGGAGGAAGAGGAGGAGGAGGAGGAGGAGGGAGGAGGAGGAGGAGTCTCAAGTGTGGGGTATCTCCTACAAGGAGAAGGGTGGAGGAGGAGGGAGGAGGAGGAGGAGAAGGAGGAGGTGGGAGGAGGAGAAGGAGTCTCAAGTATGGGTTATCTCCTACAAGGAGAAGGGTGGGAGAGGAAGAGAAGGAGGAGGAGAAGGGAGGAGGAGGAGGAGGAGAAGGAGGAGGAGGAGGAGTCTCAAGTGTGGGTTATCTCCTACAAGGAGAAGGGTGGTGGTGGAGGAGGAAGAGGAAGAGGAGGAGAAGAAGGAGAAGGAGAAGGAGAAGGAGAAGGAGAGGGAGAAGGAGAAGGAGAAGGAGAAGGAGAAAAAGCACTTCCATAATGTTGCCAAGAAAACTACTGCCGTTTGAAAATAAATTTTATCTTTAGTACCATGATACTATTCTCTAACTACCCAGGGCATCGAACGACTGTGGATGGAGAACAAGAAACATGTAATATAACATATGTCATCGATCAGACATTATGGAGGAAGAGGACTTATCCCAAAGGTAGCATTTCAATAGCAACTTATTCTTTCTTGTAGCAACTATCTAAGATTAAGAGTGATAATACAGTAGAAGAAATATGTACTTCATGGGAAATATTATTTCAACAACCATTGCTTACCAACGATTATCCAATATGGTAGATACATTTGTTAGTTTTTCAGCCTGGGATAAGCCAGAGTGTTTTAACCTGACTATTTCCAACTGATATGAGAGTTAAGTGTTATCTTCTGGTGGACATCCATTTGGGAAAGACTCCCTTCAGCATTTTCTCTTCTCTTGGAGCTGGGTGGGAGGAAATACACCCTGGTCTTTCCATTCTCTACTCTTTGCTCACTGAATCCAAGGCCATTTAGATTTAGTATAGATGGAGTAGAATGATACTCATAACAGCCAAGCACACATGTGGGAAATTACTTTTTGAGAACTGAACGCAACAGAAGATAGAAGTTCAACTCCCAGAAGGAAAATAGAAGGAATTTTACCCTTTGTAGTGGACATCTAAAAGAAACTTCAAAGCACTTGGAAGAAATGCACAGTGCTCCTCAAAGAATTGTAGAACTGAAATTTGAAATGAAACTATTTTTTGGAACTAGGCTTACTATAATTCCAAGGCATACGACCAAAATATTAAAATTTGCTAAGATACATGTTCACAGCCATAAAAATAAGAGATGCATAACCAATAAATAAGAAAGAAAGAAAGAAAGGAAGGAAGGAAGGAAGGAAGGAAGGAAGGAAGGAAGGAAGGAAGGAAGGAAGGAAGGAAGGAAGGAAGGAAGGGAACTTAAATCTGAGAGAATCAACAGCATGTATTCAGAAGTCAAATCAAATCTTTATTGCAATCATAGACTGTCTTAAATGTAAATAGAATAGAATAAAATTCTTTATTGGCCAAGTGTGATTGGACACACAAGGAATTTGTCTTGGTGCATACGCTCTTGGAGTTCATAAAAGACAAGATACATTCGTCAAGAATCATAAGGTACAACACTTAATGATAGTCATAGGGAAACAGTCAATACAAATCTTAAGGATACCAGCAACTAGGTTATAGTCATACAGTCATAAGTGGGAGGAGATGGGCAATAGGAACGATGAGAAGATTAATAATAGTGCAGACTTAGTAAATAGTTTGACAGCGTTGAGGGAATTATTTGTTTAGCAGAGTGATGGCATTCGTGAAAAACCTGTTCTTGTGTCTAGTTGTTCTGGTGTGCAGTGCTCTATAGCATGATTTTGAGGGTAAGATTTGAAACTGTTTATGTCCAATGTGGTGGTGGGGAGGAATTAACACATTTCAACAAGAATAGCTTCTATATATATTCTCTGTATCACAGAGAAAGGCAAATTTAGGAATCTACAGAATGATTTTAAAGAGAAAAAGACCTGGAAACACATGACAACTTTAAATATTTATAAATCTTTAGCTTTCATGTTATAGAACTACTTCTCTCATTTTGCTTTATTTTGTTTTTGCATTCTTCCATAATAAATAAGTGGAGACTTTGTTAGTCAACTCTGAGATCCAAAATATTTCCAAAATCCTTTCTTCTTAATATAAAAATAATTTCATATATTCTGCTTTCATAGCTAATTTTCCATCCATGATATTCTGTACTGAGAACTAAGTGTATAACCTCGATAATCTGTCCACGTATTGAGGCTATATGCTTGCATTTTTTTAAAGTTCTTTTTTCTTTTTCCTGCCTTCGCTTGTGTTTTTTCCCTCTCTCTCTTTTCTTTTAAATAGTTATTAATTAAAAACAAATTAGAAAAGGAGAGCTAAAGAAAAACATTTCAGTTCCCAAATTGTTCCAGTCTTGCTTCCATGGGGAAAAATCTTCCAAGATGTTACATTTCTAATGATGTGATCGGAGGAAAGGACATTGAATGCACACTATAACAAAATTGAAATCCTTTAAAACTTACAACATTAGCACATACTGTTTAAGGATTATAACCTTAAAAGAATTGTGTCGTATTTTCTATCTTCTGCATAAATATATTGCTTCTAAGAACAAATGTGTGTGTGTAGAGAGAATGGAAATCAATGGCAAAGTTCTGTTAATCTCTTGTAGATTTCATTTTGTGTTTCACCCCCAAATATATGTAGTTGGATATCAGTGATATCAATCAAAGTTTTTAAATGTCAGGTGTTTAATAATTTGAAAGGGCAGGTGTTTTAAAGAGTTTGGATTTTTCAGTTCATCTTGCAGAAGTTCTGTCCTCAGCCTAGATACAACTTACCCTGACTGAATCCAAAACTCTTTTGTTATAGATTTTTAAAGTAGTCTAGAATCTCATACTATAGATAGATAGATAGATAGATAGATAGATAGATAGATAGATAGATAGATAGATAGATAGATAGATAGATAGATAGATAGATAGATAGATAGATGGATGATAGACAGACAGATAGTATATAGATCTGTAGTAACTGTTACAAATGCATGCTTTGAATCATTATCAATATAACCTCAATATCAGGAGTGAAATCCAGCAGGTTCTGATAGGTTCGGGAGAACTGGTAGCAGAAATTTTGAGTTGTTCAGAAAACTGGTAAATACCATCTCTGGCTGGTCCCAGAGTGGGCTAGGGATGGGGATTTTGCAGTATCCTTCCCCTGGAGTGGGGAGGGAATGGGGATTTTGCAGTATCCTTCCCCTGCCACACCACCAAGCCCCACCCACCAAGCCCACATCATGCCCACCAAGCCACGCTCACAGAACCAGTAGTAAAAAATAATGGATTTCACCACTGCTCAATATGCATATTTTCCAAGATCAGGGATGAATCTAATCAGTGGTGATCAGTCCCAAACTTATGGTTCTTGTTTTGATCAAGTGGATAGATCTTAGCTACTACTGTTTTCCCCCCACCAATATTTAAAAACACAGTTGGTTTTGCTTAAATGAAGCAATTTGCAGGGAACAACTTGGTTCACATACCTTCATGTCTTGTCTTACTTATCTTATCAGCTTCCTGCAAATTGCTTCTGGGCATTCTGCCAACCACAGTAAGCTTTCAGTATTATTCTTTGAATTTTTGGCGGCTGTTAATGCAGTTAATTAACAGCCGTTGTTGTAAAAAACTGGTTTATTTAGTAAACTAAGGTTTGAACGGACTTTGTGTGTGCTGCGTTCTTTGGGGTCCATAGCTGGGGTAGAACAAGGAGGGGCTTTTAGAGAATTGTTCTGTCCCCATCTCACACATGCACACAAACAGTCAGCCGGGAATTAATAAAACCAGCAGTCAGGAATTCCTTTGAGATAACAGAATTGGCAGCAACCCAGTAGCTGCCTGCCAAAGACTTTACTCACAAAGGGAGGTTTTTCTCCTCCGTCCGATACACCAAAATAAGTCCACAAAGCCAAAGAATTGTCAAGTTCAGTCCATAATAAATCCAAGGAGGGCATATAACGAAGTTCCAGAAATGCAGTATGACTTGCTAGCTTTTCAGTTTTGTCCGTCACAAGGCCTGAATGGCCACCACACCCCCTTTTATCCCCTGTGGGGTGTGGTCCAGTGACTCAGCTTAATCTCTGGCACGCCTCTTTCTCTGCTGCGCACGCTTATCTTTCCGACGCTGTCGGGGATCCAGCTAAGACTCATCTCTGTCACTGTCTAACTGCAGCTGCTCAGAAGTGCCAGGCTCCTGGCCTATCTCTTGGCCTTCGGAGGACACCTGAGGCATTGCCAGAGAGAAGGGTCCTGGAGAGGGAGGCCTTGCCAACTCCTCTCCTTCACTTTCAAAGTCTTCTCCCTCTCGGGAGTCTTCTCCCGCTCGGGGGTTGGAGTCACAACAATTGTTAACAAATTTGTCTCGGGCATGCTTAAACATACCCGCAAAGCATACACACACAAGCCCAAAAATAGGGTTGTTTTGAACATTATTTTCCAAATACTTCTCCCCAAGCACCACAGGGGATTGCAAAATATCTCCCAGGCTGTTACAGCAGCATTACACATACCACACACACACAAACACACACAGACACACACTTGGACACACATAAAGCAGAGAAGACATCTGAGATCTTCAAGTTTTAAAAAAAGAAAATCCGAAATAACGATAAGAAATGTTTCACTGCGTGCTTTGATACCACAATACAAGGGAAAAGGAAAGGGAGGGCCATTCTAAAGAGAAAAGTCATTGTCTGGATTGTCTTTTTTCAACAGGCAAAAATGAAAATAAGAATAAACCTGCCCTGCAAAATCTTCTTCAAGAAGATCTGTTTTTCCCCAAGCACTTCTCAAGGTCTTTGGCATAAAAAGTTATTTTCACATTTGATTAAATCAGTCACAGATCAGTACTGCAAAGAGAGTCACGTAATTGCACAATGCGAAGGATCAGTAAACATTTGGCAAGGTGGCAATCAGGTAGAGAGATGAAGCTTAACGCTCTACCGGTGGGAGCCAAAAAATACTAAATTTAAAAGCGACTTTTGAGAGAAGCACCAAAGCAACTCTAGTTTTCTAATGACCTGCACTGAATATCAAGTTATGGGCATTTTTGATGGATTTTTTTTTTTAAAAAAACAAAACAGGAATAAGTTCAGCATGGACGTTTCCAGAGACAAAATCAAACTGGAATTACATCTCCCAATACATTTGTGATATTACATTTGTGATTTGTGATGGATGGAAACTAAACAAGGAGAGATTTTATCTGAAAATAAGGAGAAATTTTCTGACAGTGAGAACAATCAACCAGTGGAACAGAAGTTGCCTTCGGAAGTTGTGGGAGCTTCATCACTGGAAACTTTCAAGAAGAGACTGGACTGCCATCTGTCAGAAATGGTGTAGGGTCTCCTGCTTGGGCAGGGAGTTGGACTAGATGACCTACAAGGTCCCTTCCAACTCTGTTAATCTGTAATTTAAACCTAGGGTTTTTTAAAATTATTATTATTTACTTCATTCATTAAACATGAAACTCAGTCAACTGAACATTCAAAAATGCATCACAAATACCATTGACTGGTGCTAATGGTTGATACGGGTTGCTGCCAGCGTCCCAGGTTCAACCAAGTATCTTCTTAAGATGTACGATGTTCCAAGTAGCGCAGTTTTTTTGCAGTTCCACTGGTGTTATTGCAAGAAACTGCAATTTGTTGACATATCTTATAAAATTCTTGGACATGGTACCAAATGCCCCGATGACAATGGGTATCACTGTTACATGTTTCATCCATAACCGTGTACTGTCGGTGGCCAGGTCGCGATTTTTCGTGATTTTTTTTTCCAGTGCTTTTTCTTCGACTCTGACATCTCCTGGTACCACGATGTCAATAAATTGTACGTTTTGCTTTTCAACAACTGTGATATCTGGCGTGTTGTGTTCCAAATGACGATCCGTCTGTATTCGAAAGTCCCACAAGATCTTCACTTTCTCAGTTTCTATAACTTTTTCCACTTTATGTTCCCATGACGTTTTGGATATTTATTTTAGATATTTGGAGGAGGAGGAGGATGATGATGATGATGATGATGATGATGATGATGATGATGATGATGGTGATTAACATAGCCCTTAGAACAAGGGTGTCAAACTCAAGGCCCGGGGTGCTGGATCTGGTCTGCGGGGTGCTTAGATCTAGCCTGTGGGGTTGCCGTGGAAACAGCGAAGGACTGCCACCATGTGTGGCCCTCCCAAGCTCCGTCTTCAGTGGCAGAAGGTTGCAGGAGGCCATCACAGCCAAAAATGGAGCTCCGGAGCCCCTTTTCACTGGCAGAGTGCTCGGGCCACCAAAGATGCCCCCAACATGAGTAACATCAAGCTGGCCATGCCCACCCTGGCTCCCCAAGATCAAACACAATCCTGATGCAGCCCTCAATGAAACTGAGTTTGACACCGCTGCCTTAGATCAAGACCCTAACCTGTATTGCTCATCCATCAAGGGAGACTTTGTACAGTAGTGGCCAAAATTGTTGAAACCTTTTGGGAAAAGTATATTTTCCAAAACTAGCTAATAACACCACTTTGTTGGGGGAGTAGTACCATAAAATTATATATCAATGGAAAGATAATTTAATCAAGAATATAACTTTTATGAAGGATTTGCTATTAGAATAGCAGTTACAGAATAAAGAAGAAAAGGGAAACACATAGAAAAAACAAGATATACAAAAATGATCACCATAGAAAAAAACGAGATATACAAAAATGATCCCCATGTCAGTTAATACTTAGTTGGGTAACATTTAGCATGAATGATGGCCTTACAACATCTTCCCATGGAGTGAACCAAGTCTTTTCGTTCTGCAGCTGTTATAATGGGAAACCAAGATTGAATGATGGCTTCTATTGACTGGGTTTTACTGCTGGGTCACTTCTGACTAGCAAGTTTCTTTAGTCGGCTCCATAGATTTTCAGTTGGGTGAAGGTCTGGGCTATTCCCAGGCCATTCCAGCAGTGGAATAGGATTATCTTGAAACTCCCTCCCAAAAAGTGGTGTTATTAGCCATCAAACCTCAAATATACACTTTTTCCAAAAGGTTTCCACAATTTTGGTCACTACTTTATGATTCAGAAATCTTGACCATTGTGTTCTGAATCTCTAGCATTCTGCATTTTATCATTGGTTCGGTTTTTTTGCAGACCTCCAAAGCTGTAGTATATTTCTGAGCTACAAGAGCCTAATTCAACATCCCCAAATGTATTTTGAAGAGACGAAATGATGATTCTGATCTGTAGCATGCATCTTTTATCTACGTAGAAAGAGGTCCCTGTATCCTTTAGCATTTAGTGACATTTTGAAGGTTTTCTCTACAGAATGTCCCTCACCATTAAAATTCAATTATAGTGCATCATTGGAGTGAAAGTCCACTTTTGTCTGACAAAGGACGAATGAAAGTCAGATCTCCGTAGACCCTCATTGTCATCGATGAAATTCAGCTATAAAATTTAGCCAGGAGAAAATATGAGATTCAGTTCATGTCTGCGTTAAACAATTCAGCTTGACTCTGTTTCCTATTAATCTTTTTGGGGGAGCGTAAGATGGCATCAAGATGCCATTTACATAGGCTTCAACGTAAAATATATTGGATTAAAGTTTAGTTTTACAATGTTCTTATCAGGCCTGGAAGCCAACTTTTTCGTTGGCTCTTCAGGCCTGTACGAGCAATGAATCTCACTTGTGAGGACTTGCAAGAGCTTGTAGTTTAAAGATGGATCTGTAGGGTTGCTAAAAACTATCTCAGCGTGAGTGATAATTCAGAGACATCTTGACCATGAGGGATGGGCTGGCTTGGAAAGGGTCAAAACCAGGGGTGGGTTTCAAATTTTTGTACTACTGGTTCTGTGGGCGTGGCTTGGTGGGTGTGGCAGGGGAAAGATACGGTAAAATCCCCATTCCCTCCCCACTCCTGGGGGAAGGTTACTGCAAAATCGCCATTTCCTCCTGATCGGTTGGGATTCGGGAGGCAGAGAATAGATGGAGGTGGGGCCAGTCAGAATTTTTACTACTGGTTCTCCAAACTACTCAAAATTTTTGCTACCAGCTCTCCAGAACTGGTCAGAACCTGCTGAAACCTACCTCTGGTCAAAATGGTATGTACGTACCAGCTTGAGATTGGAAGTGCTACAGAGCAGCCACGACTCCTGACTGTCCGGCCATTTCAGATTCTTAAAAACCCTACCCTTAGCCAAGAGGCAATTTTGGTGGCCAAAAATGAAGGCCGATGTAGAGGACGACTGTGCCACTTGCACAGCCATGAAGATGAGACCAGGGAAGCCTCCTGGGCTCCTCCAGAAAGTGGCAAGCCCCAGCAGACCTTGGGAGGAAATTGTGATGGACTTTATAGTCGAGCTTCCAGAGAGTGGGGGAAAATACAATCATTTGGACAGTAATCGACTTGTCTTCAAAACAAGGCCACTTGTTCTGACTTCCCAAGAGCATGAGGCAGAATCCTTGTCCCAACAAAAACCCCTTTTTTATTAAGTTACTGTAAACTCTTTTCATTCTCATCCAGCAAATTCTTTCAAGGGAGAATTTATAGGCACAGACCTTATCTGGCTTGGAGAACTGCCGGGCCGATACCTTCAAAACTTGGCAAGGAGTCTCAGAGAGTCACAAACCAATTAAATAATTGTGAAATAATTGTCTCCTGCAAACTCCACTCCCCTTTTGCTCCTCTTTTATTCCCTCTGGGAGGGGCCGTTCACCATCCACCTGAGGCTTTACTCCTGAGTCGACCCTTGTTCCTTAGCTGTTCCCTTCTCCTGGCAGCTTTGAGCATGTGCGCACTGGGAACAGTCTCCAGCTGTTCTTCTGTCCCACTGATATCCGACTCCGAAGGCAGCTGACAACTGTCAGATGGTCCTGGCCCCATCTCTGCCTCCGATGCAGAGCACTCATCAGAGCATTCCCCAGACTCCAGGACTGGCCCATGTTCCTCCCCAACCTCCTCACTGTCTGAGTCTGCCACCAGTTCCACTGGTCGCTGGCGGGCCACAACACCACTTCACAGCTTGTTCAGGGTAAACTGCCCTGACAATTCTTGTCTTTCTGTTGTAGAAAAGATAAATATTTCTCCAAGAATCTAGATTGTTGAACTCTTGCTGAACTCTTGTATCAATATTTTATACGCAATGATTTTCTTCTTCTATTCTTTATTCTTTAAGATGACCTTTTCCAATGGGTGGCTTTGGAGTGCACAGGAGATGCTTTGTGGGTCAGGAATTGTGCATGGAAGAGTACCCTTCCTGACCCACATGCCACTCCATGCTTATTCTCTGACCAAAAACCCACCTCTTGCAAACACCTGCAGTCTCCAAGCACCTTTTTCAATCCACACTACCCCTATATACACACACACACACACACACACACCAACCCACATAGTACTTCTTCACACATATACTTCTTGACCTGCACTCCAGCACACATGAGGGAGCAGCCACTTACTTGTCTCATGGCCTTGGACTTGCAACTTCCTGCTGGCTTTCTGACTCCTGCAAGCTTCCCACAAGTCAAATAAATGGGGGAGAGAGAGAGAGAGAGAGAGGGAGAGAGAGAGAGAGAGAGAGAGAAGGAAGAGGGAGGGAGGGAGGGAGGGAGGGAGGGAGGAAGGAAGGAAGAAAGGAAGGAAGGAAGGAAGGAAGAAGAGTTTGGATCACTTGCCAGTTCCCCACAAAGAACATTTATTGGGGAAGACAGCAGGAAGCCAAAAGTCACTCCCACTCATACTGCTCACCTGTGATCCTTCCATTTCTCTAGGTTAGAAAGTACTGTATAAGACACACCTTTTTCCCCCCTAAAAGGGGGTGAAAATTTGGGTGCGTCTTATACACCAAATGTAGCCCCGCCCACCCACTGGCCCCCACTCTTTGGCCTCTGCCTCCCAGCAATTTACCCCCTTGCAGCAAGCAGCAAGAAGAAACAGCCCATTTCAGCTTCAGCCCAACCTAATTAGTACAATTTGTTTCTCCATTGGATTGGCCTCAGGCTGCAGGGATTGCCATTGCCTATTGCTACATGGGCCTCTGCTGCTTGCTGCTTGGAGGTAAATTGCTGGGAGCAGATTTTTTTTTCTTGTGCTAATCAAGCTATGGTGAAAATGAAAATGAAAGTAAAGCAGGCTGTTTGCTGTTTGCTGCAACGAGGCAAAATTGCTGAGAGGCAGAGGCAGATTTCTTTTTCTTGTTTTCATCACCAAAAAAGATAAGTACGTCTTATAGTCCGGAGCGTCTTATACTCTGAAAAATACGGTATCTCAAAATGATGAGCCAATGGGGTGTCTAATAATACTACTAATATGATATTGATGTCTACCACTGCTAATAATATCGATACCTGGTCCATGATTTGTCTATCACCAAGAAGAAGATGTTTTCATCACGATCCTTTTCCCTACATTCCATTAATATTTGAGATGAACAAACCCCAGCTGAAAAAAAACACCTACAAAATTGAACTCGGGAGAAATGCATAATTTTCTAAGTGCTGTAAGAATGACCTAGATATGAACTTTTAACTTTCTGGGGCCGCTTCAAACTACCTAGCAGCTGTTGAACATCTCATTGGCGAGGCATGGTTATTATGTCCCTGTCAAGAAAGAGAAAGAAGCATATCTCAAAACTCCCCAGACAGAAGTTTTATCAAGGTCTTTCATGCAAGTGAAAGAAATATCATTATCACTCTTTGCAGGTGAGACAAATTTATTTTTTGGGTGACAGGAAAAATGTTTGTTCTGTTGTCCGTATCTCTGCGCCATTCTAAGTGCTTATACCATTAAAGGAGGAGAATAACAATGTTTATAAATCAGGTCGCTTTGGAAAGCGAACATCTTCGTGTCGGAAAAAAACGTGTAAAGTTTTGAATAAAATCTGTTTCTTCAGTACTCCAAAATTAGCAAAGATTAAGGATGGGGAACAGGATATCTCAGCCATTATTTATTTTTTAATTTTATATGAAGTGACACACTTCCAAAACTGATATATTCCACTTCAGGAAAAAAAAAAAAACCTATTAACTGTTTTATGTTTGTTTTTATTGAAGGCTCAAAGCAGATTGTAGGACACGGGGAAAAAAAACATGTTTTCAACTCACAGGAAGACAGATTCCAGTTGAACGTGTGACCAAGTTTCCTATTAGTAAGAGAACTTTGACTCTGAAGCCTGCAACTCAACCGAAAGGTGATAGACCTTCCTTCATCGTCTGTGTCCAAGTAGCAGCTAAATTGCCATGGGTTTGGGATGCTACATTTTGGATTCTTGTGCTGAAAATAAGGTTGGAGCTGATGACCAAATCTATAATTTCATGATTGTGCAGGCAACACAGATCCAGAAAATGGCCCAAGGAGACGATCTGAAACCATCTCTAATTTAACACATTTGTGACTTTTTTCTTCACCGTTGCTTAAAATGAAAAGAAAAACATGTCGGAACATTCTGGTTCCATAAGGTTTACCTCTTTCTGGTTTTAGTACATCTATCCAGTAGCTTGTATCATAATGAGCTGAAGCTATGCTTACTTGGAAAGATTAAAGGACTTCCTTAGAATTTCCAGGGAAAGGAATATGTTCATCCTTCTGTAGGAAGTTAGCACCCACCCCACTCCTAGGAAAATGAAATATTCTAGGAAATATTAAAAAGGCAGGATATTATATTTTCCCTAAAGGAGAAACATGTTTCTAAAGACAAACTCAGAGCCTCAGCTCCCTGCCCCCACCCCCAGCAGATATTTTGGTGCCAATCTATCTGCAAGACAAAGGCTGGGCCAGCTTATCTACAAGAGCCTTGGTGGCGCAGCGGACTAAAGTGCTGTTAAGTAGCACTTAGCTGCCTGCAATTACTGTGAGTTCAAATCTCACCAGGCTCAAGGTTGACTCAGCCTTCCATCCTTCCGAGGTAGGTAAAATGAGAACCCGGATTATGGGGGCAATAAGCTGACTTTGTATAAAAAAGGACAACACTTGGGGGGGGGGCGGGGGGCAAAACCCCTACTAAGCAGGTATATACAAAAATATGAAGGCCACCCTGAGTCTCCGGAGAAGGGCGGCATATCAATCAATCAATCAATCAATCAATCAATCAAATAAATAAATAAATAAATAAATAAATAAATAAACAAACAAACAAACAAACAAACAAACAAACAAACAAACAAATAAATAAATAAATAAATAAATAAATAAATAAATAAATAAATAACACAAAAGACATGGCCCTCAGGACATGAGCCCTCACTCAAGATCCAAACCAGGACAAAGCCCACAGCCATAATAGGAATCCCAAAGCCCTTTCATTATATCATCACTCAGCACGAGTCAACCAAACTTGGGACTCAAAAGCACAACCTACAAAGTTACCCCTGCATGGAAGTCTGACAACCAATCAGAATACAAACTCAAATTCAAAAGGCCAGAGAGGGCATAAAACCCAGGCACTCTCAGCATCTCTTGCCCTTTTTCCTTCTTCACCCAAGATCTTCAAAGCATGTGATCCTGTCCAGCAATAAAACCATCTTTCCAAACAGCCACCATGTTTCCAGTGGCTTTTTCCCCACTTGGAACTGAACCCAGAAGGATATTTCTTCCAACACTTCTTATTACAGAATATCCTTCAATGCAAGGGTCCTTTGCAGATCACATGTGGAGTTGTCCATCACCTTGAAATTAACTTTACCTGTGCAGAAAATATTCCGATTCAAGGATGAAGATGAAACTTGTGGATATATTTGAAAATATCTCAACATCTCAATAAATCTTACTGATTTGGTTCAATATTATAGTTATTGGCTTAATGTTTTCCAGTAATAGATCTATGCAGAGATTCTAGGTTAGAAAGAGTGCAGATGGACATACGTTGACCACTGTCTGCAAGATGTGTCTACAGATGTGGAGAGTTCATTTTGCTTTTGATTCAGAGTATCATCCAGGTGAGATCTAAGTAGCTTGAAATAGATCTATACTAGTCTCCCTTTGCCAACAAAAGTGTGTGTAGTCAAGGCTATGGTTTTCCCAGTTGCAATGGATGGCTGTGAAAGTTGGAACCATAAGAAAGTCTGACGGATTGTATAACGATGGATTGTACAGTACCAGAGACTAAATTGATTTTGAACTTAATATCAGCAGCTAAGCTGTTGATAGCGCAATATTGGAAGAAGGACTCTTTGCCTACTATTGAAGAGTGGATATTGAAAATAACAAACCTAGCAGAAATGGCGAAAATCTCAGTGTACCTGAAGGACTATACACAAGAAAGATACGTATTGGAATGGAGGAGATGGATTGATTATATTCAAAATAAGTATCAGACAAGAAAATATCAAATAGCTTATGAATGAACGTTAAGTATTAGAAGTATTATGTTATCTATAGTGGAGTTAAGGTTTCGGGGGGGGAGTTAGTAGTCTGAGGATAAGTAGGTTAATCTAGTTTATGATTGTTAAATGAAATACCTTGTATTTTGCTCTGGGAAGTCTGGGGGGGAGGGTGGGACGAGGGGAGGGAAAGGGTGGGGGGAATATGGGGGGGAAGAAAATTCTTTTTTTCTGTAAAACTTTTCAATAATAATAATAAAAAGAAAGAAAGTCTGAGGGCCAAAGAATGGAGGCCTTTGAACTCTGGTGCTGGAGAAGACTCCTGAGGGTCCCTTGGACTGCAAAGCGATCAAACCAGTCAGTCCTAGAAGAGATCAACCCTGACTGCTCTTTAGAAGGCCAGATCCTGAAGAGGAAACTCAAATACTTTGGCCACCGAATGAGAAGGAAGGACTCCCTGGAGAAGAGCCTCATGCTGGGAACGATGGAGGGCAAAAGAAGGGAACGGGGCAGAGAATGAGGTGGCTGGATGGGGTCATTGAAGCAGTTGGCATGAGTTTAAATGGACTCCAGAGGATGGTAAAGGACAGGAAGGCCTGGAGGAATGTTGTCCATGGGGTCGCGATGGGTCAGACACAACTTCGCAACTAACAAGTCTTCCTTTACTTCTTTGTCGGTAAAATCTAAATTCAACACAAAAAATAGTATGTCGGTAAAGCGACTGCCTGCGAAGGCTCCTGGATTGGGGCTGGAAGGCGAAAGCGGAAGCAATATGCTCCATTCCATATTTGGGTAGATCAGGTTGCCGTGATAGACTGGTTTCACCAGAAAAGAAACACTTAGTACTGTCCAGACTTACTTAGTAGTAGTACTGAAAGGAGAGTTCTGGAAAAAGAGAATATTAAAAGCTCTTCTAGATTGTTATGTCTTGGATTCATTCCTTAGGTCTTCAGACCAAATGTGCTTTCTGCAAAGGCAACTGGACTTACCTTGTTTTGTTTTTCTTTTGAAAACATTTTGTACCTAAAAGGAAACTGAGGAAGCTTCTTGGATATGAAGTGAAGCACTTTCAAAGGAAGAAAGTCCAATTGCCTTTTGGAAAAAGCTCCTTTGGGACAGCCATGACCAGGCTGATTGAGAATCTTCATAGACATATAGATCTTCATCCTTTACAGATTAACAGAGTTGGAAGGGACTTTGTCGGTCATCTAGCCCAACCCCCTGCCCATCTAGTCCAACCCTGCCCTGCCCAAAATTAGGGGTTGGATGGCAACTGTCATTTCTGATCTTATCTAATGTAGCCCTAATCATCATCTTCTTTTAATGAACCCGTAATCCCTTGCGGGGTGGAGTCTGGGCAACTGAATGGAGAGGAGTGTTTACTGGCCGGATGCCCTTCCTGTTGCCAATACGGAGTTTTGTTCAGCAGATATATTCTCATTGTGCCCAGAGAGAGAAATATCTGCCTCTACCTAGGATCAAACTCACAGCCTCCTGATTGTGAGGTGAGAGTTTCGCCTCTAGGCCACCACATCACTCATCATCCCTCTCTCTATAAAGAACTGTAGATGTGAATAGTTGCTGTCTATTTCATATATCTATGGAGATTCTCAGTCATCCAGGTCATGGTTGTCCCAAAGGTGCTTTTTCAAGGGACAAATGGACTTCAGCCGAAGAAATTCTTGGATGAGAAACGAAAAATCTTCAAAGCAAAACCAGAAGGTCCATTTGCCTCTTGAAAAAAAGCACCTTTGGGTCTATTTCAAATATATGCTTATTTAATCCTGAAATGACCACATTAACAAAATCCCATTTTAAGTGAAGAATATGTCGGAAAGGGTTACACGCCATAGATGGCCTCCAATTTCCATTTCTAAGTTATTATTGAAAGGTGGGGGGAGCGCAAGGAAGGAACAGGAAACAGGTTTATTTTTTTAAAATAAAATAATTTATGTTCTAGCTCATAAATATCAAACTTCTTACTTATCAACCTAATGTCAACTCGCAAAGCATCCCTGGCCTGCTCTCGAGTTGCCACAGGCAAGAGGGATGGGAAACTGACGAAACAGCATGATAGCTAAATACATTTCAGACATATTTTTCTCAAGGCTGTCTCCCAGAGTTACCCACAGCAGCCAGAGGGGAGTGATCTCTACAACCTGTGAAATTGCTCCGTTGGCAAATGTGATTGATGACACACCCTGAGGGGAAGGTGGAAACAGGGTCATGATTGGGGCGTAAATTACATGGGGTAAGAGTTGGCTTCACTTGGAACGTGCCAACATGAAGCTCCTAATAAATAACTAGATTTCTTTTGAAGCTTGGCTCGAGACTCATGATTTAATTAGGGCATCCGTCGGAACCCTGACAATACAAATGGATTCCACCATAACAACAGATGAAGTGCAGAAATTACTTTCAGGCGTTTTCTGCATAGATTGTTCCTTGCTCCTTTTAAAGCATTCTAATGCTCTTTTTCGGCTTTTCTTTACCCTTCATCAGTTGATGCTATTTACATACTGGAATGTGATATGTTTACCAAACAATTAGAATCAATCATCACTTTAATTAAATACCAATTTGAGAACATTGCTTCCAGCTATGTGTGTGTAATTATTACAATCAATAGAAGATGACTTTGAACAAAGAAGACAAATCGAGTTGGGTAGGAAAATGGCCAATTTTACATCCAACACTCACTATTCTTCTTGTTTTGTTTTGCATCATCACAAGGAGATTGTTTTAGTCACTCTGCAAAGCGCAGTGGAAGGAGATTAATAACAATTGTCTTTCACACTGTCAAACTACGTTTCGTTCTATGGTGTACCATGAAAATTCCATTGTGAGGATCTGTTAGGTTGTACAGGTCCTGGAGACAGGCATTACAACAGAATTAAAACAGAATATAATAAAAGATAGTTTAATAAAGAGAACTTCATCTTCCACTATAAACAAGATCCTTCTCTGACTTAGTTTTTACTCCTTATTTCTCTGCACCCACAGTAACAATTGAGAACACAAACTGTGTCACATGGTATGTAACTCAGCACATAATCTATATATATATAAAAGCCAAATACCACTCACTCATCACGAAATCTTCAAAACAGTAAAGCTGTAAAACTTGAAATTTGACACATATGTTCCTCTTGGCTTCTAGGTGCTCGCTAAGAAAGGATTTTTCAAAATGATCACCAGATCATTAGTATTTCATATGCAGTATTAAATTCACACACTCTGATGCTAAGGAGTTAGACATTCTACTCCCCCTCCCCACTTCAAAAGAACTCTGTTCCAACTGCCAGTTGCCTCATATTAACATGCTCTGATGTTACCCCTTCACTAAACCAGTGTGGGTGTGGCCAGCGCATGACTCATCTGGCCTTCGGGCTGGGAGTTTAAACATTCTACTCCCCCTGCCCACCTGAAAAGAACTCTGTTCCAACTGCCAGTTGCCTTATATTAATATGCCCTGATGCTACAGAGTAACACATTCATTAGGTTTCAGGCTTTAAGTATCAATTTACCATGCCCAATCACATAGTTTCGTAGAGAAGCATGGGCATCCAGCTAGTACTGTATTTGATAACCATACTATATTATGTGACTTTCAAACTACCATACCAAACCAAACCTCACCAAACAGTGAGGGAATGTTCTGTACTTCATCTGTTGAAAGACAGTAAAGTCCACATTCTGGACAGAGAGGACTGCTGGTTTGAAAGAGGGGTCAAAGAGGCCATCTATGTCCAAACTTAACAGCCCTCTCTCAACAGAGGGGGAGGTATATGACATCTAGAACACAGCTCCTTTCAGCAGTTCCAAGAAGGCTCCACACCCATTTGAACTACTCAGGTGACCCTTAGGACACAGATAATGGCCTCAATGACTCTCTAAAAGAATGCAAATGACCAGCTTTCTGCAAGGAATATGAATCCTTCCATTCCCAAAATTTATATACAACAAGGAAAAGAAAAAGATGGAAGGAAAGAGAAGTGGAGAGATGAAGGGAGAGAGGGAAGTGGAGTGGAGTGGGGTGGGGTGGAGGAGAGGAGGGGAGGGGAGAAAGGCCGAGGGAAGAGGAGAAGGAAGGAGACAGAAGAAGAGGGAAGTAGAGAGGGGAAAGGAGAAAAGGAAGTGGATTAGAGGAGAGGAGTAGAAGAAAGGGAGGAGAGGGAAGTGGAGAAGAGGAGAGGGGAGAGGGGAGAGGAGGAGAAAAGGGAGAAGAGGGAAGGAGAGGGGGAGAGGAGAAGGAGACAGGGAAGGAGAGGAAAGCAGAGGGGAGAAGGAAGGGAAGGAGAAGGAGAAGGTAAGAGATGGAGAAAGATGAACTGTTGTTGTAAAACTGAAAATGTGATGTCTTATAAAGGAAAATGTATAATAAAAACATTTTTGTAAAAAATCCTTCCATTCCCCACCATCTAGTCAGAGCCGAAGAAGCTTCTTGGATGAGAAGCAAAACGTCTTCAAAAGAAAAAAAAAACAAGAAAGTCCAGTTGCCTCTTGAAAATAAAGCACCTTTGGGACATAGTAGAGCATAATATTTTAGCAGGCGCATTCATCTCAATCGGCAAAAAGAAGCATTTAGCATCTTTCAAAATGACAAACAAGGAAACTGTGTTGTTTGTTTGTATTTGGAATTTTTTTTTAAAAAAAAAACTATTCTATTTTTAATAATACAAAATTGTAGTTTTGAATTGGAAACTGTAGAATGGAGTTGGTAATGCTCAGAACCACAGTACAAAATTATAGTTTTGAGCATTTCCAACTCCATTCACTGGTTCTTACTGGTTTCCATGCTATATGTTTTTTTTTTCTTTTCTTAATTTTCAAGATGGCCGCTCTTTCTTCCAAGCCATTAAAACAATCTCAGCACAGCTGTTGTTAAAGTAGACAATTTTGTTCCCTGTTTAACCTTGAATACGTCCCCGAATGGTCCAATTGACAAAATAGAGGCAAAATATATATTTGAAGCCGCAATTCAATTACCGAGATTTTCCCAGAGCAAATGTTAAGTGTCAAAACAACAGAGCTAACCAAGTATATGGTTTAAAACCTCATAGGAGAAAAATGGAATCTATGACAAAGGCAGAAAATGATTCCAATTAAACGTGGAAATAACTTCTACCTGGCGGATGCCATTTCAATAGACTGTAACTTTATCAATCAACATGAAAGTTGAGCAAAACAATCTATTTTGAGAGGGGGAAAAAAAGAGAATTAACCAATTTTCACTGTTTGGAACTTACATATATCAGTAATAGATACTATTTCCCTCCTCCTGCTGTTGCAGCTTTTTAGACTTTTGATAAAATCCCCTGGATGCGGTTGCTGTGGTTACAACAAAATTTCCGAATGGCTTTTGTTTTTTTTATAATAACTGCTGTATATTAATTTATAAACAGCTGAGCTGAGCCTTCCCCTTGTAGCATTCTAAGAGGCAAGGCTGGGTTTCCAGAAAACTCAGCAATGATATTCAAGTGTTTTCAAGTTTTCATATTCACGTTTTCTTTGCTATTCAAGTCTTGTATTATTGGCCTTTGTTCTGTTTTTTTTTTAAAGGAATGATGTTATCAGGGATTAATAAGAGAAGAAAAGAGAGAAGGGGACAAATCTCCGGTAGGAGCAACAGAGGAAAAATCCTTATCTTTGGATGAGGTAAACTGTTTGCCTCAAAAAGCAAATAAACCTTCTAAGGTTAAGAAAATCTTCTCCAATATAGAGTCAACTAAACCTCTGAGAATTTCATCCTCGCGTTCTTCCCCCTTAGAGAAAAGTATAGTCATACACAAGTGATTAGAACTCAAAATATATCACCAAACGTATTGGGTTTGTTGCTATACGTAAGATGGTAGGAGATAAGCTTGTAATGGAAGGGAAACAATTCCAAATTTAAGAATAGAATAGAATAAGAAGGAATTCTCAGACAAACATCTGCAAAATAACCATGGAGTATAGTAGACCTTAAATCAAACCTTCCATATATACAGCATGCTCTCTAACAGATCTATAAGGAGACCATTATAAGAATAGAATAACAGAGTTGGAAGGAACCTTGGAGATCTTCTAGTCCAGCCCCCTGCTTAGGCAGGAAACCCTACACCACTTCAGACAAATGGTTATCTAATATCTTCTTTAAAACTTCCAGTGTTGGAGCATTCACAACTTCTGGAGGCAAGTTGTTCCACTGATTAATTGTTCTAACTGTCAGGAAATTTCTCCTTAGTTCTAAGTTGCTTCTCTCCTTGATTAGTTTCCACCCATTGCTTCTTGTCCTACCCTCAGGTGCTTTGGAGAATAGCTTTTCTCCCTCTTCTTTGTGGCAGCCCCTGAGATATTGGAAGACTGCTATCATAGCTCCCTTGATCCTTCTTTTCATTAAACTAGACATACCTAGTTCCTGCAACCGTTCTTCATATGTTTTAGCCTCCAGTCTCCTAATTATCTTTGTTACTTGTTTGATTTATTAAATTTCTACACCAGTCACCTCACTTAAGGGATTCTGCCCCTGTGCAGTTCGATGGCTCCGTCTAAGTGACTTAGAAAGCTCAACCAAATAACTCTTGATTTGGATTTTGCTCCAGATGAAATGGTTCAAAACAGATTTGCAGTTCTTCAAATGTAGGAACTTGATGGGAATTTCTCCGTGTCCTATACTGTACATCCGTGTTGGAAGCACTGAAGCACTTCTGTAGTGAATGTATCAGCTGGTGACACCACCATTGTCCAGGGGATGCCAAGTTGGGGGCTCCTTTTATGTCCCTGTTAAGTTGTCAACCAAAGTGGTACCCATCTATCTACTTGTGGTTGGTGGCTTTCAAACTGTTGGGTCAATAGGAGCTGGAGTGAATGATGGGAGCTCACCCCATCCTGCAGCAGCAGCCGAGTCTCAAACATGAGCCTGCCAGTCATCAGCCCCAGTATCCTAACCTTGTCCTAACTTCTATCTCATAGGATTCCCTTACATTCTACTTTAATTGTTTGGGACATTCTCCATTGACCAGTGAGATCATGAAAGGATGGAGTGTCCAGTAGAAATGCTTATCCGAATCCATGAATCCACTAAAGAAGATCTTAGGATGAAGGCTGGAGCTAAGTAAAAGAAAATGATTGACCTTTTAATTCCTTTAATTGAATACACCAGCTTTAACTATAATTGGAATTTGTCCACCGTTAATTAGCAAATATCCACTAGTTCAAATGCCAATCAAGAACAGACTTCCTAAGTGTGATATTCTCATGAAAGTTACCATTGAGGTACTAATAAATTATTTAGTTTGTCAGTTTCAACTCACATGATTTCTCTAGACAAAAATATTCAAGAGGAGGAATGGGGGAGGAGGAATCGCAGATCAAGGAAATGCTCAACGGGAACATTTATCTGCCTATAAGTATGTTCAAAAATATTGTTCAATTGCCATTTTAATGTAAATGTATCTAATTCGCATTCCGCAGACCAGACTGTGAGTCAAAACACAGTTGTCCTTTGGTATTTGCATTTCTCGATGTGATTAGCTCTCAAGTCAAAAATATATTGTCTACAAAGCTGTGTATATTACAGGGAAGTTCACACAATATTACAAAGAAGGACTTTATATATTTTTTTAAAAGTTTTCTTGCAAAGAGAGAGAGAGAGAGGGATTGTGACTTGCATGCAAACATAGCATAGAGGAAATGGACATGACCAGAACATACACATTTTTGTCTAGACATCACAAAACAGCACAAACTGATGCAGAAACTAGAGGAGAGAGATATAAGATTAAACCAAGGCAACTAAACCAAAGTAACAATGATCGAAGTTAGAATTGATTATTTGATCTCTTTTGAAAAGAGTAAAATTGAACTGGCGACTAAAATGGGTATATGGCCCTTAATGTTGGTTGAGTTGATCATTTTCAAAAGAGCTCACAAACCATGATATCCAAATAGCACAGGTAATCCTTGACTTATGACCACAATTGAGCCCCCAATTTATTTATTTTTTGCTGAACAAGACCGTTAATTTTGCCCCATTTTACGACATTTCTTGCCATAGTTATTCATAGTGAATCGCTGCCGTTCTTAAGTTAGCAATATGGTTGTTAAGTGAATTTGGCTTCCCCGTTGACTTTGCTTGTCAGAAGATCACAAAAGGGGATCGCGTGACCCAGGGACACTGCAACCGTCATAAATCTGGGTCAGTTGCCATGCATTCTGAATTTTGACCATGTGACCACGGGAATGCTGCAACGGTCATGTGATAAATGGTCATAAGTCACTTTTTTCAATGCTGTTTTAACTTTGAATGGTCACTAAATGAACTGTTGTAAGTTGAGGACTATCTGTATTCTCTTCCATCAGCACAAATTTATTGGAAGACTGAGCCTACCGTGTTTCTCCAAAAATAAGACCTCCCTGGATAATAAGTCCAATTGGACTTTTAAGCGCATGAGCTAAAATAAGCCCTCCCCAAAAATATTTAAACGCATGCGCAGCTCTTCCCTGCCATTTTCATTGGTTAGGATTAGGGAGACAGAGCTGGAAATCAGGTAAGATTGGCAAGAGGAACCCTGTCTTGCTCCACACACCTCAAAATAATAAGACCTCCCAAAAAATAAGGCCAAGCTCTTATTTCAGGGTCCAAAAAAATATAAGATAGGGTCTTATTTTCGGAGAAACACAGTATGCAATGACTACTAACTTCTTTAAGGATTCCATTTGCTTCTGAGTTTCTTCTAGCAATAGAACAGAACAGAACAGAATAGAATAGAATTTTATCCACCTCGGAAGGATGGAAGGACGAGTCAACCTTGAGCTGGACAAAATCAAACTGCCAAAGTGCTGGTAGCCAGCAGTACGCAGAAATAGCCTGCAGTACCGGATTCTAACCACTGCACTACCACGGCTCCTTCTAGCTATTCTGCCATAATTAATAGTAAAAAAAAAAAAAAAGAGCAAGATAATATTATGCTTTGAGTTGATTTGTTTTCAAAAATGATCATACGCAACATCAAAATGTTTGACTAGCTCAATGTCCTTAGAAGAAGATTGAAGGTGCAGGAAGTTAGCACCCGCCCCTCTCCTAGAAGAATTAAATATTCTAGGAAATATTTAAAAGGCAGAATATTATATTTCCCTGGATGAGAAATGGAGAAACATGTTTTTTTAGAGGCAGGAAGCAGACTCACTCTTAATAGCCCCCACCCTCCTCAATAACCCACAGCAGATGTCAGCACTTAAGAGATAAAGAGCTAGCTAGGTCTATTCATAAGCAAATGCCCTAAGATCCAACAAAGGTAGGATTAACCCTCTACCCTTCTAGCAACAGAACTCATCACATGGCACCTGGGGAGAATGCATCACCCAGCAAGATTCAACCAAGCTTGGGACTCAAAAGACAACCTACAAAGTTACCCCTCCATGGCCCATGGGAGTCTGACAACCAATCAGAATACAAGCTCAAATTCAAAGCCCAACAGAGATTACAAATCTCTCTTTCACACACACACATGTACTTTTTTGCCCAGGACCGCAAATCCATGTCCTCCATTAAACCATCTTTCCAAGCAGTCTCCATGTTTCCAATGTCTTTCTCCCCACTTGGAACTGAACCCAGATGGACATTTCTTCCAACAAAGGATACAAGGAATATTATTTTTTAAAAATCTTCTGACTGATCACAGTTATACTGCAATGGATGGACGAAATCCTGAATCGATACATTTCCTCTTCCTAGGCATCAATCTAAACAATTTAACACAACTGTGGTGAATCCTTGCCGAACAAAAGAGTGAAAAACACAAGCCAGGTATTTGCAGCCAACTGGAATCAAGGTCTGGATCAACTCTATCGAACCAAGCATTTCTCGGAATTTAATTTCCTTAATCTTGATGATTAAGGTACCCCTGTATTTTCTCTTGAATTCTTGAATCGTCAGGATTTGAAGAATATTTGCTATTCTTCATCCGGCATTTAGCAATTGGCCTCATAGGTGTCATGCAGCAACAGCAGGCAATACCTGGGACTTTCTGATGAACGATGTCTAACAGACTTTAGTGAATAGCATTATAATTTGTTTATAGCACATTGTTAAATGCACACTTATTCAGGAATAAGTGCCCTTGAGTTCAGTGGCCCTTTCTGTGGTCAGGATGGAGAGAACTGCAGTGTTAATTAAAGGGGAAAAAATAGTTCATAAAGTAGATGAAATATTGTAGTCCAGTAATGACATTTGACTGCTGTTTTTTGAGATTAATTTATATTCATTCATTTGTTTTTGCACTTGTTTGTCTCAAAAAAATAATTCATTTCGTTCTACCCAGTATGACGCATTTATGGGAGTGTCCCATGTTTGGGCTGGGGGTTTTAATATGGCCCCTTTCTGCTCTGTTTTTGTGTCAGCAAACCATCAAATGGCAAACCATTTTCAGAACAATGTCTATGGCCATGATGGCAAAGCTATGGCATGCGTGGCACAGGTGGAACATAGCACCCTCTCTGTGGGCACACGAGTCATCACCCCAGTTCAGCTCCACTGCACACGTGCGTGCACCTCCCGCCAGCCAGCTGATTGTTGGGTCTCTGCCACGCATGCGTGGGGGGCAGGGGGCATGCAGGGGGCATGCGCAGATGTGGGGGTGCATGTGTGCATGTATGGGGTGGGGTGCATGCGTGGGGGCCACGCACACATTGCATTTTGGGGATTTGGCCGCGCATGCGTGAATTCACACACAGTCCAGAAAAGGTTAGCCATCACTGGTCTATGGAGATTTTCAGCCGTCCAGGTCATGATTGTCCCAAAGAATTGAAGAAGCTTCTTGGATGATGAGAGAAAGGTCTTCAAGGAAACACAAAGAAAGTCCAGTCACTTCTTGAAAAAGCACTTTTTTGGGATCTTGCACTGATCTTCTTAATCCAAATATAATTCAACCATGGTTAGCAGTTCCTCACCGGGACAATTCTTCCGTTAATTCTTGGTTAAAACAAGGAAGTAATGACACCCGGGCGGCGATCGCTACCAGATCGCCAAACCACAGGGAAAAATCGCTGCCAGATCAGGCGATCCGGTCCAATCCAGGAGCATTTCACCCCTGGGACAGAGGTGTGGACATCACACCCTTCTGCTCTCTCTCTCTCTCTCTCTCTCTCTCTTTTTTGTCTTGTGGCTTGACATTTGCACCTGTTACACAGCCTCCAGGAAACATGCATATGGGTTAAGGAGTTGCAGACGGACAGGTGCTTTGGGAGTGACCTCATGCTCTTTGAAGCACCTTTGTGCCGTCAAAGCGAGAAGAACATGCAGCCCCGGGAGACAGAATTTGGGAGATACAACCGCAGGTAGAAGGAAGACTTTGCTGAAATTCCAGTTTCGATTGTTTGTCAATTCCCTCACCAAATGCGGAGCTAATTTTTCAAGCCATGCAAATAAAATTCGGTGGTTTTCATCCTCCTCCCCGAATGTCTGGGACACATTTTTCCTTTCATTTTCTTTTTCATTATTTGTACATTTTCCCCTCTAGCAACAAGCTGATAGCTTTGGGGATCTCCACAGACTTAAGCCTTAATTCCACGTTTGAATTCCTAGCAAATGCACCGTTTGGAGAAGCATAAATCTATTCTGAAATCCACTAATTTTATTAGAAGGGGGAAAGTGTTCTGACCTGCTACATATTTGCCATGCTCCAACTGGTTAGTTAGTCATCCATGTTCACAACCCATTTCTTTGCTTGGTCACACATATTGATAAATAATTTCACCCTCTCCCCTCCCCTTTCCCCGTGTTTGCAAGAATGTCTGGGCAACAGTTCTTCTCCCCATGAATGCTTCTGCGGTAAGCTGCATGGTAAGAGAGAATTTGCATTGCTAATGTTGCTTTCTATTTGTCAGAAGGCTTCTCTCCCCATTCGCTTCTCCAAGTAACCGTTCTCCTCTTTGAAGATTAGAACAACATGATGCCAAGCATAGCAAAGGAAGAGAGAGATGAGGGGAAGCCAATACAAGTCTCTCTCTCCCTCCCTCTTTCTTTCTTTCTTTCTTTCTTTCTTTCTTTCTTTCTTTCTTTCTTTCCCTTTCTTTCTTTCTTTTTCTTTCCTTTTTTCTTTCTCTCTCTCTCTTTCTCTGTCTCCCTTTTCTCTCTCTCTCTCTTTCTCTCTCTCTCCTTTTCTTTCTTTCTCTCTTTCTTTCTTTCTTTCTCTCTCTTTCTCCCTCCCTCTTTCTTTCTTTCTCTTTCTCTGTCTCTCTCTTTCTCATGCTCTCTCTCTCTTGCTCTTTCTTTCTCTGTGTGTCTCTCTTTTTCTCTCTCTCTCCCTTTTCTCTCCCTTTCTCTTTCTCTTTGTCTCTTTCTCTCTCCATATCTTTCTTTCTCTCTTTATTTCTCTCTCTCTCTTTCTCCCTCCCTCCCTCTTTCTTTCTCTTTCTCTCTCTTTCTCTTTCTCTCTCTCTCTTGCTCTTTCTTTCTCTATGTGTCTCTCTCTTTTTCTCTCTCTCTTCCTTTTCTCTCTCTTTCTCTTTGTCTTTCTTTGTCTCTCCTTTTCTTTCTTTCTCTTTCTCTTTCTCTCTTACTTTCTCCCTCTTCCTTCCTTTCTTTATCTATTTCTCTTTCTTTCCTTCTTTCTGTTTCTCCCTCCCTCCCTCTCTCCCTCTCTCTCTCTCTTTCTCCTCCCCTACAATTCACAGTCGCTTTCTGCTTTTGTTTCATGCCATGTTTATGACAAAGTTGCTGGTGCAAAGCAGAAAATTCAGTCGCTAACCTGCCTACAATGAAGCAAAATATGCCGCTACGTATTGCATTTTCTGGGTGTAGCCCTTTTGTCAAAACAATGACAGCAGCTTCACCCCATCACGATCCTTTGGGGTGATGTCATCATGCACCCACAGAAGGGGAAGAGCTCAGCACAGTGCAACTGTCAGTATCTACCGCCCACCTTTGATCCCTCTGGCAATGACTTTTTCCCTTCAATGTTGTTTCCAAGGAAATCTGTTTGCAGTGATAAGAAGCATTCTGAATCTTAGCTTGGGACTTTTCTGGCCAAATTGTCCTGTGTGTCTATTTAAAACATATGAAGAACAGTTGCAGGAACTGGGCATGGCTACTCTAGTGAAGGGAAGGACCAGGGTAGACATGATAGCATCTTCCAATATTTGAGGGGCTGCCACAGAGAGGAGGGGGTCAAGCTATTTTCCAAAGTCCCTGAAGGCTAGACAAGGAATAATGGATGGAAACTGATCAAGGAGAGATTCAACCTAGAACTTTCTGACAGTGAGAACAATCAACCAATGGAGCAGAAGTTGCCTTCGGAAGTTGTGGGAGCTTCATCATTTGAGACTTTCAAGAAGAGATTGGGCTGCCATTTGTCAGAAATAGTGTAGGGTCTCCTGCTTGGGTGGGGGGTTGGACTACTAGATGACCTACAAGGTACCTTCCAACTCTGTTAACCATCTGTTAATCAAGTGACAAGTTCCCATTCAGTCGTGTATCTATCAGTTCTAGGCTGTGAACTCTGCATAGCTACTAACCAAAGTAGAATGTTCTAGCTAATGGTTATCTAAGTTACCCCAACTAAGAGAGGACTAGAACATTTTCACCACTTTGTTCCAGCCTGGGTCTTTGGAAGACAAGGGGGGAGTTTAGAATAACTGAGTGAGCATTCCTGGCTGAGGGTGGGACTGATCACCACAGTGCCAGTTAAGACATAACCACTATATCACACTTGTATTTGTACATCTTGAATGCAAATTGTTGATTAAAACCAAGTTGAGGGTGAAAAATTAAAGTATCATGCTGTCCCAGTAGGGTTTGTAACCATGTCTGTGATTGTCTGCCTACCATGTTATTTTTTAAGTACACCTAATCTCTTGAATGTTCATACTTTCAGTTTAGCTTTAAGAGAGCCAGACACCCAACTTAAAATCAGAGCCCCTCTGCAATCAATATCTGTAAATGTCTTGAAAGAAGGCTGTAATTCTCTTTGGAGGACATGCTGGCCAAACAGTTTCTGGTTCTTCCAAGTGGGATAGATAGATGATAGATAGATAGATAGATAGATAGATAGATAGATAGATAGATAGATAGATAGATAGATAGATAGATAGATAGATAGATGATAGATAGATGATGGATGGATGGATAGATAGATAGATAGATAGATAGATAGATAGATAGATAGATAGATTAGATAGATAGATAGATAGATAGATAGATAGATAGATAGACAGATAGATAGATTAGATAGATAGATGATAGATAAATGATAGATGGATAGATAGATAGATAGATAGATAGATAGATAGATAGATAGATAGATAGATAAGAGAGAATTTGATAAGGGGAATGGATGGATGGATGGATGGATGGATGGATGGATGGATGGATGGATGGTGAGTGGATGGATGATTGGATGGATGGATTTGGATGGGTGGGTGGCTGGCTAACTGGCTGGTTGATTGTATGGATGGATGATTGAATGGATGATTGGATGGTGGATGGATGAATTGATGGGTGGGTGCATGAATGGATAGACGGATGGATGGACAGATGGAAGAATTCATCTGAATCTGCAAATCTCCTTAAAAAATTGGAGGGAAAGAGTTTGAGATAAAAAGAATTCAAAAGTGGGAGAAAGTCCAATTATCAGATTTGCACTTCCAGATAAGGCATTGTGTGCTTCCCTGCTCTTAGAACTCTGAATCTAATCAACATATTCAACCAGGCTTCTTGGTCTTTTCCCTTTTTCTGCCCTGTTTTCCTTTACCGGATGTATGGAAGGGAAGCATAACCCAGCTGTCGTAGTGCGAGGAACAACTGTTACCTGTTCAGAATACATTGGCATACTCATTCCTTACATTGCACAAGCAACTTGAGATTTTTATTGATGAAATCCTTTGTACACAAAAGACTAGATCCTGGCCCATATGAAACTGACAAGTTTTGAGCATCCCTAGCTGTGAGTTGCTGTTTTGGCTCTGGTTGTTAGGCTCTGCTGGGTGATTGATTGCCCCCTCCCCATCCTGCAATCCCTGGCAGCCATCAGGAAGACCAAGAGGTTTATTATGCCACCGGTGGGGCTTCCTGATAAGACTGTAGGAAGTGTTCAGTTTGGTGAGCTGTAACTCAGGCAGCCCTTCCAGGGTGCAGGATGACTGTCCCTTAGGCATCAGGGCGAAGGAGGCCATGAAGGGTGTAAGCATGCTGGAATTGGAGTAAAGTTATTGACTGTGACCAGTTGACAGATAGGTCAATGAGGATTATGACAAGAGCCAGAGGCTCATGTGAAATGATCACTACCGAATGTCTTTAGCCCCCTCTGACAACAGGACAGGGAGTTGATAGCCCTCTGCATCTCGGAAATGCCTCGAAAATTTCATTCTCAGAGCAAGCCTGCCTTTCTCAATTGCATTCCCTCCTAGGAGCTTCATCCTGACATTTCATGCCTTGTGTATTTTTATAAAGCAGAGAACATCAATCGGGTCTTTACTGCCTATTTTCTGCCTGGTTTTTTTTCTTTCCAGCAGTGCCAAAGGAACATCGTAGAAACAAAGAAACAAAGAGCCAGTGAAGGACTGCCTTGCAGGCATTGTTGCAAAGAGGGAGGGCTCGGAAAAAGGATTGAGTGCCTGCCCACCGATGTTTCATGGTGCCGTCCGATTTTAAGGTAGTAAACTACTTCGCCGTAGGGAAGAAATGGGAAATTTTGGGGATGATTGCACACTGTGGATTCTCCCAGGGGAGCAAGTAGCACATGGGTTTCCATTAACTGCGATGCCTCGAAATAGTGAAGAATCTACCACCGGCCTGAAACTCCCCAGATTCTCAGACTAACCAATGTTTAAATAAAGCACATATGTAAATAGTTTTGCTTAAGTCATAACGGAGATTTTTAAGAGGTGTTTTGGTGAGCCTTTGTTTGTTTATTTTGCAACCTTCATAGAGGGCCTCGGTGAGTTACGATTCTGCAAACAACCAAGCAGTAATACATAGAGAAAATTAATATCAGAATAAGGTACAATTTGTGCGGATGCACCACAGATACATGCCCACAATCAATTAGAGTTTTGCAAAGGTGCAGTGAAATGATACAGTTTTAACAAGGGGACGAGGTTATAACATATTCCAGATGGTATGTATTCAAATTGTCCAAGTTGCTGCTGATACAGTTCCATAGAGGAACTGTTGAGTCTGTCATCTGCACCTCTATAACTGTCTGGTTTGATTCTGCAACCCAACAAGACAAACACAAACTTCAAAGGATAATTAGAACTGTAGAAGAAACAATTGCTACCAACCTGCCTTCCATGGAGGACCTGTATACTACACGAGTCAAAAAGAGGGCTGTGAAAATATCTACAGATCCCTCACATCCTCGACATACAGTACATTGTTTCAACTCCTACCCACAAAATGACGCTATAGAGCACTGCACACCAGAACAACTAGGCACAAGAACAGTTTTTTTCCCGAACACCATCGCTCTGCTTAACAACTAATTACCACAACACTATCAAACTATTCACATTAGGCTGCATTTCTATTGCTATTGCTCTTCTCATCATTCCTGTCACCCATCTCCTCCGACTTATGTATGACTGTAACTTTGTTGCTTGTATCCTTAAGATTTATATTGATATTGATTGTTTCCTGGCATGATTTGATTGCTTATTGTACCGTATGACTGTCACTATCACTGTTGTGCCTTGTGATGAGTGTATCTTGTCTTTTTATCTACACTGAGAGTATATGCACCAAAGACAAATTCCTTGTGTGTCCAATCACACTTGGCCAATAAAGAATTCTATTCTATTCTATTCTATTCTATTCTATTTGATTCCATTCCATTCCATTCCATTCCATTCCATTCCATTCCATTCCATTCTATTCTATTCTATTCTATTCTATTCTATTCTATTCTATTCTATTCTATTCTATTCTATTCTATTCTATTCTATTCTGTCAGATCCAAGAAACTAAGCCTGACCCAAAACTGTTTTGGTTGTCCCAAAACTGCTTTTCCAAAAGGCAACTGGACTTTCTTGGGGGGGGGGGTTTTGCGTTGAAAACATTTTGCTTCTCATCCAAGAAGCTTCTTCACTACCGAAGAAGAAGAATTGAAGAAGCTTCTTGGATGAGAAGCGAAATGTTTTCAAGGGGGAAAAAAACCCAAGGAAGTCCACTTGCCTTTTGGAAAAGCAATTTTGGAATGTTGCATATATAGCAATAGCAATAGCACTTAGACTTATATACCACTCCACAGTGTTTTACAGCCCTCTCGAAGCAGTTTATAGAGTCTGCATATTGCTCCCAACTATCTGGGTCCTCATTTTATTGACCTCGGAAGGATGGAAGGCTGAGTCAATCTTGAGTCAGCCAGGATCGAACTCCTGGCAATAAGCAGAGACAGACTGCGATGCTTCAGTCTAACCACTGCACCACCATGTGAAACTGCTTGGAGTTCCACCTCTGCTCTCTTTCTACACAACAAGCTGAGTGATCTATTTGCTCCTTAGGAAAGATCCCTTTCTCCTGTGACCCCATATTCCCTCACCATTCCAGACTGCACCATCCATTGCATGCATGCAAAACATGGACATTTTTTTTTTTTTTTTGTTAATAAGTTCAGTACAGAATTCATGCTAGTCTTTTTCTTGATCTCAGGGAATCTTGCATTCCCACCCAGGACAATGTGAAGATGACCTCAGATTTCCTTTCTTCTCTCCAGTCTCCAAACAAGGGAGGAATCAGAATAGGGGGAAGAATTACCACCAATAGGAAAATTAGAACGTCCAGAAGGTCCATCCATCAAATACACATGAAATTAAATTGTGGGAAGAAATATCCATCTGGTTCAGTTCCAAGCCGGGAGAAAGACACTGGAAACATGGTGGTTGATTGGAAATATGGTTTATTGATGAAGCAGAATCATGTGAGATTCTGGGCAGCTGACAAAATGGAGTTGAGATTGGGGGGGTGAGGGGTTTAATACTTCCTCTTGAGCCATGGTGGCGCAATGGTTAGAGTGTAGTACTGCAGGCTACTTCTGCTGACTGCTGGCTGACTGCAATTTGGCAGTTCAAATCTCACCAGGCTCAAGGTTGACTCAGCCTTCCATCCTTCCAAGGTAAAATGAGGACCCAGATTGCTGGGGGCAATATACTGACTCTGTAAACCACTTAGAGAGGGCTGTAAAAGCACTGTAAAGTCTAAATGCTATTGCTATCGTTATTGCTTTGAGCTTCCTGTTCCTGTGCAAGAACATATGTTCTATTGGCTGTTGTAGAGGTCATAGCTGTCTCTGTAGGTTGTCTGACCTAAGTTTGGTTGAAGTTTGGAGGGTGATGCAATGTTGTTAGGAGATTGTGTAATGTGGTGAGCTCTGCTGCTAGATGGTAGTGCAGGGATGGCAAACCTTTTCGGCACTAAGTGCCAAACCAAGTGCTGAAAAGGGAGCACTTCACGCACATGCTCATCAGGGCCACGACCAGGAAGAGCTCCCCAGGGGTCATGCATGCACCAGATAAGGTACTTCTGGTTTCTGGTGCATGCATGCGCACCAGCCAGCAAGTTTTCCAGTTACTGCCACACACATGCTGGCTAGCGTGCATGCTCACATAGGAAAATGGAAGACCAGCTCTTCCAGTTTCTGGTGACACCGTGTGTGCCAAGCGACATGGCTCCACTTGCCACTTCGGGCATGTGTGCCATAGTTTCTCCCTCCTGGTGGTAGTGGGTTAATCCTACCTTTGTTCAGACTTTTCTGCGGGGAGTAATGGATTACCAAATCTGCATTTCTAAAAGTTGGCCTCAGTTTAGTATCTGCTTGGGGGCAGGGAGCTGGGGCTCTGAGTTTCTGTCTCCCTTACGATTTTTATTTCTCTTTTAGGGGAAATGTTTTATCCTGCCTTTTTTAATATTTCCCAAAATATTTCATTCTTCTAGGAAAGGGGGTGGGTGCTAACGTTCTACAAAATGTTGTACGCACTTCAACAAAACCAGCAGAAGCCTGACCCAGCTTCCAGATTCAGAGGTCCTCAAGAGAATGACGAGGCCTATTGCTTGGAAGGTACATCTTACATCTTTTGGAAAACTCTTGAAAGATTGACTTTAAAAAAAACTATTATCTGATAAAGAATATTCTGGGATCTTAGCCAGACATTCCTTGGATCCTTATAAAATATTATCTACCAATGAAATCACTTGATTTCACGTCGTGAGCGAACAACTCTTTCCCAACCGATTCCTTGCCTCCTGAAGGAAACACAAATCGAGACTCAGAGCTATTATGGTTATCCCTGTGGCCTATTGAAATTAATATGTGAAATACAATTCTTAAAAATGTGCGGAATGCATAGAACGTTCCTGGGAGTATCCCTGTAATGAAAGCAAGATTTGAATAGTTGAACTAATAAGTGGTAGTGGTTCTTAGTCCACTTCCTTTTCCTTACGTCTTTTGCTTTTCTACAACCCCAGGATCAACATGCAAGAGAGAACGCGAGCAACCAAATGAAGACTAGCAGCTGAGTTTGATTACAATTTCCAATTTTGTTTTTCTTTCTTTTTTCTGGGGATGAAATGAGTCATTGAATTGGCTGCTAACTCTGAACATGGAAATTTACGCAAACCTGGAAACCTGTGTTTCAATGGGCTCAAAATGGGCTTTTATTCACATCACACATGTTTGTTTGTTTGTTTTTTTAAAAAAGTATTGTTTTGTTTCATTTATGAATCTTTGGGAACTTCCTTATTAAGCCCAATATTATCATACGCATGAGAATATGTAGGAAGTCTTTGAGTAGAAATGACCGTTGCATGCAATAAATTGTCCATTTTGTGTTGTGATGACAATGTCACACCATATTTCATTTAATAACCAAGTGTACTCTATATTCATTTTACAAAAATATGGCCAATTCTTTTATGTAAGGCAAACTTCTGAGCATGGACAGAGTCACTGGGTTTGTTTGTTTTAGCTGTCAGCAACTGCAGTAACCACATAGATCAATGGTCCCCAACCTTTCCACCTTGGTGGCCTGACTTGACTCCCAAACATGACAAACCTCTGTAGTTAAACAAATGTTCCCTTTATTAAGAGTGCCGGCAGACCCAGCCTGTGGTCTCTCTCACCACAGGCTAACAAGTCCATCCCTCCAGAAGATGAATAGTTGTTTGCCACATCTATTCATCTCTGCCCCCTGCCTTTTATCCCCAGAGCTAAGGTGGGGCTTCACTAGCAGCGGTGGCTCTTCCATCCCAAGGACCGGCCCATAGATTTCCACTGCTCTCCTCTCCTCTGCCTTCTGAGCATCCGTGCATCAGGCACTGGACCCAGATGTTCCTCCTCTTCCTCATCAGCCACCTCCAGACCTGGGGGCTGTTGATGGACAGCCCAGACTCTGCTTTTCTCTCTCTCTCTCTCTTTCTCTGTGCCATTTCCATTCTCTCTTCCCCCTTGGAGCTCACAGGTTGCGTTGATGCTGACCCTCACTCACACGCTTCCTCCTCCTCTGATTTGGCTGCTGGAGGGTCTGGCGGCCAACAAGCCACAATGCTGGCGCAGGTGTGTGTGGGGGAGAGAGAGAATGGCAGACACACACATGCTCGCACAACTCCATGGGTGTACATGTTGGGAGCACACACCCTACACTTGCACAGGAGCAGAAGGCACTAGAACTCGTGCACAAAGCTCCACTCACATGAACGGAGGGCACTTGTTGTCACACATGAAGTTTCCTACATACGAATGGAGTTTCACATGCAAGTGGCCTTCACTCACGTGAATGGTGCTTCACACACAACCACAAGTGCCCAACCCTTGTGCAGCCTGGTTTTGAACAGGCTGCAGCCCAGTAATGGGACGCGGACACGGCCCAGGGATTGTAGAGCCCTGACATGGATTGTTTACCTAAATTTCTCCCATTGTGATAAAAGGGATCTTCCCACCTCCCTTCAGTATGTTTCCATACAGAAACGTACCAATACTTTTTTTTAAGGCGTGGATTGAAATGTTGCTACACACAATGGCTCCCTGTCTTCATTCTCTGCAGACATAATTAGCCTTCCTACTAAAACGTTAACAAAAATGGGGGTTATACGTTTCCGCGAATCAAGCTTTGATTCCTATAAAACCGTCATTCATTTTGTCTGAGGGTAATCTTTGGAAGAGGATGGCCACCTTGGGAAGGCAAATGTTTGGAAATAAAGAAAGTCGAGAAATAGAAATAAATCTTCTTAAGAATATTGCTTTGCTGCTCTAAATTCCCAAGAATCTTGGTATTAATGTTACTCAGTAGAAACTCAACCCTTTCACATTCAAATTGGATCTCTACTGCTTATTTCTGAATTGTAAACATGCTAAGAAACTTCCGACGGATTCCTTCTCGGGGCCAATAGACAATATTCCTTCTCTTGGGAATAGGCGTTGTAGAGAAATTTATTCAGGTACCTGAACTAACTTATTTACTTCTTTCCTATTCCAATTCCTTCTTTCCTTCCTTCTTCCATTTCCTTCCTTCCTTTTTTTCCTTCTTCCATTCCTCCCTTTTTCCTCCCTTCCTCCCTTCCTATTTCATTTCCTTCCTCCCTATTCTGTTTCCTTCCTTCCTTCCTTTTTTCCTTCCTTCCTCCATTCCTTCCTTCCTTCCTTCCTATTTCCTTCCTTCTTCCATTTCTTTCCTCCCTATTCTGTTTTCTTCCTTTCTTCCTTCCAGCCTCCCTTCCTCCTGCCCTCCCTTCCTATTTCATTTTCTTCCTTGTTATTCTATTTCCTTCCTTCCTTCCTTCCTTCCTTCCTTCCTTCCTTCCTTCCTTCCCTTTCTTTCTCTCTTTCTTTCTTTCCTTTTCCCCCCTCCCCCTCTCAGTTATACGACAGCCCTAAATACAGGGCTGTGTTCTCTTTATTTTTAAATGAGAACTGGAGCCAATCACCATATGCCCTTAGGTCACTACTTATATTCCAGCCCATGAATAAGGGACCAGTATGACTCCACTCTAAAAATATACCCCTCCAGTTAAGCAAAGCACTGCTTCATTTTTCTCCCTAGTTTTTACTATTCAAGTCGAAGTTTAATTTTGAAAATCAATTTTGAAAGGTCTGGCTCATTCATTTGAGCTCTTCGTGCAACCTTTGGCTTTGTTGAGATTTCCTTTTCAATATTAATGTTCAGATGAGTATAAAGGTCTTTGTTCATATCCCAACCACTCCTCCATTCTTTCTCCTATTATTCTCAGACTGTGATCTATTTTGAGCAACAGCAAGCTTATATCACCCCAGAAAGCATCCTTCCTTCAGCCTCCTTAAAACAAAACAACCCTGCAATTGTATTCTATCTAGAGATCAGTTATAAACGATTTGCCTGCACAGGAAACCAAATGGATTCTTGCCACCAAGGTGCATCTAGCAATATTCTAATATACAGTCTGGGTCACAGTTGAGATGGATGAACCGTTATGCTATGTTACAGAATATGGCCAGAATACTGAGTGTTAAAACACCCAGACACAAACTGAGCAATATGATATACGCCATACGATGCAGTGTGACATGCACAGAATTGTCCATTGGACAAACAAAACAGCCACTTTCTTGCATTTTCTTTGAATGTTGAGACTCTGGAAAGAATGCAAAGAAGAGCAACAAAAATGATTAGGTGTGGGAGGTGAAGGCTAAAACATATGAAGAAGGTTTGTGTTGTAGCCCGTACGTGGCCTGTGTAGCTAGTAGCTGATTCAGACAGCGAGGAGGCTGGCACCAGCAGCTTGTGCAGCTGGCACTCGAGTTGGACAATGAGGAGGCTGGAAAAGATATGGTGTCAGAGGCGGGGATTCAGCCAGGGCCTTCCGAACCTCCAGAAGCTCCTTTAAGTGAAGAGGATGAAAAGGAGGAGCCTCTTTTCGATGCACGGGTGCGCAGAGCTGCCAAAAGGCAGGAGTGGCTCCTCAGGAGGAGGTCTCCTTGAGAGTAAGGCTTGGGGCTAATTGGCCACTCCCTTAGCCTATTTAAGGAGGAATGCCGACTGAAGCAATTTGCAGGGAATAACTTAGTTCACATGCCTTTGTGTCTTGTCTTGCTTATCTTATCAGCTTCCTGCAAATTGCTTCTGGGCATTCTGCCAACCATAGTAAGCTTTCAGTTATTATTCTTTGAATTCTTGGTGGCTGTTAATGCAATTAATTAATCTTTGGGGTCCATAGCTGGGGCAGAACAGTTTGCAGGAATTGGGTATGTCTAGTTCAGGGGTCAGCAACCTGCGGCTCTGGAGCCGCATGTGGCTCTTTCACCCCTCTGCTGTGGCTCCTTGTTATTCAAAATATGCATCACAACTGCCAATGTGCAAAACCCACCGGCACGCGATTTGTTGGAGCTTTTCAACCCCCAGTAGGCCAACCATGGATAAATCCAAGAAAAGAAAAGTTTCAGAAGAAAACAGAATGTTTAATTCAGCTACATATGATAGTTTGGTGGCCGCTCAAGAAATAGTCAGCCACAGGAAGGGTTTTGTGGCTCCCGGTGTTTTCTTTTCTGTGGGAAATGGGTCCAAATGGCTCTTTGAGTGTTTAAGGTTGCAGACCCCTTGTCTAGTTTAATGAAAAGAAGGATTAGGGACAGAGGTGGGTTTCAGCAGCTTTTGACCAATTCTGGAGAACCGGTAGCGGAAATTTTGAGTAGTTCCGGAGAACCGGTAGTAAAAATGCTGATTGGCCCCGCCCCCATCTATTCTCTGCCTCCCAAGTCCCAGCTAATTGGGAAGAAATGGGGATTTTGCAGTAACCTTCCCCTGGAGTGCTGTGGAAATGGAGATTTTACATTATCCTTCTCCTGTCACGCCCACAGAACCGATAGTAAAAAAAATTTGAAACCCAAATTTAAGGGTGATTAAGGGTGACAGGAGAGCAATCTTCCAGTATTTGAGGGGCTGCCATGAAGAAGAGGGGGTCAACCTATTTTCCAAAGCACCAGAAGGCAAAACAAGAAACAATGGATGGAAACTAATCAAGGAGAGAAACAACCTAGAACTAAGGAGAAACTTCCTAACACTGGTTAACTGACAACAATTAACCAGTGAAATAGTTTGCTTGCTTCCAGAAGTTGTGGGTGCTTTGCTACTGGAGGTTTTTAAGGAGAGACCTGACGGCCATTTGTCAGAAATGGTGTAGGGTTTCCTGCCTGAGCAGGGGGCTGGACTAGAAGACCTCCAAGGTCCCTTCCAACTCTGTTATTCTGTTATTCTGAATCGACTCCAGCTTTTCTGTCCCTTTTAAAGTGAGACGTCCAGAGTTGGAGATGGTACCCCAAATGCATTTTAAATAGTACAAAGTACAATGAACTGGATAGAAAGCTTCCGTTAATGCAGCTCAATATCAAAATGACCTTCTGTACCCCAGTACTTACTTATTAAATTAAATGCATTACTTCTTTGGAAGTATTTATCCCATTCTTTATCCAGAGGTGGTGGTGGGGAATATAGGAAAGCAATCTAACAAGCAACAGCAAATTGGAAAAACAAAACAAAACACCATGCATTGCAGCTGAAATATCTGGAAGGTCAACGTTCTAATTAAAAAGTGTACATAACACACGCCGACCTCTTTTAAATGCAAGCATGAAGTAACCACAAAGAGAGGTTCTTAGGGATGGAGTTTCAGAACTAGGGAGTGCCACAAAAAAAAGGAACTCTCCTATATGATCGTTTGGCACATCCTGAAGGCATCTCTGGTGGAGATCAGCTTTTGTGAAAGTGTTTCATTCTCAAAAAGAAAATACAGAGGAAGAAAGACGTAGGGTTAAAGGAGATCGGTGAAAGGATTCCAAATGGGTAGAAGTTTCTGCGTAAAGGCAGCTCTATCTTGCTATAATCTATCTATCTATCTATCTATCTATCTATCTATCTATCTATCTATCTATCATCTATCTATCTATCTATCTATCTATCTATCTATCTATCTATCTACCTATCTATCTATCTATTTGTCAACAAGTACAAGGAAACAAGTAACAGTATAGACATGGACACATGAAAAAAATTGGCATAAATAAAAGGCAAACATAGCCATAAACACATAGAATGATTACATATCAATGGAGACAGTAGGACAGGGATGGTAGGCACGCTGGTGCACCTTATGCACGCCCCCTTAGGGACCTCTTAAGAAACATGAAAGGTCCACAGAAGACAGTTTAAGGTAAAAGGTATGAGGGTTAGAGAGACTAACAACAGGATCAGGCAGAGTGTTCCAGACATTTACTACTCTATTGCTAAAGTCATATTTCCTACAATCAAGATTAGAGAGATTTACATTGAGTTTGAATCTATTGATAGCCCTTGTGATATTACGGTTGAAATTAAAGTACTCATTTACAGGTAGGATGTTTTGGTAAATAATCTTATGAACTAAGCATAGGTCTGAACCAGTGGTGAAATCCAATTATTTTTACTATCGGTTCTGTGGGTGTGGCTTGGTGGGCATGGCTTGGTGGGCATGGCAGGGGATGGATACTGCAAAATCCCCATTCCCTCCCCACCTCCCGGGGTAAGAATATTGTAAAATCTCCATTTCCACCCCACTCTGGGGCCAGCCAGAGGTGGTATTTGCCAGTTCTCTGAACTGCTCAAAATTTCCGCTACTGGTTCTCCAGAACCTGTCAGAACCTGTTGGATTTTGCCCCTGATCGGAATGTAGACGGCATAGTTAGGGGCTATCCAGGCCTAAAATTTCAAGCCTGGTGATATAGGGAATCTTATTTTGAGCAGAAGATTTGAGTACTCTTCTAGTAAAATATCTCTGGACCCTCTCTATTATATCGATGTCTGAAATACAGAGAGGGTTCCAGGCAGGTGAGCAGTATTCAAGGAAAGGTCTGGCAAAGGTTTTATATGCCCTAGTTTAAAGTATAGCATTACCAGAGAGAAAACTTCATAAAATAAGATTGACAACTCTTAATACCATTTTTGCAATGATGTTACATAATGTCCAACTCTGGATTCTAGCAGTGCTCATCTCTGCTTTTTAGCCGAGGGAACCCGCATTGTCCGAAGATGCTTCTATGGTCATGTAGCCAGCATGACTACAATCCAAGCAAATAGAATGCTGTTACCTTCCCACCAAAGTGGTATCTATTTATCTACTTCAAACTGCTAGGTTGGCAGGAGCTGGAGCATGGAATGGGAGCTCACCCATTGTGCAGTGCTCAGGTCTCAAACTAAGGATGTCAGCTTTCCAGCTGACAAACTCAGTTTCTTTAACTGCTGAGACATCACGTACTTCCTACTAGAAAGGTGGATCAAGGACTGCTGGCTAGTTATCCAATCTGTTCTTTAAAACTTCCAGTGTTGGAGCATTCACAACTTCTGGAGGCAAGTTGTTCCACTGATTAACTGTTCTAACTGTCAGGAAATTCCTCCTTAGTTCCAAGTTGCTTCTCTCCATGATTAGTTTCCACCCATTGCTCCTTGTCCTGCCCTCAGGTGCTTTGGAGAATAGCTTGACTCCCTCTTCTTTGTGGCAGCCCCTGAGATATTGGAAGACTGCTATCATGTCTCCCTAAATCCTTCTTTTCATTAAACTAGACAGACCCAGTTCCTGCAACTGTTCTTTATCCATGTTTTAGCCTCCAGTCCCCTAATCCTCTTTGTTGCTCTTCTCGGCACTCTTTCTAGAGTCTCCACATCTTTTTTACATCGTAGTATAGTCTAGAAGATATTTTTTAAAATCTCAGAAGAAAACTATAGTGATTTCTGTAAAGCTTCAAAAACAAAATTGCATGGAGTGGAATTCAACATGAGAGTCTCTTTATACAGAATACAGAATAACGAAGTTGGAGAGGACCTTGGAGGTCTTTTAGTCCAACCCCCTGTTCAAGGAGGAGACCTTACATCACTCCAAACAAATGGTTGTCCAATCTCTTCTTGAAAACTTCCACAACTTCTGGAGGCAAGTTGTTCCACTGGTTAATTGTTCTAAGTGACGGGAAATTCCTCTTTAGTTCTAGGTTGCTTCTCTCCTTGATGAGTTTCCATCCATGGCTTCTTGTCCTGCCTTCAGGTACTTTGGAGAAGAAATTGACTCCCTCTTCTTCGTGGAAACCCCTTAAATATTGGAACCCTGCTATTATGTCACCCCTAGTCCTTCTTCTAGCCCTCAGCATGTAGGGCTCAGCATTATCTTCTAGCTCTCAGCATTTAGTAGCATCTATCTGATCTCATCCAGACTTGGAAACTAAAGAGGATCTGTATATGGGTAGAAAACCATCAGGAAATATTGCAGCTCTAGGCTAGATTACAAAAGCATTGGAAGTTGTAAAAAGCAAACAGGACGCCATCATGCTTCACTGGAGGGCATCTTTGATCATGGGTCATGAGTTGATTGGATCTTCTATCCATCAAAGGGCATCTGAAACAGGAAAACAATGTCTAGACACACTCGGATGCTCTCCAAAAAATGTAGAGAACATGTTGTACAGAAAGGGCACTCCAAACCTGTAACATAGACTTGCAGTCCCTAATACAGAGGCCTTCCCAATGTTTCATCCAGTCATAAGTACTCATACTGTAAATATGAGTACTCATACAAGTTTTGAAGAACTAGAATAACAGAGTGGGAAGGGACCTTGGAGGTCTTCTAGTCCAACCCCCTGCTTAGGCAGGAAACCCTACACCACTTCAGACAAATGGTTATCCAATCTCTTCTTAAAAACTTCCAGTGTTGGAGCATTACAACTTCTGGAGGCAAGTTGTTCCACTGATTAATCGTTCTAACTGTCAGGAAATTTCTCTTTAGTTCTAAGTTGCTTCTCTCCTTGATAAGTTTCCATCCATTGCTTCTTGTTCTGTCCTCAGGAGCTTTGGAGAATAGCTTGACTCCCTCTTCTTTGTGGCAGCCCCTGAGATAGTGGAACACTGCTATCATGTCTCCCCTAGTCCTTCTTTTCATTAAACTAGACAGACCCAGTTCCTGCAACCGTTCTTCATCTGTTTTAGCCTCCAGTCCCCTAATCCTCTTTGTTGCTCTTCTCTGCACTCTTTCTAGAGTCTCCACATCTTTTTTACATCATGGCGACAAAAACAGGATGCAGTATTCCAAGTGTGGCCTTACCAAGGCCTTATAAAGTGGTACTAACACTTCACATGATCTTGATTCTATCCCTCTGTTAATGCAGCCTAGAACTGTGTTGGCTTTTTGGCAGCTTTTTTTTAGGAATGGAGATTTTGTATCCATTCAGAAAGCTAGGCCACTCTATTCATAAGCAAAGAGCAACCAGAAACTCCAAATAAGCAACACAATAGGCAAGGAGCCAAAACTGACAAGATTAGCTCAGGCAAACAAAACACCTAAGATTTGCATTTCCCCCTTTTGCCTGTAGAGCCAGTCATGATCCCCTACATGACCCCATAGGAACCTGGCAACAGCCATTAAAACATTAAAGGACACATTCTTACACAGGAACAGGCATCTCAATCACAAAGCCCCAAAGAATGTATCAAAGCCCACCTACTCTCAATCCCATTTTGTCAGCCACCCCAGAATCATGTTGCTGTACCTAGTTTCTGGCTACCAAATAAACAGAGACTTCCAGTGGTGAAATTCAAATGTTTTTACTACCGGTTCTGTGGGCGTGTCTTGGTGGGTGTGGTGTGGCTTGGTGAGCGTGGCTTGGTGGGCATGATGTGTTTTGGTGAGCATGGCAGGGGAAGGATACTGCAAAATTTCCATTTCCACCCCACTCCAGGGGAAGGATACTGCAAAAATCCCCATTCCCTCCCCACTCTGGGACCAGCCAGAGATGGTATTTGCCGGTTCTCCGAACTACTCAAAATTTCTGCTACCATTTCTCCAGAACCTTGAAGTAACAGTAACAGAGTTGGAAGGGACCTTGGAGGTCATCTAGTCCAACCCCCCTGCTCACACAGGAAAGCTATACTAAGGATTCGAACCCCCAACCTTTCTGAGTGACAAGCTCAGCGTCTTGGCCGCTGAGCCACCTAGGGAGTCGCCTACTGGATTTCACCCCTGGAGACTTCCTTTCTTGCAGCCTGCCTCCATTTTATTTCAGCATCTTTCCGATCTTTCTTCCAACAGCACAAAGCAAATCCAGGCGATTTTTTTTTATTAGCAGTTCACCTGCAAATGCTAAAATAAGCATTTCCTCTTGGGCATAGGTTTCCTGCTTAGTAAACCATAACTTAGTAGATTGGAATAAACACCAGGACTTTACTCTCTGTCCCAGTGCTTCCATTCCTTCTTTCCTTGGCACGCTGATCCTACCTAGTTTGAAATTATACTTCTTAAGTTAAAGGGGAAACTGAGGTTTAATGTCACTTTGCTAATCTTTTTTTTAATGGCCTTGAACTGAGCTTGTCTCCTTCTTGAGCTCAAAAAGCTGCACATGCTTATTATGTTTAGATGACTCTTCAATCGGAGACCACCGTTTAATTTGCTTTTTAATTGTCTATGGAGAGTCTCCATCATCCAGGTCATGGTTATCCCAAAGGTGCTTTTTTCAAGAGGCAACTGGACTTCCTTGTTTTTCTTTGAAGATGTTTTACTTCTCATCCAAGAAGCTTCTTCTGCTCTGACTAGATGATGGGGAATGGAAGGATTTATACTCCTTGCAGACAGCTGGTCATTTGAATTGTGTTAGAGAGTCATTGAGGCCAGTCAAGTGACCCTTATCCTCAGGATCACTTGAGAAGTGCAAATGGGAGTGAAGCTTTCTTGGAACTGTTGAAATGTTTGTGTTGTAGATTGGAGATAGATGGTGTTGTCTCTCCCCCTGCCCCCCAATTCAGAGAGGTCTGTTCAATTTTGACCTCTTTGACCTCTCTTTCAAACCAGCGGTCCTCTCTGTCCAAAATGTGGACTTTGTTGTCTTCAAAAGAGCAGCCTTTGTCTTTCAAATGCAGATGGACTGCTGAATCTAGTCCTGATGTGTTTGTTCTCCTGTGTTGTGCCACGCATTTATGAAGTGGCTGTTTTGTTTCCCCAATGTACAGATCTGCACATGGCTCACGGCATTGTACTGCCTATACCACGTTGCTCAGTTTCTATCTGGGTGTCTTATCCATGGGGTGGACAAGCTTCTGCCGTAGTGTATTCTGCTTTCAAATTATGGTATTGGAGAAGACTCTTGAGAGTCTGCAAGGAGATCTGATCAGTTAATTCTAAGGAAAATCAACCCTGACTGTTCTTTGGAAGGACAGATACTGAAGATGAAGCTCAAGTAGTTTGACCGCCTCATGAGAAGAGAAGAGAAGGGGATGACAGAGGATGAGACATTTAGATAGTATTATCAACACAATAAATAGGATTTGGGCAAACTCTGAGAGAACGTGGAGCAGAGATGATATTCAGCCGGTTTGCACCAGTTCGCGCGAACCAGTAGCAGCAATTGCGGGTAGGCCTGCCCACCTACCCAGGCTCCAAGTTGTGCTATTTAGGCACATTTTTTAGGCTGGGCGCATGCACGGAAGGTGGTGAGTGAACAAAGCACATGCGTGGAAGGCCAGCAATATGCATGGATGGCGTGCACACAGAGCGAACTGGTGGTGGTAAAGGTAAATGAAACCCATCCCTGACATGGAGGACAGGGAGTCCTAGCTTGCTATGGTCTATAAGTTCATGAAGAATCAACCACAACTTAACAATTGAACAACCGGAAACCCCAAAAATTGTAAACTACATTGTTAAAAAAGTACCTCAGAGAAAGACAAAAGCAAACCAATCTATATTGTTAACAAGGAGTGAGATTCAACCCAATAGAACTTTAATGTACTTTAATGTATTTAGAAATAAGTACTATTTCCATGCGTATTTGGAAGCTAGTTTACTCTTCCAATTCAGTGAAGTATATCTGGCAAGCTTGAGTTGATTTTGTCTGTGGGTATGTTTTCTTTAACAAAAAGTATCCATAGTATCTCTGTTCATTTATGATCATTCCAGAACTTCAACGTTGCATCAACATCAGGTCTGTCAAACTCCTGGCCTATGGGCCAGATGCGTCCCATGCTGGCCCCGCCCCCACCCGATTTAGCGAAGGGGGAAAAAACTCCCAATACTTCACGTGATGATGCCGTGACAATGTGTATTTGAGACCCCTGATCTACATCATCATCTGTGGATTCCAAACACCATACAGCACCATCTGACATCTTCCTCACTCTATGTTAACTGATCTTCTCCCATATTGTGGCTCTACACTCTTGGGGGAAAATACCCTAGTACTCCAAATTATTAGAAACAAAGATGATTAGGGGACTGGAGGCTAAAACATATAAAGAATGGTTGCAGGAATTGGGTATGCCTCGTTTAATGAAAAGAAGGACTAGGGAAGACATGATAGCAGTGTTCCAATATCTCAGGGGCTACCACAAAGAAGAGGGGGTCATTTTTTTTCTCCAAAGCACCTGAAGGTAGGACAAGAAGCAATGGTTGGAAACTATTCTAGGAGAAGACCAACCTAGAACTAAGGAAAAATTTCCTAATGGAGAGAACAATTAACCAATTAAATACCTCACCTTGAAAAATTAACCAGTAAAACAGCTTGCCTTCAGAAACCGTAGGTGCTCAATCATTGGAGATTTTCAAGAAGAGATTGGACAACCACTTGTCTGAAATAGTATAGGGTCTCCTCATTGAGAAGTAGACTGGACTAGAAGATCTCCAAAGTCCCTTCCAACTCAGTTATTCTGTCCTGTTATTCGGTCAAAAAGGTATAACAAAGTCTACTCATCTCCAGTGTACAAAATCACATTCTTGTTACGTTCTTATTTCCAGCATCATTGTGAAGCATGTGTTTGTGTGATTGAAGAATGTTAAGGATCCTTAGGGGTCCTTAAACTCCATGTGGGGCCACATGTAGCCTTACATCTACAATGTCATGGAATAACAACTGTGAAGAATCCAATGACGGCACCGTGTGGTTTTTTTCTGCACATACGTAGAGTAACACATGTCGCCGGGAAGGTGAATTTGATAGCCTGTGTCTTCCTTTTGAAAATGGAAGCTTAAAAAACGATAGAAGTAGACTTGTTTATTCCCCAAGAGACAGAAGGAGGTCTAATGATAGAGGAACAAGCTGCTGTGTCTATCAAAATATTGGCTTTCCAGCCAACCATCTGGTGTTGGTAGAAACATCCTGAGTAGGTTTCTCAGCTGGAACATTTCAAAAATGAATGGCCATCATTGAAATCTAGCATCTTCGCCATCATGTTAGCAATAATGTAGCTGATTTACCAGATGTCACACAAGTCTCTGGCACAGCAGCGAGCTCCTATTTTTACAAAGAGTTCTGTGTTATGTTATAATGATAGTCTGATTAATATTGCTGTAACGTAACTATTAAGCACCAGAGTCATTTTTTGTTGGCCTTCAAGGGAAGTGATGAACACATATTAGACACCATAACTTTGCGTGATCCATTCCTACCCATTTTTCAAGCTGGAGTAAATTAAAACACATTAATGCTGTGTTGCTTCTTCCACTTCGATCGCTCGTTACTTTTCCAAATAATTTAGCATTCCAGAGAGTCGTAAACATTTTTTAAGAAGGGTGTATTTTTTTGTTTAAATAACAGTAGGTACTCTGATAGTAGATAAAAATTTAAGCCTGAATGGAGAGCGGTCAGTTCACTGATCATAGAATCAGAGTGCTAAAAGGGGCCCTTTAGGACCAATGCAAAGATCCAGATTAAAGCCAGCCTACCAGATGGTTCTCTAGATTTTGTCTGAAGATACTCAATAAAAGTGACGCGCTAACTTTTTGGATAATTAATGCCATATTCCAACTGGGCTTAGCTTAGAACTTTTCTTTCTCTGGCACTGAAGTATAATTCTGTAACTCAAATCCATTGTTCCATGCTCTGCGTTCTAGAACAAAACTGAATCTTGGTCTGTGTAGAGACACTTTTAGTATTTGAAAACAGTTCTTATAGCTCCTCCAACTTTGTCTTCTCACGGATAAATCCCCCAATTTTCTATTCTCACAGATAAATATCCCAAACTCCTTCAATATTTCTTTAGATACTCTCATGGAACTGTCTTTCCTCAAGGAGATCCATTACTCTGTTCCAATGTGTTGAGGTGCTTCACAGAGGATCTGTCAGGTTTCGATGTCGTCTCAAATAAAATAAATTGCATTTCCAAACAGATAGTCTTTGAAGAAATCTTTCATTTTATTAAGCATGACAACCTGTCTCCGATCATGGCGTAGCCAACTCTGACTTCCTGTCCCCAAACCTTCCCTTTCCGTTCCCCAATTCTCTGCGTCTCATTGGACCTCCTCCAAATCACTCTCCCCATATCTCCTACTTAAGCTCCCAGGAATGTCCCCCCTCCCATCTCATTTCCTAGGGGATATTATCTTCAGGGAAAATAAGTAGGTGAGAAGTCAAGCGTCCTCTTGCCAGCTGCCCCCTCTTCTCCTTCTTATGTCAGCACTAGAGTAAATGCAGGTTGAAGTGCTGACAGGAATAGTCTTTGGTCAATGCGTACTCAAATAGTGCAATCACAAATGCACATCACACCAGTGTTGATATGGTGGTGATAAGCCTTATAAAAGAACACATTCCTACCTGCACTCTCAGCACAGAAAAAAACCCCAAGTACCACTGCTTCTTGACAGCAATGGAAGAGGATTCTCTGATTGCATGACCCATGTGCAAAAGCTATGTTGATGGTGCTTCAAAAGCCAGACCATCCCATCTTTTCGTGGAAGTTCTTTGAAGCAACATTTCATGGCAATCTTTGTCAAAGTGAAATGACCTCCGAAGGTTCTGATGATGAGGATCACGTCAGAAGGCATTTTTCTTCTTCTTTTACAGAATAACAGAGTTGGAAGGGATCTTGGAGGTCTTCTGATCCAACTTCCTGCTCAAGCAGGAGAACCTATATAATTTCAGACAAATGGGTTGTCCAGTCTCTTCTTAAAAGTCTCCAGTGATCCACAACTTCTAAAGGGAAGCCATTCCACTAGTTCAGGGGTCAGCAACCTGTGGCTCTGGAGTCACATGCAGCTCTTTGGGCCCTCTGCTTTGGCTCCCTGTCAGGTGATCCCACCACTGGCTGGCCCCGCCCCTTGCCCTCCCCTCCCAGTCACTCCTCACCTGGCCTGAGAAGGTAAGGGGATGGAGAAGCGGCCAGGGCAGAGACAGAGAGATACAGACAGAGGAAAAGAGAGAGAGACATAGAGAGATACAGAGAGAGAGGGAGAGAAAGTGGGAAGGGAGGGAGGGGAGAGAGAGATATGTCAAAAGGATTTTGTGGTTCCCAGTGTTTTTTAACAACTGCTCCTCTGCCGTAATGACCGGCTGGGTAGGTGTGGCTAGGGGGGGTCATGTGATTGGTGGAAGTGAGTGACATCAAGTTGGCCACACCCACACAGGTTTTGTGGCTCCCGGTGTTTTCTTTTCTGTGGGAAACGGGTCCAAATGGCTCTTTGAGTGTTTAAGGTTGCAGACCCCTGCACTAGTTAATTGTTCTCACTGTTAGGAAATTTCTCTTCAGTTCTAGGTTGCTTCTCTCCTTGATTAGTTTCCATCTGTTGTTTCTTGTTTTGCCTTCTGGTGCTTTGGAAAATAGGTTGACTCCCTCCTTCTTTTTGGTAGCCCCTCAAATACTGTATTAGAACAATTCTATCACCCTAATTATCCTTCTTTTCATTAAACTAGACGTACTCAATTCCTGCAACCATTCTTCATATGTTTTAACCTCCAGTCCCTTAATCCTCTTTGTTGCTCTTCTCTGCGCTCTTTCCAGAATCTCCACATCTTTTTTGTAATATGCTGACAAAAACCTCTTAGTCTCATAACTGATTGAAGTAAGCAGACTGTGCTTAAACAGAGGGAAACTAACACCTTGGATTGACAGCAAACAGTCACTTCAGAAACTCAATCATTTCACTCTTACATTCATCGACAACATGAGTCACCAGTTCAAGTCAAGAGCCTGTAGTACAGTGGACTAAAGCACTGTAATTAACATCTGCTGCTTGCAATTACTGCAAGTTCAAATCTCACCAGGCTCAAGGTTGACTCAGCCTTCCATCCTTTCTAAGGTGGGTAAATTGAGGACCCAGTTTGTGGGGGCAATAAGCTGACTTTGTATAAATATACAAAAGTATGAAGGCTATTGCTTAACGCATTGTAAGCCGCCCTGAGTCTCCGGAGAAGGGTGGCATATAAATTAAAGCAAAAAAAAAAAAAAGCCAAGCATTAATATACTATAGTTCCTACCAGATTCCTCCAGGTCCTTCTGAAGACCTTGTAGCTTCTGGGGGCCAATAGCAAGTAAAAACATTCCACTTTAAAGTAACCTTAAAGGTATCTTTTTTCTCATCATGGCTTTGCTGATTTCTGCATCCTTTGTTGGATTCAACTGGTGCATTTTTTTATAGACTCAGAAGGAGCATTTTTTCCTCCCTTTGCTCTCTGTCCTCCATAAATGTTTTGGGACTGACTATTTGCTTTTGTCTAACTCTTCTTCCAAATTAGTCCTCACTTTATTTTACTTACCTTTTGATCCTCCGCAGTGGTGGGCTTCACATATTCTTACCATTGGCTCACCTCACGTGCGCATGCTTGCTTTGCTCGTGAGCGACTTCCTTGCATGTGCTTTGCTCACATGCACACCTTCTGCACATGTGCCCTGCCTCGAAAATGTGGCATTACACCTGGGCGGGTGGGCGGGGACAGGCCCACCCACAGTCGCTGCTACCAATTCGCCCGAACCGGCTGAATGCCATCTCTGATCCTCTGTGTAATAATCATGAATTTGCGGGCTTGTTTCCCACAGGAAATCTTTTCATCCCTTGAAGACCATCGTACATTTATGGATGATATCCTTACTAGTACTTGGGCTGCTAAAATATGGCCAAGCTTTCACTGTAATCATTCTGCATAATTGCAGGTTGTACGGCGCCCTTTGGGATGTGGGGTTTAGGGATAAATCGTCCTCATCCATTCTCTCTCAATCTCTCCCCTGGTGCAGTCGGTTGCTTCTCCTTTCTCGTGGCTGCTAAGTGATAGGGGCTGGTCGAGATCAGCTGATGCACTTTGTAAATGGAGAAGGTTCTCACACCTTTTCTGCATAGCTACTGAACTGGGCTGTGTTGTGACAGGAAGCCTGTTCTCTCCTGCTCAGATTAATGAATACAGCTCTAACTGTTAATCCAAAAGCAGTCAAGCTTACATCCAACAATTAGAGTCCAATTTCTATATTCAGATAGCATGCGTGTTATTTGGCAGGCTTTCCCAGATGTCGCTTTGGGATAAAACGGTGACTCTGGCCTGGAAAATGGCTTTGTAATAATTGCTACTCGACTCAGACAGCGAAGAGTAGGTTGCCGAGGCTCCAAGCCAGGATTAACAACCTGGATTTCAAAGATCTGGATAAGCAGTAGGGGACAACCAAAGTGTTTTTTTTTCCCCTTTGCTGTTAAATTGAATTTTTTTAAAAAAGCTACATATGAAAAACCGTACTTGAATAAGATACCTTCTTGGAGAAGATATAATTAATCTGAGATCTACATCTAAGCAACGTAACTCATAACTTTGTCTCTAACAATTTAATTTTCCCTTCAAGAAGCTCATCAGAAGCCTCTCTCCCCTACCTGAAGATCAGGCCAGATCTGTCTCTGTCTGATCTAAACACAGTTTAATTTGGTAATCACCACTTTCATTGGAATCGCTTCAAAGAACAGAGGGGGGAGATGTAAACAACAAGGTGGAACAACTACCGTTCTACTACTGTTGGAACTCAACAGTAATCAGGCCAACCAGAAGTAATTAATTGAGTTCCGATCCAAGTTATATGCTAGTGATGGCGCAGTGGTTAGAATGCAGTACTGCAGGCTACTTCTGTTGACTGCCAGCTGTTCGGAGGTTCGAATCTCACTGTCTCCAGGTTGACTCAACCTTCCATCCTTCTGAGATCAGTAAAATGAGGAGCCATATTGTTGGGGGCAAGAGTAAATTGCTGTAAACCGCTTAGAGAGGGCTGTAAAGCACTGTAAAGTGATATATAAGTCTAAGCGCTATTGCTCTTGCTCTTCCTTTTTCCCTCCCTCCCTCCCTCCCTTCCTTCCTTCCTTCCATTCTTGGTGCACGGTGATTAGAATGCAGTATTTCAGGCTGACTCTGCCCACTGCCAGGAGTTCGATCATGACTGGTTCAAGGTTGACTCAGCCTTCCATCCTTCCAAAATTGGTAAAATGAGGACCCAGATTGTTGGGATGCTGATTCTGTAAAGCTCTCTGAAGCGATATATAAATCTAAGTGCTAATGCTACTCTCAGAATTATGAGAGATACCTGAAATGCATTTAGAGGGGAGCTTGGAGTCAGCCAAAGATGTGATGGAAAGCAACAGTAACAAAAACCACAAGAAAAAGAGCCACAAGAAACACCAACTCTTGGAGTTCAACTTTCTCTATTCAGTCTCCAGTGTATTTGTTATTTGTTTCTCTATGCTGCTTCTATTGATTTTGCCTTTTAAATAATGTTTCCCGTGTTTTAAAAATTTCATTTTAATCTGTTTTCAGATTCTGCAAACTGCCTTGAGAATCTTCCTGAAGGGCTTTACATGAATCCTTTATAACTAACCAACATCTCCTGGATGGCTGACTGCACTGTCCCCATTTGGCTTATTAGATTCGTCGGATTAAAAATTAAATTAAACGTGGGCTTTATCAACTAAAACCAGAGACCTCCTCACAAAGAGGAGCATTTACATATGGAAGAGTGTTTGTTCTTTTTTGTGGCTGAAAGATACCGTCGCTCAGTTCTCTTCCATAACTAGAGAGTTCTTATTCCCACAGACTGCTCTGACCTGGGCTTCCCCAGCAGCATGAAGCCGAGTCCTCGTCCCGATAAACCCCTTTTATTTAATTTAGTTTAGTTAGTTTAGTTTATTTGATTTGTATACCGCCCTACTCCCGAAGGACTCAGGGCGGTGAACAGCCAAACAATAAAATACATAGACACAAAAAATTAAAAAACCAGATAAAATCAAATTAAATCATTTTGGCCCAGACAGATTAAAACACCCCAATAATTTAAAAACAGATTAAAATTTACATATTAAAAAGAGGGAAAAGATTAGGCCAAGCCCGCCTGATGGAATAAAAAGGTCTTCACAGCGCGGCGGAAGGTGCGCAGATCCGGGATCCTCCGTATCTCCGGGGTGAGCTCATTCCAGACAGTAGGTGCCCCCACAGAGACGGCTCTCCCCCTAGGGGCCGCCAGTCGACACTGTTTGGGTGACGGCACCCGGAGGAGCCCCTCTCTATGAGAGCGTACTGGCCGGTGGGAGGCTATTGGTGGTAGTAGGCGGTCCCGTAGATAATTTACAGTGAATTCCTCTCCAGCAAAATCTTTTCTCTCCCACAGTCTTTCAAAATAGTTCACAATGACTGACCTTTATCAGGCTTGGAGAGTGGCCAGGCTGATATCTTTCAGATGCCGCAATACTTGGCGGCAGGAATGAACTAATTGTCTCCTGCAAACTCCATTCCCCTTTCGCTCCTCTTTTATTCCCTCTGGGAGAGGCCGTTCATCGTCCACCTGTGGCCTTACTCCCAAGTCGACCCTTGTTCTTTAGCTGTTCTCTTCATCTGGCAACTCTGCACATGCGCACACTGGGAACAGGCTCCAGCTGTTCATCTGCCTCACTGATGTCTGACTCCGAAGGCAGCTGATAACTATCGGACGGCCCTGGCTCCCTCTCTGCCTCCGATGCAGAGCCCTCATCAGAGCCTTCCCTAGACTCCAGGACTGGCCCATGTTCCTCCCCAACCTCCTCACTGTCCGAATCTGCTGCCAGATCCACTGGTGTGCCACAACACAGAAATGGCTTGCCTCTTTCATTACATTTTATTTTCTCCTAACAGTAAAACACCCACAAGATCTTTCTCTCCAGCAACTACAAGTGTCATTATAATGCCCCTGCAACAGGGGCAGAAGGAGTCAGCACTGAGCAGTAGAAAGACAGAGGGAGGCAGGAAAAGGAGAGAGAAGCCAATTTGTTTCATAAAGGAAACCAATTTGGAAACCGTCCCTGAAGTGAATGTCCAGCTGTCCAACTCAGATCTACTGCGGGAATTAAAAGATGATGTTCAGGGTGAATTGAACTGATTAAATCTGACAGCCCTTTTGTTCCACCATGGCTGATCCCATTCAGAGGACACCTCTGTGTGATTTTATTTATTTATTTATTTATTTATCAAATTTCTATACCGCCCTGCTCCCAGAGGACTCAGGGCGGTGAACAGCCAAGATAAAATACAGATAATACAAACATTAAAAGTCCATTAAAATTATTAAATATTTTGGCCGAAAACAAATTTAAAACACCCAATTTGTAAAACAGATTAAACGATTTAAAAATTTAAAAGGGAGAGTTAGGCCAGGCCAGCCTGCTGAAATAAAAATGTTTTGAGAGCACGACGAAACGTGCGCAGATCCAGGAGGAGCTCATTCCAGATAGTAGGTGCCCCCACAGAGAAGGCTCTCCCCCTGGGGGCCGCCAGTCGACACTGTTTGGCCGACGGCACCCTGAGGAGCCCCTCTCTATGGGAGTGTACTGGTCGGTGAGAGGCTATTGGTAGCAGAAAGCGGTCTCGTAAATACCCCGGTCTGAAGCCATGGAGCGCTCTAAAGGTGGTAACCAAAACCTTGAAGCACACCCGGAAGACCACGGGGGGCCAATGCAGCTCGCGCAGGAGGGGGGTCACATGGGAGTGCCACGCCGCTCCCATAACCACCCATGTGGCCACATTCTGGACCAGCTGGAGCCTCCAGGCGCTCCTCAAGGGGAGCCCCATGTAGAGAGCATTGCAGTAGTCCAGGCGGGAAGTAACGAGAGCATGAGTGACCGTATTTAACGAGTCCTGATCCAGAAAGGGACGCAACTGGTGAATCAGGCGGACCTGATAATAAGTCCCCCTGGCCACAGCCGTCAAGTGCTCTTCCAAAGACAGCCGTGAGTCCAGGAGGATGGGATGTATACATCTGTATACAAAGATGTTCTGTCTGTACAGAACTGGACTATTTAGTTGTTCTCACCCAGCTCCCCAAACATGACAAACCCTCTGACGTGAACTCAAAAGATTCCTTTATTAGGAATGCAGGCAGCCTCGGCAAAAAGTTTCTCTCACAGGATAATAAGTCCATCTGGCTGGAAGATGAATACCGTGTTTCCCCAAAAATAAGACCGGGTCTTATATTAATTTTTGCTCCAAAAGACGCATAAGGGCTTATTTTCTGGTTAGGTCTAATTTTGGGGGAAATACGGTACTAAATGCATCAATCTGGCTGACAATCTTAACTGGGGCTTATTTGGGGGGTAGGGCCAAATTACAAGCATCCTGAAAAATTACATTGCAAGCATCCTGAAAAATCATGCTAGGACTTATTTTCCAGTTGGGTCTTATTTTCGGGAAAATAGGGTAGTTGTCTGCCACACCTATTCATCTCCACCTCCTGCCTTTTTTTTCCAGAGCTAGGGTGGGGCTTTGCTAGCAGGGTTGGCTCTTCCTTCCCAAGGATCGGTCCACAGCTTTCCATTGCTCTCCCCTTCTCTGCCTTCTGCACAGCCATGCATCAGGCACTGGACCCAGCTGTTCCTCCTCTTCCTCATCAGCTACCTCCAGACCTGGGGGCTGTTGACTCTCCATCTGAGGGCTGACAGATGGCCCAGGCTCCGCCTCTGTCTCTCTCTCTCTCTCTGCCAGCTCCATTCCCTCTTCCCCCTCGGAGCTCCCAGGTTGCCCGGATGCTGACCCCTCCTCCTCTGATTTGGCAGCTGGAGGGGCTGGTAGCCAACAAGCTGGAACACTAGTCCAATATCAAGCACAATGGGAAAAGTCTCATCCTGGAGATAGAGTAGCCTAAATTCCTGGGCAATTGAAGAAAGGAGACCATTAATTTCTGTTAGATTCAAATGCCCTTCCTGTCACCAATGTGGAGTTTTGTGCGGCAGATATATTCTCATTGTGCCCAGAGAGAGAAATATCTGCCCCTACCTAGGATCAAACTCACAGCCTCCTGATTGTGAGGCGAGAGCTCCATCTCTAGGGCCACAGCACCACTCTGGTGAACACAAAGTTATATTCTCTCCCATATCCATGTTCCTAATAAAATGTTCCCCTAAAAAAAAAAAAAGAAATTAGGAAAGAATGGCCTGTAATTTTGCTGCAAACAACAACCCCAACAAAACAACTTTGTTGGCCTTTTAGCGCTTTGAAAAATGTACAGGGATAGCCTGCTAAGGAATAGAATCAATCAGTCATGTTGCCAGAAAACAGATTTCGTCACGACAAACAAATGTTTGAAAAGTATTAGGTGTTTGGCTCTATCCACATACAGCTCAGAATTGGGAAAAACAGACATGGATATTCAGCATTTCTGCAAGGCAGAAGTCTCCTCTTGAAATTTGTAGGGACACTGCGAGGGAACTATCATGAGGATTTCCTGTTGTGACTATTTTATTTATTTATTTTATTTTATTTTATTTGTCAAGCATAGATATATAACAGATATAAGTATAAACACGATTATGAATACAGGAAATGGATACGGATAAATGGGGGACGGTAGGACAGGGACGGAAGGCACGCTGGTGCGTTTATGCACGCCCCTTACAGACCTCTTAGGAATGGAGTGAGGTCAACAGTAGACAGTCTAAGATTAAAGTTTTGGGGATTTGGGGAAGAAACTACAGAATCGGGTAGTGCATTCCAGGCATTGACCACTCTGTTGCTGAAGTCATATTTTCTGCAATCGAGTTTGGAGTGGTTTACCTTGAGTTTGTATCTATTGTGTTCTCGTGTATTGTTGTGATTGAAGTTGAAGTAGTCACTGACAGGTAGGACATTGTAGCAGATGATTTTATGTACTATGCTTAGGTCGGACCGAAGATGGCGAAGTTTTAAATTGTCTAAGTCCAAAATTTCAAGTCTGGTGGCATAAGGTATTTTGTTGCGAGCAGAGGAGTGGAGGACTCTTCTCGTGAAATATCTCTGGACTCGTTCAATTGTATTAATGTCCGATATGCAGTGCGGGTTCTAGACAAATGAGCTGTATTCAAGAATTGGTCTGGCAAAAGTTTTGTATGCTCTAGTTTGCAGTTCAATATTACCGGAGAAGAAACTACGCAAGATTAGGTTAACAACTCTTAATGCTTTTTTAGCAATGCTGTTACAGTGAGCTCTGGCACTTAGATCATTTGAGATGAGTACTCCAAGGTCTTTGACAGAGTGAGGGTCGTCTGTTAGGTCGTATCCATCCTGCTTGTATTTTGTGTTCTGGCTTTTTTTTTGCCAATGTGTCAGACAGAGCATTTGTTGGTTGAGATTTGGACTTTGGAGAGGTTTACCTTAAGTTTGTATCTATTGTGTGCTCATGTATTGTTGTGGTTGAAGCTGCAGTAGTCATTGACAGGTAGGACATTGTAGCAGATAATTTTATGTGCTACGCTTAGGCCAGGCTGAAGGCGGCGTAGCTATCGCCTCTCCTAAAAGAATATTATTTTAATCACACAAATGTTCTGATTGCCATTCCTTTTCTACCCTGTTCCCATTCCATTGCACTGTCCTGGATAGATTAATTGGTCCTGAAATGTAACCTGATTTTTGAACGGACCTTTGGTTGAAAAAGAGTATTCGAGCATGTACATTACTCACAAAATGTCTTTCAGAAAGAAAAATGTTTCCCTTGATAATTACATGCCTGTTCCGAAAAGTAATGAAAAGTGAGTGACTGCTGGCTTTTGAGTTAAGAAGCAGAGTAGCTATCAAGATTTATGTCTCTTCAGTCAAGAAGAAAGAGTGTCCTAAAAAATACAGACAGGCCCTCTTTAGAAGGGACTTGAGAAGGTCTGGGTAGTCTTCTCAAGTCAACTTTGACTTATTTTCCAAAGCACCCGAGAGCAGGACAAGAAGCAATGGATGGAAACTAATCAAGGCGAGAAGCAACTTAGAACTAAGGAGAAATTTCCTGACAGTGAAAACAATTAATCATGCACATACCCCCAGCTCCATTTTCGCTGGCAGAGGGCTAGGAAAACGAACTAAAAACTAAACAAAAGGAGAAATGTTTCCCCTTTTGCATTTGAGCATGCAAGAAGGGACAGGAAAGGAGAAAGGGAAAGGAGAAAGAAAAAGAGGGGAAGAGAGGAAGGAAGGAAAAATAAGGAAAGAGGGGAAGAGGAAAGGCAGGAAGGAAGGAAAGAGGAAGAAGAAAGGAAAAGGAAGCGGGAAGGAAAAGGAAGAAAAGGAAGGAAGGAAGGAAGGAAGGAAGGAAGGAAGGAAGGAAGGAAGGAAGGAAGGAAGGAAGGAAGGAAGGAAGGAAGGAAACTATAATGAGAGTGAGGGAGGGCCTCAGGGAAATTCTGCACTTGGCTACCACAGGTGCCCCTAACACAACTCCCGTGTCTTGCCCACCATGGCCACGCCCACCATGGCCACACCCATCCCTGGACATGCCCACCCTGGCCATCTGAGGTCAAACACAACCCTGATGTGGCCCTCAATGAAATCGAGTTTGACACCCCTGGTATAGAGATTCCTGCTTGAACAAGGGGCTGGACTAGAAGACCTCCAAGGTCTCTTCCAGCTTTATTCTGAAACACATTAATTCGTTCTGTTACTCTGCGTACACATGAATGCATAGAGCACACATACACACACTGAAATTAAACCTACGGAACAAACTGGCAGCATACAGTAGTGGCCAAAATTGTGGAAACCTTTTGGGAAAAGTGTATTTTATTTATTGGTTCAATTTATATGCCGCCCTTCTCCGGAGACTCAGGGCGGCTTACAATGCATTAAGCAATAGCCTTCATAGTTTTGTATATACCTGCTTAGTAGGGCTTTTGCCCCCCCCCAAGCGGTGTTCTTTTTTATACAAAGTCAGTTTATTGCGCCCACAATCCAGGTCCTCATTTTACCTACCTCGGAAGGATGGAAGGCTGAGTCAACCCTGAGCCTGGTGAGATTCGAACCTACAGTAATTGCAGGTAGCTAGTGTTACTTAACAGCACTTAACAACACTTTAATCTGCTACGCCACCAATTTTGAGGTTTGATGGCTAATAACACCACTTTTTGGGGAGTTTCAAGATAATCCTATTCCACTGCTGGAATGGCCTGGAAATAGCCCAGACCTTCACCCAACTGAAAATCTATGGAGCCGACTAAAGAAACTTGTTAGTCAGAAACAACCAACCCAGCAATAAAACCCAGTTAATAGAAGCCATCCTTCAATCTTGGTTTCACATTAGAACAGCTGCAGAATGAAGAGACTTGGTTCACTCCATGGGAAGATGTTGTAAGGCCGTTATTTATTTATTTATTTATTTATTTATTTATTTATTTATTTATTTATTTATTTATTTATTTATTAGTTCGATTTATAGATGCCGTCCTTTTCCGGAGACTCAGGGCGGCTTACAATGTGTTAAGCAATAGCCTTCATAGTTTTGTATATACCTGCTTAGTAGGGCTTTCGCCCCCCCCCCCCCCCGAGCAGTGTTCTTTTTTATACAAAATCAGCTTATTGCCCCCACAATCCGGGTCCTCATTTTACCTACCTCGAAAGGATGGAAGGCTGAGTCAACCCTGAGCCTGGTGAGAATTGAACTCGCAGTAATTGCAGGCAGCTGGCAGCTAAGTACTACTTTAACAGCAGCAGTTTAGTCCACTGCGCCACCAAGTTTCTTATTCATCTAATTCATGCTAAAGGTTACCCACCTAAGTATTAACTGACATGGTGATCATTTTTGTATATCTCATTTTTTTCTATGGTGATCATTTTTGTATATCTCGTTTTTTCCACGTGTTTCACTTTTCTTCTTTCTACTGTCACTGCTATTCTAATAGCAAATCCTCCCTAAAAGTTATTGCATTACATTCTTGATTAAATGCTCTTTCCATTGATATATAATTTTATGGTACTACTCCCAAAAAAAAGTGGTGTTATTAGCTAGTTTTAGAAAATACACTTTTCCCAAAAGATTTCCACAATTTTGGCCACTACTGTAGCACAGATAGAGCAAAAAAAAAATTAGGATACTGCCATTGACCCGAGGGATACAAATTTTCCATAAACTGATTGATGGGAGAAGACAAATGGATGGGCCAATTTACATCTCCTGGCTTGATGTATGAAATGCAAAGGTTCCGAAGCTGTCACTTAAGGCAGTGGTCCCCAACCCCCGGTCCGCGGACCGGTGCCGGGCCGTGGAGTACCTGGCACCGGGCCGCGCAGCGGCCGGGGGACAGGAACGCTGCAGCGCAAAGGCTCCTGGGCCGTGCGCAATGGGCCTGCGCAAAAGCTCCTGGGCCGTGGCCCCACCCCTGCGCGCGCTCAGCGGGCCGCGGCGATAAAAAGGTTGGGGACCACTGACTTAAGGTGTGCTGGAATTGAATGAACTGCAACATTCGCCCCCTTTTCTCTCAGACAGGCCTTCTGTTCTGAAGACTACGAAGACATGACAGATAAAGAAAACCAGAAGTGACCTTATCATTCTGAGATGGAAATTGTCTGGTGGAGGGGATCGTTCCATTCTAAAAGGCCAACAGATGGGCTTAAATAAGAGGAGAAGAGCAGTAAATATGCTTATGCGAAGAAGCAATAAATTAAAGACATTTATCATGCTAGGAAAGAGAAATCACCAAGACCATTATTGTAAGATGTCCGGCAAATAAAAAATTATGCAGAAATCCATCTGGTTTGACATCGCGTTTTTCACCGGAGCGGCTTCCAGATGCATTGAGATTTGGACGGGCTTCCAGGTTTCGGTGGGGTGAAGAGGAAGGACACCCCAAATGTCAGAGTTCCAAGCAGTGGTGAAATCCAAATTTTTTTACTACCGGTTTACTATGGGTGTGGCTTGGTGGGTGTGGCTTGGTGGGCATGGCAGGGGAAGGATACTGCAAAATCCCCATTCCCTCCCCACTTCTGGGGGAAGGATATTGCAAAATCTCCATTCCCACCCCACTCTGGAGCCAGCCAGAGGTGGTATTTGCCGGTTCTCTGAACTATTCAAAATTTCCGCTACCGGTTCTCCAGAACCTGTCAGAACCTGCTGGATTTCACCCCTGGTTCCAAGTAACACCCCCCTCCAATGCTTCTCGGCTTCCAGGCCTGACACTAAAGCCACCCAAATATGCCTACCCCAAATTCAGCCATTTTTTTTCTTCTTCAGGGGGTGAGATTTTCTGTGGAAAATTATGAGAAACAAATTGTTTGCTGATATTTTCTATTTACAGTTTAGATTTTTTCTCTTTTTTTAGCCACTCAACGCAACAATAACTCTACACATTTCTGGGGAAAGGTAATTGAGAAGTAGATTGTCTGTTGCAGTGGTGAAATCCAATTTTTTTTTACTACCGGTTCTGTAGGCGTGGCTTGGTGGGCGTGGCAGGGGAAGGATGCTGCAAAATCCCCATTCCCTCCCCACTCCTGGGGAAAGGATATTACAAAATCTTCATTCCCACCCCACTCTGGGGCCAGCCAGAGGTGGTATTTGCCGGTTCTCTGAACTGCTCAAAATTTCCGCTACCAGTTCTCCAGAACCTGTCAGAACTTGCTGATCTCTGAAAAATTCATGAAAAACTCTCTTTTTACATGCAGGAGTAAAAGTTGTCTTAGAATTAAGCCCCGATATTTTTTTTCGCAGCTGCATATGCTACCAATTTTTGCTTGTCAATTGTGGAGCAATTGTGTAGCTAGTTTAATCCCCGTTTGTGAGTAGAAGCAGCCCCCCTGGTTATCCAAGACTCAGAAAACCAAACAACCAGCTCATTTTGAAGACACAGTTTGAGCCTTTCAAAATCTGAACTTCCACAAAGTTTAGTAAAAAAATTTTTCTCTATTACATCCTCCACGCTATCCATTTTGTGCGTCTCCTGTGATGAAGAATTGCCCGTGAGTTTTAGAATTTATTATGAACTCCCGTAAAGTATGTGTTGTGTTGCTCCCTCAATTTATTCAGCTTTAGTTCTTGGGAATAAATTCGGCTCTCCCAACTTGAAATGCCTCTCACAAGTAAAGACAAAATGAAAAAGCATAATCAAGCCACCCACTGGCTCACGAGGGAACCCAAAATACATCTATAAAAGAGGAACAAGCGTGAAGGATAGAAATGAAGCTTATCATAGTCTGGTCACACTTTAAGCTGATACATGTGTACCTGTTGCAAATTGTACCTCTCTCAGAATCACTTTTGTGTGGCTGGCAGTCACTGGTGTTGCAAGTTGATTTCTCAGGTCATAGCATCTGATCTTCTTCTTCAGAAAGTCCAGATCGGCTGGAATAACAGAATAACAGAGTCAGAAGGGACCTTGGAGGTCTTCTATTCCAAGGGTCACCAACCTTTTGGACCTTAGGGACTACTAAATTCATAGTTTTAAATCCCATGGACCACTAATATGATCTGCCTAATGACTGGGTGGGTGGGCGTGGCAAGGTGGCCATGTGACTGGGTGGGCATGGCCAACTTGATGTCACTCACGTCAAGGGGCACCTTGCCAGCCTCTACTCACTACTCCTCACCTGCCTGCTCCTTAGGGTCCCAACAGGAAGCAGTTGCTGGAGCTAAGCAGCCACCATAAGAAAGACTTTATTAGTCCAATTTATTTATTAGTCCAATTTATATGCCGCCCTTCTCCGTAGACTCGGGGCGGCTTACAATGCATTATAGCAATAGCCTGCATACTTTTTTGTATATACCTGCTTATTAGGGCTTTCGCCCCCCCCCCCAAGCGGTGTTGTTCTATACAAACTTGGCTTATTGTCCCCCACAATCCGTGTCCTCAATTTACCTACCTCGAAAGGATGGAAGGCTGAGTCAACCTTGAGCCTGGTGAGATTCGAACTTGCAGTAATTGCCGGCAGCTGGCAGCTAAGTGCTAGCACTTAACAGCACTTTAGTCCGCTGCGCCAGCAAAACAGCTGGCTCAGTTCAAGTTGGATCTGACCGAGAAGGCTGATTAGAGGCTGATTGGAAAGATGGTTCAATGATGAAGCAGAAGGGCATGGGTGGTTCTGGGGCAGCTGACCACATGGAGTTGAGAGTGAGGGGTTTCTATACCTTCTCTTGGCCTTTGCACTTGAACTTCCTGTTCCTGTGCAAGAACATGTATTCTATTGACTGTTGTCAGACGCCCATGGGGCCATGGAGGGGTTATGGAGGGGTCATAGCTGGCTCTATAGGCAACGGACAAATCCTAGGTGTTCGTATGAGCCACGGTGGCGCAGTGGTCAGAGTGCAGTACTGCAGGCTACTTCTGCTGACTGCTGGCTGCCTGCAAATTTGGCAGTTCAAATTTCACCAGGCTCAGGGTTGACTCAGCCTTCCATCCTTCCGAGGTGGGTAAAATGAGGACCCAGATTATTGGGAGCAAGAGGCTGACCCTGTAAACTGCTTAGAGAGGGCTGTAAAAGCACTGTGAAGCGGTATATACCTCTAAGTGCTATTGCTAAGTTTGGTTGAAGTTTCTGAGGGTGATGCAATGAAGGGTCTTGTGTTCTGAAAAGGTGTTGGGTAATCCCTATTATGGCTTAATGGCATTTGTCCTGTTTTGGCTCTTGAGTGAGGGTATTTGCTTATGAATAGAGCTACCTAGATACTTGGCTTCTTTCAATAAGCTCTTTATTTCTTAAGTGCTGACATCTGCTAAGGGCTATTAAGAAAGGTGGGGGCTGCTTTCTCCAAGAGCATGTTTCTCCATTCCTCCTTTAGGGAAATATAATATTCCACCTTTTTAATATTCCCTAAACTATTTCGTTCTTCTAGGAGAGAGGTGGGTGCTAACTTTCAACAAGTATATCACTGTGACAGGATAGCAATCTTCCTAAGAATCACATCTTTGCTCTCTTCCAAATAGGAAAACGCCCCAACTTCGTCTCCCATGCGTACACAAATTTATTTAATGTTCCGAAATTTGATGATAATTCACTATTGTTGACTTACAGATTCTGGATATACCCGCGATGGCGAACCTATGGCACGCATGCCCGAAGTGGCACGTGGATCCATGTCGCCTGGGATGCGCAGCGTCGCCCCTTCCTCTTCTGGGTTTCTGATGTGCATGCGCGCGCAATGATCAGCTGGCCTTTTTGCATGCGGCAATGCTGGAAACTAGAAGAATTGGTCTTCCATTTTCCTGCCTCAGCATGCACAGCCAGCTGATCGTCGCATGTGCACGCACATGCGTGCCAGAAACCCGGAAGAGTAGCTGGCTGAAACCAGAAGTTCAGTAGCTGAAACCGGAAGTTCATTTTCAGGCACGCGCATGCGCCCTAGGCAGCTCCTCTTCCGGGTTGCAGCCCAGACATGCACGCACTTGGTGCTGAAAAGGTTTGCCATCTCTTGTGGCCCATCAGCAGCCTGTGCGGATTTTAGCTGATTCTGACAGCGAGGAGGCTGGTGTGATGTTGCGCCAGCAGCCTATGCAGCTGGCACTCGAGTCAGACAATGAGGAGGCTGGAGAAGATGTGGTGCCAGAGGCGGGGATTCAGCCAGGGCCTTCAGAACCTCCAGAAGCTCCTTTAAGTGAACAGGACGAAGAGGAGGAGCCTCTTCTCGATGCATGGGCACACAGAGCTGCCAAAAGGCAGGAGTGGCTCCTCAGGAGGAGGTATCCTTGAGAGTAAGGCTTGGGGCTAATTGGCCACTCCCTTAGCCTATTTAAGGAGGAACGCCGATTGCAGCAAGCTGTAGGGAACAACTTTAGTTCACTCTCCTTTGCGTCTGGATTCTCTGCAAAATTGCTTCTGGGCTTTCTCCCAACCCTAGTAAGACTGTGATTACCTTATCTTAGAATTCTTGTAGGCTGTTAAGGAAGTTTATTAGCAGCCTTTGTTTTGAAAAAGACTGTGTTATTTTAGTAAATTAAGTTTTGCACAAACTTTGTGTGTGCTGCGTTCTTTGGGATCCGAAGCTGGGGCGGGACACCATCACTGGGACATACTAAGTCAGAATGCGCAAATACAACTTGGTATCACCAAGTTGGTAGGCTGTATGTCATTAAAGGGGCACTGAATTATGAAACAGGGGTAAATGTTTTAGTTCAAAATCTTGAACAGCTTATTTCCTTGAATTTCTTTTAAACTATATTCGGTAAACTTAAATATCTGGTCCTACTTTTATTTTTATTTTTTTTCTGGCACTGAGATTTTCTGCTGCCTTTAAATTTGCAATCATTCTCGTTTCCTTTCCCTCTCTCCTTCAGCTCCCTAGAATTAGTAATGAACATTGCATTTCTCTGAATGCTATTAATCACAACCACTGTGGTACAAAGTGAATTATCTACTCTTCACGGGGATCTTTAAGGATGCCATAAAAACATGTCCGTACCAACACTTCATAAACAAGCCTGTGAGCTTGGCAACATCAGCATTCAAAGTATCTCTTTTGCAGCTTTTATAAATTCAGGGTGTCAACAGCACAGGAAGCAATTCTTCTTGTAAAGTTAATATTATAACTCCTCCAAATCCAACTTTAGAGAGTCTAATAAAATAAATGATCAAAGCATCTCTCTCTCACACACACACACACAGAGAGAGAGAGACCTAATGGTAAATAAAGAGAGTAGAGCAGAGCAGACCAGAGCAGAGAAGAATAGAGGAGTAGAAAATAGAATAGAATAGAATAGAATAGAATAGAATAGAATAGAATAGAATAGAATAGAATAGAATAGAATAGAATAGAATAGAATAGAATAGAATAGAATCCTCTATTGGCCAAGTGTGATTGGACACACAAGAATTTGTCTTGGTGCATATGCTCTCAGTGTACATAAAAGAAAAGATACATTTGTCAAGAATCATAAGGTACAACACTTAATGATAGTCATAGGGTACAAATAAGCAATCAAATCATATTAGGAAACAGTCAATATAAATTGTAAGGATATCAGCAACAAGGTTACAGTCGTACAGTCATAAGTGGGAGGAAATGGGTAATAGGAACGATGACAAGATTAATAGATGACAAGATTAAGCCTTGTGTACTAAAATTAAGATCATGGCATCCGGCCATCTCAATTCCTGACAAATAGATGGGGAAGAAATGGAGGTAGTGACAGATTTTATTTTCCCTGGGCTCCAAGATGGGGACTGCAGCCAATAAATTAAAAGATGCTTGCTCCAGGGGAGGAAAGCTATGGCAAAGTTAGACAGCATTCTAAAAAGCAGAGACTCACTCACTCACTCACTTACTCACTTCCATGGTGCACAGTGGTTAGTATGCAGTATTGCAGGCTAATTCTGCCCAATGTCAGCAGTTCGATCTTGACCATCTCAGGGTTGATTCAGACTTCCATCCTTACATGGTCAGTAAAATGAGAAACCAAATTTTTGGAGCTAAGAGGCTGACTCTGTAAACCACTTAGAGAGGGCTGTAGGGCATTGTGAAGTGGCATATAAGTCTAAGTGCTATTGCTATAAGTCACTTTTTTCAGTGTCATTGTAACTTTCAGCAGTCACTAAATGAATTGTTGTTAAGTTGAGGGCTACCTGTATTTCAAGCAGTCTTTTGAAACCCTCAAGAAAGTTAAGGATCTAAATGTATGACTTGAGCATTATGAATGTGAAATATTTTGATTCTGGGGCAATGGATGCTATGACAGTCCCCCTTGTAGTATAACAGTCAAAAGGCTACAGCTGGTGCAAAAAAACACTGAATTTGACTTTCTGTTTAGCCACTGGTGGACAAGGTCCATCTCGCCCTCAGAGTCACCACAGAGCAACAGTCAAGAAAACCAATCATAAACACTGTTGTATCCAGAGGTGGTATTCAGCCGGTTCGTACCGGTTCGGGTGAATCACTGTTGCGATCTGGCGAGATCCGGCCATGAATGGTGTGAATGGGTTTTAATTGTTTTTAATGTTTTTAATTTTTAATGTTTTTATATATGGCTTTTAAATGCATTGTAAGCCGCCTTGAGTCTTCGGAGAAAAGCGGCATACAAGTTGAACAAATAAATAAATAAATAATCAGTAGCGAAGATCACAGATGGGCCCGCCCTGGCTCTATGACATCCTATTTAGGGACATTTTCGAGGCCTGGCACATGCGCAGAAAGCACACGAGCGAGTAAAGTGCTTGAATGGAAGGTGGGGCACATGCGCAGGTGGGGTGCATGTGCAGAAGATGCGCATGTGAACAAAGCAAGTGTGCACATGAGTGGTGAACCAGTGGTAAGAATATTGGAAACCCACCACTGGTTGAATCTCATCCCAGACTGCACGTCATAGAGTCATGAATTCCAATTAAAGAAAGACAGATGCCAATTAAATGATAGGGAGGGGGGGGAAAGACTTGGTAACAGCGAGAGTAGTTCAACAATAGAAACCCAGGCGTTAGAAAACAGTAGATTCCCTTTTAGTGTTGAAACAGAGGTGAGGCAACCATCTGTGGGTGACCTTCCCCTTCCAGCAGATGTGGTAGTTACAGAAAAAAAAGAAATTTTGGGTTAAATCCTTGGAATTCTAAATACGAAATATATATACAAATATACATATTCTCCATCTAGTCAAACAGTTGTGCTTTGCAGAAATTCTGTGTTGCACCTCTCTAAATATTTGATAAGTAAACATTTAGCCAACTGTTAAAAATGGAGGAAAAAGTATTAGGTTGATGTTTGCAACAACAAGAAAAATACAGATTTCAGTATTACTGTTTTAAGTTGCTGCTCATTCACAATCTCACACTCAAGACAATCGTACCTCAATGGTAGATTCAACCACTCCAGATTGTCAAAATATTCAGGAGTCTGCAACCATAAGATTAGGACACCCTCTTAAGATTTTTTTCCAAGAAAAGAAGAGCGAAAACACCATCAACTTCCACGTCTGGTAGAAGTACGTGAATGAAATCACAAGTCACTCTTTTGATCTACATGGAATGTCACGAACACGATATTAGCAAGATGAAATAGTCACGCCTTGATTAATGGTGGGCCAGATGTTTAAAGATAGTTGAGTAATTTGATCTTTGCAATTCCTGGTACAAAGCGAACTGATCTGCATTTTCTGGTCTTCATCGTCTACCAAATTTTGCTGTTGTTGTTTTTTTTTTCCCTCTCACAGTAAGATAGCCATTCTTCTGGATGTCAAAGTATCAACATGTTAAGTGTGCCTTGAAATTGCACCTGGCTGAAATTGTAATACAAAGTTTTCCAACAGGTTTTGAACAGGGGAAAAAAATAAGTCCAGAGATGGAGACCAGTTTGGCAGGGTTATTCTTCTAATTATTTAACGAACAGTACACTGTATATGAAAGCCTCTGCTATTGTAAACTATTTCACATATTGTTGTGCTGCGCAGCAGTAGTATATTCCATGTGTTTAGGAGAAATGTGTAAAGATAGAATAACAGAGTTGGAAAGGATCTTGTAAATCATCTAGCCCAACCCCTCCCCACCCAAGCAGGAGACCCTACACCATTTCTGACAGATGGCAGTCCAGTCTCTTCTTGAAAGCTTCCAGTGATGAAGCTCCCACAATTTCCAAAGGCAACTTCTGTTCCACTGGTTGATTGTTCTCACTGTCAGCAAATTTCTCCTGATTTCTAAGTTGACTCTCTCCTTGATCAGTTTCCATCCATTATTCCTTGTCTGGCCTTCAGAAGCTTTGGAAAATAGCTTGGCCCCCTCCTCTCTGTGACAGCCCCTCAAATATTGGAACACTGCTATCACGTCTTCCTTGCTCCTTTTCTTCACTAAACTAGCCATGCCCAGTTCCTGTAACCGTTCTTCATGTGTTTTAGCCTTCAACCCCTAATCATCTTTCTTGCTCTTCTCTGCACTCTTTCTAGAGTCTCAACAGCTTTTTTATAGTGTGGTAACCAAAACTGGATTCAATTATTCTAGGTGTGGTCTTACTAAGGCTTTGTAGAGTGGTATTAATACCTTATGTGATCTTGATTGAATCCCTCTGTTAATGCAATTTAGGATTGCATTGGCTTATTTGGCTGTTACTACACACTGTTGGTTCATATGTAATTGGTTGTCCAAGATCCTTCTCACAGTTACTTCTCACAGTTACTGGGCTGGCTTGAGCTAAATTTTAAATTGATTTTAAATTGGGTTGTTTTAATTTACGGCCAAAATATTTAATTATTTTAATACTGTTTTTTAAATTTTGTATGCTCTGTTTTTACTTAGGCTGTGCACTGCCCTGAGTCCTATTTGGAGAAGGGCGGTATAGAAATTTAATTAATAAATAAATAAATAAATACTGTTTCCTTGTAGGGTCTTGAATTCCAAAATAACCCTATTTCAAGGGGGGGAAATGTAGAAAACCTAGGTGATCAACATAACAAGTTCCAAAGTTTACATACAAAGAGTGTATGTAACCTTCTTTGACCCCTCTTTCAAACCAGCAGTCCTCTTTGTCCAGAATGTGGACAAAAATTGGTTAGTTTCAAAATGCTGGTTTGAAAGTGGGGTCAAAGAGGCCATCTACATTAAGACCAGAGGTAGTATTTAGCTGGTTCAGGCTAGTTCACCTGAACTGGTAGTGGAAATCGCAGGTGGGCCCACCCATCCACCCCGGCTCTATGCCATCCTGTTTAGGCACATTTTTGAGGCTGGGCAAATGCGTGGAAGGCACATGCACCAGCAAAGCGTATTTATTTATTTATTTATTTATTTATTTATTTATTTATTTATTTATTTATTTATTTATTTATTTATTTATTTATTTATTAGATTTTTATACCGCCCCCTCTCCCGAAGGACTCGGGGCGGTGAACAGCCAAAATTAAAAACATACAATATAAACAATTAAAATACGTTTAAAACAGAATTAAATCTAAAATGGCTCCCCAATTTAAAACGCCTTACCCATACCCCTATAAATAAGACGAATTTAAAATTTAAAAATTTAAAATTTCCACATTTAAAAAGGGGGAAGATTTAGGCCAGGCCAGCTTGATAAAATAGAAAAGTCTTAAGCGCGCGGCGGAAGGTGCGCAGATCCGGGATCCTACGAATCTCCGGGGGGAGCTCGTTCCAAATCGTAGCTGCCCCCACAGAGAAGGCTCTCCCCCTAGGGGCCGACAGCCAACATTGTTTGGCCGACGGCACCCGGAGGAGCCCCTCTCTATGGGAGCGTACTGGCCGGTGGGAGGCTATTGGTGGTAGCAGGCGGTCCCGTAAATAACCAGGTCCTAAGCCATGGTATGCATGGAAGGCAAGGTGCATGCACACGCTGTTGTGACCCAGGCCCACCTAGTTAATATTAAATGCAAAACAGTTCCAAAAACAAACAGATTTTATTAAAACAGCTGAGAATTAACTCATTCTCAGTGTATTCTAAATTAAATGAAAGCAAAGTCCTCAAAACACCATTCTTCAGTTTATTTCTGACCTTGGGATAATTAGGCAAACTGCCAAAGGCTTTTCTTGGCAACAGTTCAGGAACAGAAGATGCCGACAAGAAAGAAATACATCCAAACACGAAGCAAATCTCTCAACGTTGTTTTCCGGCAAAGAGCCCAAGAGCCGTTGCTGGTCTTTTAAGCCTCACGGGAGGGGCCAATCATCTCTTGGCCCTACTCCTGAGTCATCCTCTCTGCTTTAGCTGCTCTTGCCTTCTGGCAGCTCTTCTCATACATGCACTAGGAACAGGCTCCTCCTGTTCCTCTGCCTCTCTACTGTTAGCCTCTGGAGGCTCCGAAGTCTGTGCATCACTCCCTGATGGCCCTGGCCCCATCTCTGCCTCTGATGCAGAGCCCTCATCTGGGCCTTCCCCAGCCTCCAGGACTGGCCCATGTTCTTCCTCAGCCTCCTCACTGTCCGACTCCGCTGCCAGCTCCACAGGCTGCTGGCAGACCACGACACATGCTCACATTTGCAAACCTGTAGGGAAAGTAAGTGAATACCACCCCTGATTAAGATTGAACAGCACTCTTTCAACAGAAGGGGAGGGACACAACACCACCCATCTCCTGTCCACAACAGAGTCCTTTCAGCAGTTCCATTTGCACTATTCAGGTGACCTTGAGTGCACAGATAAACGTCCAAGTGTCCTCAACAACCCTCAGAAAGAGGGCTAATGACCAGATGACTGCAAGGAATATGCATCCTTCCATCCTTCATCCTTCAGTCAGAATTGAAGAAGCTTCTTGGTTGAGAAGTGAAACATCTTCAAGGAAAACCAAAGTCCAGTTGCCTTTTGGAAAAAAAAAAAAGTACCTTTGCCAACAAGTTTGCAAACTCCCTGTTCCGTTCCCCTCCAGCACATAAATTTTGACGACGTATTACACCAAACCTGTGAAAAGCAATCAGAATGTTGGTATTTATGTGACAAGGAAGCTGAGAAGATTTATTCCTTCCTTCCTACAGGTCAGGAAGATTATATTAAGAAAAAGATAGCAAAGCAAGAAACAAGCCTTCACATAAATACAGTATTTTTCAGAGTATAAGACATTCTGGAGTATAAGATGCACCTTAGTTTTTGGGGAGAAAAATAAGAAAAACAAATTCTGCCTCTGCCTACCAGCATCCATCGATATTCATCTGGATAGCGTCCTGTCAGTGTGTGAGAGAGTTGCGGGCTGTTTGGAAACTGAAAAAGTATTTGCTGTGTGAGCAACAAGGAGACAGGAAGGAGCATGGGATTGGCTTAGCTCAACTGTTCTATACTAAAGCTGCATGCTGTGCTGAGGTCTGAAACTAAAAGTGAAACTCCTCTCCTCTGCTTGTGTTTTGCTTGTATTTACTACCACGTTGGAAAACCTGCTTTTGGTATTGTATATTTTATTTCATGTGTTATATTATATATAAAGAGAAGTTATTGAATCCTGCTGAATCAGTTACTTGTGTGTGCTTTCTGGATGTGATTGCTGCTGCAAGCTCTGACACGTCCTTGCGGCAAAGAGCGAATAGCCAGGTCAGCTTCAGCACATTATTGCAACCTGATTCAGCACGAGTGGCTGATTGGCGGGTGGATCAGCCTCCCGGAATACCCCCAATCAGCTGTTCCAGGCTGCAGGGATTGCCACAGACCATCGCCGCCTCTGTGTCTCATGTTTTTGGCTACATTTGATGTATGAGACACACCCAAATTTTCACCCTCTTTTAGGGGGGGGAAACAGTAGTGGGTTGCTCCCGATTCAGTCCAGTTCTATAGAAATGGTAGTAAAACCGGCAGGAAGCTCTGCCCACCAGGGGTGGGTTCTAATTTTTTTTACTACCGGTTCTGTGGGCGTGGCTTGGAGGTCATGTGACTAGGTGGGCATGGCTAGCTGGTCAGAGTCATTTCTGAAAGGTCCTCGCACTTACGACCAGTCCTCGCACTTACGACCTGACTCATTTGTTTGCTTTTAACACTGATCAGCTGTAGGGCGGCCCTTTGAAGCCCCGCGGCAAGAGTTTAAACAGTTTTTTTCCTTCTAGCCAATCAGCTGGGACTCAGGAGGCAGCAATAGATTGGGGGTGGGACCAAATAAAAGGTAAGAATAATGTGGGTGGGGGGTGGGGGGTGGGAGGGCGGAGGGGAGAACCGGTTCAGTGACGTCATATCATCACCGCTACCGGCTCGGCCGAACCGGACCGAACCGGGAGGAACCCACCACTGCTGCCCACCCACCATGACATCATCATGGGTGATCTGCGCATGTGCAAAAGCTTCTGTGCATGCACAGAAGCACGCACACGCAGTCCCATTGCGAACTGGTAGTAAAGGTAAGTAGAACCTACCCCTGGGGGGGAAGTGTATCTTATACTCTGAAAAATATGGTACATATATTGGAAATTGGAAAGCTAGAGAGAATGGCTTACATTTCCTGAAGGTGGAATCGTGGAATAGAAGGAAACAAGCCATCATGGATAACTGCCTAGTTGGCTGCTATGAAATTCATGTTGCCATTAGGTGTTTGGACTTGTGCGGTGTGGAATGAAGCCCTTCAGAAATAAAGCTACCCTGTTTTCATTTCAAAGACAAGCCATAAGTGGAATTATATCTGTTTCTCAACACCCCAAGCAGGAATATAATCAGCTCGTTGCAACCAGCCGACTGCCCGGAGGCTCTTAAAATAAGAAGTTTGCTTTATGGTCCACCTGAGAAATCTCTAGGATTTGCAGCCCATGGATCCAGCTCGACGGAAGAGACTGATTATGTAGCTAATAAATAGAGCAGCCGGCAAGGAGAAGAGAGTATATAATGGAAGTAAAATTAAGTCAGCTTTAAGGTGGAAGGAAACAGTAGCAAATTCCGTTTGATAACCAAATAAATAAGGAACTTTTTATGGAGCACTTTATGCATAAAAATACTTTCCCTGTAGAGGAATAAGCGAACATTACGGAAATATCCTTCGGTTATCTGTTTGGTTTAACCTGAACAAACAGCTGGTTTTAAGAATAGGTATTACATAACTCTTGCATCTGCATTAGTTTGTAAAGATGGGTGCAATAAATAATTATTTTTAAAGCCCTATATCTACTTGCTTAGCCATAGAAATGGCAAAGAACAAGTTCCTTCCTTTAAGAGGTCTTCATTTATCATATTATTGCTGTTATTTCTGATTTACCCAATACCCAAAGTATGGGGGGGGTTTGTCTAAGTCCAGCTAAGTTACTAGATCCCATAATTAAGTTATTTATAGCAATAGCACTTATATATCACTTCATAATTCTTAGAGCAGTCTCTAAGTGGTTCCAGTGGTTTACCGAGTCAGCATATTGCCCCCCAATTTTTTTAATTTTTTTTTTTTAAATTTTGATTTATATGCCGCCCTTCTCTGGAGACTCAGGGCGGCTTACAATGCGTTAAGCAATAGCCTTCATAGTTTTGTATATTTTTTACAAAGTCAGCTTATTGCCCCCACAAACTGGGTCCTCAATTTACCTACCTTAGAAAGGATGGAAGGCTGAGTCAACGTTGAGCCTGGCGAGATTCGAACTTACTAATTGCAGACAGCTGGAGTTAAATTACAATGCATTAGTCTGCTGAGCTATCCAGGCTCAGCAGACTAATGCATGCATTTATACTAATGCATAATTTGGGTCCTCAGTTTACTGACGTCAGAAGTGTTAGTACCACTTTATAATGCTTTGGTAAAATCACACTTTGAATATTGCATCTAGTTTTGGTCTCCATGAGATTAAAAAAAAAAGATGTTGAGACTCTAGAAAGAGTACAGAGGAGAGTAACAGAGATGGTTAGGGGCAGTGGTGGAATTCAATTTTTTTTTACTATTGGTTCTGTGGGCGTGGCTTGGTGGGCGTGGCTTGGTGGGTGTGGCAGGGGAAGGATACTGCAAAATCCCCATTCCCTCCCAACTCCTGGGGGGAAAGGATGTTGCAAAATCCCCATTCCCTCCCCACTCCTGGGGGGAAGGATGTTGCAAAATCTCCATTTGTTCCCCACTCCTGGGGGAAGGATATTGCAAAATCTCCATTCCCACCACACTCTGGGGCCAGCCAGAGGTGGCCGCTTCTCCAAACTACTAAAAAATTCTGCTACTGGTTCTCCAGAACCTGTCAGTACCTGCTGAATTTCATACCTGGTTAGGAGACTGGAGGCTAAAACATGAACAATGGATGGAGGAACTGGGTATGTCTAGTCTTATGAAAAGAAGGACTAGGGGTGACATGATAGCAGTGTTCCAATATCTCAGGGGCTGCCCCAAAGAAGAGGCAGTCAAGCTATTCTCCAAAGCACCTGAGGGTAGGACAAGAAGCAACGGGTGGAAACTAATCAAGGAGAGAAGCAAGCTAGAACTAAAGCGAATTTTCCCGACAGAACAATTCATCAGAGAACAATGATTTGACTCCAGAAGTTGTGAATTCTCCAACCCTGGAGGTTTTCAAGAAGAGATTGGACAACCATTTGTCTGAAATAATATAGGGCTTCCTGCCTGAGCAGAAGGTTGGACTATAAGACCTCCAAGGTCCCTTCCAACTCTTGTTATTCTGATGATTTATTATCTTATCTTATTTCCCATGATTGGCTGCTTGCTTCTTTCTGAAAATCCATCCACGCTCAGCTCCCTCTGCTGAAGTGACTGTCCCCCAAGAGAAGTAGAGAAACACATTTTTTTTTAAAGATTCATCTACCTGTCTCTGCTTCCCTTGTCAAAATTTGCCCTTCTTTATTTCACACTGGCTAGAACAAGAAGACAAAGCAACGTCACCTGTTTTATGAACTTCCATCTTTCACTTGTGTTGTTTGATACCTCTTTTTAGCGGCTGGCTGGTGGCTGTATCAGCTGGCCTTGTTGCTCTCTGTTTTGAATGCAGCCCTTCTACTTTACGATCCGAGCCCGGGTGCTAAATCTTAGGGTTTTAAGGGAGTCCTTGTGGAAGAATGGCATAATCTTATCGAAATGGCCTAAGAGCTAGTTAATGCTATGCCGGTCGTGACACTGTCACTCTGTCGGCACTCGGAGTTATTTGCTATATATTCAGAAGACCTGTGTCATCCTCCTGGCTGCCAGACTGTCAGGTTTTCGTAGGGAGGGGGCGGGAATGTCAATTCCTGTCTGGGTTGCCTAAACCTCCAAAATGCTGTCTGAATATAAAAACCTGCGAAACGTAGCAACCTTCACAAGCTCGGTTTTTCTCCTCTCAATTTCAATGGTTTCATTGATGTTCCTCGGTTAATTTATCTCCCTTTCAACCGGCAGCGTTGGAAACATTCTCAGATCATCAATATTTGGAGAATTCAAATGTCTAAGTTGTTTATAGCGCAAAGTCCACCGAGACATGATGGCAAGGTTACTCGGATGGCCACCCCAGAGCCTTCATGATAGCTCCATCTGATCTGGCAGGCTTACCAACCGTTAATCAAATTCTCCCCCAGTTCATGTGCAAAAAAAAAAAAAAAAAAAAAGGAGAAGAAGTTGGGTATCACAAGTGACAGGGACAATCTGCAGTTGACAATGGCATCCTTTGCCATCTATCATATATAATATTTCATTTTTGGATGGAACGGATGGAGTCTGACCAGCATAAGAAGAGGATTTTGCTCTATGTCCTCTCAAGAAGATAAATGCTACCAGTAAGCAACATTCGTATAAACATTCAAAGATGATGATGCAGGGGGTGAAATCCAAAATTTTTCCCTACCGGTTCTGTGGGTGTGGCTTGGTGGGCGTGGCAGGGGAAGGATACTGCAAAATTTCCATTCCCTCCCCTCCTGGGAGAAGGATATTGCAAAATGTTGATTCACCTTGCCTTCCAGGTGCTATCCATACCATACCCATAAAAGCTCCAGGTTTCATGGTCTGTTCGCCTTTTACCTAACCTCTCTGGCCTCCTGCAACCTTCTGCCAGTGAAAACGGAGCTTGGAGGGGCCCTACGCAGCCCTCGTGAGCTCTGTTTTCACTGGCAGAGGCACCATGGGCCAGTCCTTTGCTATTTCCAGATCTAAGATCCCACAGGCCAGATCTAAGCACCCTATGCCCTGGAGCTAGCCTTCCGGGGCCTTGAGTTTGACACCCCTAGCTTAAGGTGTTGGCGTGGGAGATTCGGGATCAAGATTCTGCTAGGAAGTAAAGTGGTATTAAAACCAGGTAATAAATGTAACACCGATTTATAGCAAGGTGGTTCAGATATTTTATTCCAGGACCAGAGGTAATTTAAATCACAGCAGGGCACTGATTGGATTATATATGTATATTTAAATTTAGTCACCTGGAAGGAGGGCTGTGATGATCACGCCTTATTATTTGAGCTCTGAGATATTTAAAGTAAAGCCACGTTCCTCTTGCTTGCAAACTGTTTTAGGAGTAACTTATAAGACTGGCAAGAATGGGGAAATGTAGAAAGTCACCGGATTCAGATTTGGATCCATATCTACATAATAATAGCAATTAGAGACTTCCCTTTCATCCACTATAAATATTACAATCCTTACAATCCTCCACACTATTATATGTCAATGGTTCCTGATTGAGACAATCCCACCTATGCAGAAACCGGCTTTTTTAGAACATAGAATGTAGAATAATAGAGTTGGAAGGGACCTTGGAGGTCTTCTAGTCCAACCCTCTGCTCAGACAAATGGCTGCTCTGTCTCTTCTTCAAAACCTCCAGTGTTGGAGCACCCACAACTGGTTAATTGTTCTCACCGTTAGGAAATTTCTCCTTCAGTTTTAAGTCCTATATTTATGGATAGTACTAGAAACATCTCAAATAAAACCTCCGGATAATGAATCTAATTTAAAAAAAAAAAAAACAGCTTACAGAGAGTTTATTTTATCAGAAAGGTTTGATCTAATATCTAAATATCTAATAAGGAAGTAATGAAGTTCTTTTTTTAAAAAAAGGGTAACTAAGTGTCAAGTGATTTCTGTTGCTTACTCTCAAAAATGTTAAAGTGTAATTTAAAAAATGTTTCTGGTGCATCAGTGCATAGCTATAAATAATTATGACAAAAACAAAGAAGTTGCCCTCAAGGCTCTATCATCACCTGTGAGGGAGATAGGCAGATCCAAAATGTGATGATAGAAGATAGATAGATAGATAGATAGATAGATAGATAGATAGATAGATAGATAGATAGATAGATAGACAGACAGACAGACAGACAGACAGACAGACAGACAGACAGAGAAAGAGAGGGGGAGAGAACTGAGAACAAGAATGGTAGATGATAGATAGATAGATAGATAGATAGATAGATAGATAGATAGATAGAGACAGACAGACAAACAGACAGACAGAGAGAGAGATAGACAGAGAAAGAGACAAATGATAGACAGAGGGGAAGAGACAAAGAATTGAGAATAAGAATGGTAGATGAAAGATAGATAGGAGATAGATAGATAGATAGATAGATAGATAGATAGATAGATAGATAGATAGATAGATAGAGATAGACAGACACAGACACAGACAGACAGACATAGAGACAGACAGAGAAACAGAAAGACAGACAAATAGAGAAAGAGGCAAATGATAGAGAGAGGGGAAGAGACAAAGAACTGAGAATAAGAATGGTGGATGAAAGATAGATAGGTAATTGGTAGGTAGGTAGGTAGGTAGGTAGGTAGATAGTTAGATAGATAGATAGATAGATAGATAGATAGATAGATAGATAGATAGATAGATAGATAGATAGATAGACAGACAGACAGACAGACAGACAGACAGACAGACACAGAGAGATGATATAGAGAGGTGGGGAGGGGAGAGAGAGAGAGAATTGAGAAGAAGAATGAAAGAGAGAAATCAGTTTAATCTGCCTCCCCAGGTGTTGATTTGAATTTTGAGTTGGGTTTAAATTAAGGGCCACTTGCTATGGCTCCTTGATGCCAACATTATCCCTCTTTTATAGTATTTCCTATTCACTTCTGTCCATCTGAAAGGCTGCACACACTTTCAAGAGGCATCCCTCCCATTTCGTTCTGCAGCCTGTCAAGCCAAGAGAATTTGGGGGGAAGGCGTAGCTCTAGCAATCCATTTTCTTAATGATGTTGGCTGAGGATGATGGACGTTCACTGCAAAAAGCATTTGCATTGCTTAGGTTGCCTGATGTGCAATTAAGTCCTTCATAAAGTGTATGTTTTGAATTTAATATAATAACCTCCTTCTCCTCCTCCTCTTCCTCCTCCTCCTTGCAAACCCCTGTCCCTTATAGCACTGATGATGTTCCCTACTCGGGAAATGAAACATCTGCATGCAAACAGCCAAGCTTTTCTTCTTCTTCTTCTTCTTCTTCTTCTTCTTCTTCTTCTTCTTCTTCTTCTTCTTCTTCTTCTTCTTCTTCTTCTTCTTCTTCTTCTTCTTCTTCTTCTTCTTCTTCTTCTTCTTCTTCTTCTTCTTCTCCTCCTCCTCCTCCTCCTCCTCCTCCTCCTCCTCCTCCTCCTCCTCCTCCTCCTTCTTCTTCTTCTTCTTCTTCTTCTTCTTCTTCTTCTTCTTCTTCTTCTTCTTCTTCTTCTTCTTCTGCCATATCTGTCATCAGAGGTTGGTGATCATGCTGGCAATCCCACTTTCATCAACAGCTGCATGAAAAAGCGCTGCTAAGTTTTGTCCAAACCAGTCCCTTAGATTTTGAAGCCATAATGTTCTTCTTCTGCCTGGACCTCATTTGCCTTCCATTGTTTCTTGGAGGATTAAGTGAAGGATGCCGTATTTTTCTGGGTGTCGCATTACATGTCCAAAATATTCTAACTTTCACTTTTTTATGGCTTTGATGATTTTCCTCGCCTTTCCCAGGTGGCTTATCACCTCTTCATTTCTGATTTTGTCAACCCAGTTTATGCGTAACAGCTGCCTGTAAATCCACATTTCAAATGCTTCTAGTCTCTCCAAGTGGCTTTCTGTCAGAGACCAACTCTCCACTCCGTAGAGCAGAATAGAAAAGACGTAACATCTGACAAGCCTGATTTTCAATCTTAATAATCTTATTTTCTGAAATTCTAACACTTGCCAGGAGACTCAGCAAGTGGCAGCACCTGGTCAAACTCATTGGGGGTTCAAAGCTCAGAAAGAATGCAGCCAGAGTAGAATTTAGATGGAATTCCACCAAGAAAACCCAGAATTGTAGGCTACATTGAGATCACAACAGAAGAGACTGGCAAGCCACTTGATTACCGTTTCCAAAAAGAAAAAAAGATAGGAATATGTTTATCAAGTCACCAAGGGTTGAGTTCAGTTACAAGATAATTGTGTCTTTGTGTTAGAAGGTGGACTTTCTAGATTGGTCTCCAAAGCTAATTAGGATCTGATCTAACTAATACTTGGTTGGAAATCTTTAGAGAATTCCTGGGCTATAAACTAGACTGGGCAATTTTTAAAGAAAAATCCTGGAAGAATACAATGGTTTTCCAAATTACTACGTAGAGTTTTTTATGGATATATCTGTGAAGTCACCAAGAGTTCAATTCGACTCAGAGGAGATTTTTACCTACTTTAATTAGGGGCATTAATAAGGCTGCCTTCTAACTTTCTCCACTAACCTTCTTTTTCGGAATTTCTAGCATTTGCTCTGAGTGATAATCGCTTTCAAAAAATTAAACACCTCATTTACAAATGCAAAATAGTTGTTTGGGCAACTCGGATGGCACACATAGGAGTTTGCAAGGCCCAAGACTCCCTGCGTCTCTGTGAAAAGAACAGCTCCCTTCAAAATTCACTGCTGAATTCAAGCCATTTTGCACGGCATTAATGACAGCCAAATAATTGCTGTAAATTGCTGAGATAAGACATTGGAAATTGCTATCGAATGCATTAATAACTTAACTCTAATACCTCCCTTTGGGGACTATTAAAATATGAAACAAGTTCTTCTTCTCTAACGCTGTATTCTTCTATCCTTGTTGCACTTGTTTGTGATGCGGTAAATAGAAACTACAGGTAGTAAAGTTGATGAAAATATGGAGCATAGAATAATAAAGTTGGAAGGGACCTTGGAGGTCTTCTTGTCCAACCCCCTGCTCAAACAGGAGACCCTATACTATTTCAGACAAATGGTTGTCCAGTCTCTTTTTGAAAGCCTTTGGGGATGGAGCTCCCACAACTTCTGAAGACAATCTATTCCATTGGTTGATTAATTCTAGGTTGCTTCTCTCCTTGGTTAGTTTCCATCCATTGGAAACTATGGCTATGATAGTTCCATATGATCCATTCCATAGATATTAACAGATTAACAGATTAACAGAGTTGGAAGGGAGCTTGTAGGTCATCCAGTCCAACCCCCCGCCCAAGCAGGAGACCCTACATCATGTCTGACGGCATGATGGCAGTCCATTGTCTTCTTGAAAGCCTCCAGTGATGAAGCTCCCACAACTTCTGAAGGCAACTTCTGTTCCACTGGTTGATTGTTCTCACAGTCAGAAAGTTTCTCCTTATTTCCAGGTTGAATCTCTCCTTGATCAGTTTCCATCCATTATTCCTTGTCTGGTCTTCAGGTGCTTTGGGAAATAGCTTGACCCCCTTCCTCCTCTCTGTGGCAGCCCTCCAAATATTGGAACATTGCTATCATGTCTCCCCTGGTCCTTCTCTTCACTAGACTAGCCATGTCCAGTTCCTGCAACCATTCATTGTATGTATTAGCCTCCAGTCCCCTAATCCTCTTGGTTGCTCTTCTCTGCACTTTTTCTAGAGTCTCCACATATTTTTTATAGTGTGGTGACCAAAACTGGATGCAGTATTCTAGGTGTGGTCTTACTAAGTAGCGTTAGTATCTCCCTCATCTCATCCCATGAGATGAGATGAGATGAGATGAGATGAGATGAGATGAGATGAGATGAGATGAGATGAGATGATAGTTCCATATGATCCATTCCATCCATATGATAGTCATTAGGCAATTTTGGACCACTTAATGTTAGTTTTGGAAACTGAATGACAAAATGATCTGAACCTGAATTTGATAATCCATAAAATCTGATTCCCCTCCCCACCTCTTCAGACCCACTAGGAACCCACCACAGTGTGTAGCCCAATTTTTAACCTCCAAGAACTCAATTCAGTAGACTTGGAAGTAGAAAAAGCACATCTCTTGCTACCAAACCTCCAAAGCAGGGGTGAAATCTAGCAGGTTCTGACAGGTTCTGGAGAACCGGTAGTGGAAATTTTGAGTAGTTCAAAGAACCAGCAAATACCACCTCTGACTGGCCCCAGAGTCGGGTGGGAATGGAGATTTTGCAAGATCCTTCCCCCAGGAGTGGGGAGGAAATGGAGATTTTGCAGTATCCTTCCCCTGCCACTCCCACCAAGCCACGCTCACCAAACCACACCACGCCCACCAAGCCACATCCACAGAACCAGTCGTAAAAAAAATTTGGATTTCACCACTGCTCCAAAGCAATTAGCAGCACTGATTATTTTCATGAAACACGCTCTGTTCTTGTCAAAATCTTTACCAGAACAACTTCCAAATTATAATACAGCTGTAACTGCCTATAACCACAGTGTTCACTGGAGGGGGAAATGCAGAAGGAACATTTCAAAAAACTGAAATTAATTAAACGGGGTAATGTTTTCAAAGCTCTCTGAAGATGAAAAGCTTTTTCGGCAGTTTCAAATTATAAATAAATCACCAACATGTTATATATGGGATTTTACTCCACAAACTTTACTACAGCTATGTCAGGCAGGTCAGCACCTGGCAGGAAAGACAGCTTCAGAGTTACAACCTAAATAACCACTTTTCTTTCTTCCCTTCCTTCCTTCCTTCCTTCCTTCCTTCCTTCCTTCCTTCCTTTATTCATTCTTTCTTTCTGTCTGTCTTTCTTTTCTTCCCTCCCTCCCTCCTTCCTTCCTTCCTCCCTTACTTTTTTCTTTCTTTCTTTCTTTCTTTCTTTCTTTCTTTCTTTCTTTCTTTCTCTCTGTCTGTCTTTACTTCTTTCCTTCCTTCCTTCCTTCCTTCCTTTCTTTCTTTCTGTCTGTCTTTTTTCTTTCTTTCTTCTGTCCTTCCTTCCTTCCTTCCTTCCTTTCTGTCTTTCTTTCTGTCTTTCTTTCTTCCCTTCCTTCCTTTATTCATTCTTTCTTTCTTTCTTTCTTTCTGTCTGTCTTTCTTTCTTCCTTCCTCCCTCCCTCCCTTCTTCCTTCCTTCCTTCCTTCCTTCCTTCCTTCCTTCCATCCATCCATCCATCCATCCATCCATAGATTCGCCACTATCACAATATAACCCAGAAGGGAAAATTCATCAAACAGTGCATTACAGTAATCCGTCCAGTCTTTTTTGATAGTCTAGAAATTCATCAAATTCATCAGAGTTTCCTAAAGAAACTGAAGTGTTGCAAACAGGTGAGGATGTTAGCAGATAACAGGTAAGTGTGAGAAGAAAATACAACTACAAAATAAAGCATCCTTCAGTTTGCTTAGAGACCTATTGTCACAAGAAGAAACTGTGTTCGATGGAAACGTCTTTGTGTGAGGGAAAAACAATGCTGGTTTCACCTGGAGAATTCAAAATATTACAGCACTTCAAGGCGTCTATTGGAATTCAAGTATAGTGCGATAATCCAAAGAGTAGAAAACGCTGAGGGTTAGAAAATTTGAAGCAATCCTGAGTGTTGGATGCAGCCTTCAGACAGAAGTTTGTTCACCTATTTGGGGCCAGTAGAAGTTGGGTTTCAATTTGAAACCGCTGATGGAATCACAGAAAGAAAATGGTGGAGGGCAATATTGAATGTCTGGATCATGATCTTCTTTCCCGTATTAATTTACAAACTTCACAAACAGTTGTCGCCAAGGAGCATCATTTCTGCCTCTTTCATCAGAAGAATGAAACGTTCAGGTTTACAGAATAACAGAGTTGGAAGGGACTTTGGGGTCTTCAACCCCCTACTCAAGCAGGAGACCCTACACCATTTCAGACAAATGGTTGTCCAATCTCTTCTTGAAAACCTCCAGTGTTGGAGCACCCACAACTTTCAGATGTTCCACTGATTAATTGTTCTAACTGTCAAGGAATTTCTGTTTATTTCTAAATTGGATTATTCCTTGCTTAGTTTCCATCCGTCGCTTCTTGTCCTGCCCTCAGATGCTTTGGAAAAATGTGCTGATACTCTCTTCTTAATCCCCTTAGACAATGGAAGACTACTATATCTAATTTTAATACACCAACTATAATTATTTCAGTTTGCGTTCTGATACATTTGGGCTATGCATCTGCTTTTCTAAAAATTCCCCTCCAAGATTCGAATTTTGTCATTTCTTTTTCGTGCTATAATTTCTTCTAAAACTTGAGAGCCTAATCAAAGTTCTTTCCACCTCAGTCATTCTTTATCTCACACTGACAAAGAATTTTTTGCCATCCTGCTGTTGTTGTTATTTGTGAAGTCGTGTTGACCCATCACGACCCCATGGACAACTTGCCGTCCCGTATACTCCATGATAACATGCACACTTCAGTATTCTAATCTGTCATAGATTTCTGGGAAAGTTTCGTTTTCCAAGAAAATAAAAGCTCAATCTTGATGGATTGGAAAACCAAGTGGAATATCTGACTCGTCTTTAGGAAAAGAAGGGTGCATAGCAGGGGTGGGTTTTAAATTTTTTTACTACCAGTTCTGTGGGTGTGGCTTATTTTGTGGGCGTGGTTTGATGGTCATGTGACAATTCTTTAGGATTTAGCAGAGGTACTGGTCTACCAGGCTTTTAACTGCTTGCAGAGCTGTACCGATCTACCCATTTATTTTTTTTAATTTGATTTATATGCCGCCCTTCTCCAGAGACTCAGGGCGGCTTACAATGCGCTAAGCAATAGCCTTCATCCTTTTGTATATTTTTATACAAAGTCAGCTTATTGACCCCACAACTGGGTTCTCAATTTACCTACCTTAGAAAGGATGGAAGGCTATTGGAATTCAAGTATAGTGTGATAATCCAAAGAGTAGAAAACGCTGAGGGTTAGGAAATTTGAAGCAATCCTGAGTGTTGGCTGCAGCCTTCAGATAGAAGTTTGTTCACCTATTTGGGGCCAGTAGAAGTTGTGTTTGGAAAGGATGGAAGGCTGAGTCAACCTTGAGCCTGGCAAGATTCGAACCTGCAGTAATTGCAGGCAGCTGGTCTTAATAACAGGGTGCTTTTAAACTACTGTACTACCAAGGCTCCAAAGCTTGTTCTTGGAGCGTTCCAGTCTACCCATTTGTTTTTTGAGCACACTGGTCTACCACCACACTGCCTTTTAACACTGATCAGCTTTGAAGTCCCACGGCAAGAGTTTAAACAGTTTTTTTCCTTCTAGCTGATCAGCTGGGACTCGTGAGGCAGCGAATAGATTGGGGGCGGGGCCAAATAAAAGGTAAGAACAACACGGGGGGGCAGGAGGGCCCAGTTCCCAAACAAAGAGAACCGATTCAGTGACGTCATATCGTCACCACTACCGGCTCGGCTGAACCGGGCTGAACCGGGAGGATCCCACCACTGGTGCATAGCATTCTTTTTGGCTTTCAGAATTAACGCCCGTCAGATAACGTCTATTTTAGAAACTGAACATCTCCTTCCAGGAGTTTAGTTCATAAGAAAGACAATTATATGACAAGGTCTTGCCTGGTTGTCGGAGAATACAAGCATTTTTCAAGCTGGGGGCAAACCAGCTTACAGTTTGAAATGTCACACACCAGATCTTCCATTTCCACACTGCCCTTTCGCTCCGCTCAGAGAAGGCAATTAAGTTGTCAGGTATAAGGCAGATTATGGAAGGAGGCCACACAACAGCAGCGGGGGGAAAAAAAAGAGAGTTAAGGGCTGATTAATTCAAGTGGGAGCAAGCCCGTTTCCACCCAGGCACCACAATTACACAAAAGAGGGCAGCCTAGAGCATTGTGAGGGGAAAGGAGCGAACCACAGTCAGATTCTGGAGAAATAAGAATGACCTTCATTAATTTTACTTTTATTTAAAGTGGACGAAGTCCAACGGATGCTATAACACTAACTATTGCTAGAGTGGCTACTATTGGCATATTCAGCAGAGTTTGTTTGTTTGTTTTTAAAATAAAACTTATTGAGAGATTTATGTCTGCAGCGTAAAATAACCGGATAATTTGTGAGAGTTCTTTTTTTTTTTCCCTACCGCTCTCAAAAGATTCCAATCTCACAGAATAAATTAATTATGTATCAATGAGCTTAAGCAGAGTCTTTATCTAAGTAAATATAAAGTAAACTTCCTGATGGCAAGATCCGTACAACGGTGGAACAGTTCACCTAGGGAAGTTGTTGCTTCTTCATCTCTGGAGGTTTTTAAGAAGACGTGGCTGCATACGGATGGTTTAATTGGTACTTCTACTCATCCCAAAGGGCTCGACTACATGAGCCCTATGATCCCCATTAACCTCAGAATTCTAGGAACTGGAAGTCCCTTCCGAGTTTTATTGCCTGTCCTACAGTACAATTTCTTGAAAACTTCAATTTCTTCTATTAATCTGTTCTGGTGCTGAGTCCTGATATTTATAAAGTGGTCCATTGAAGTATCTCAGGTGTGGTAGTCTTTTGTTCATATATGTTTTGGTCCTTGTGTTTTGTTTAGACTTTAACCAAAAACTAACTAACAAACAAACAAACTTACTTACTTACTTACTTACTTACTTACTTACTTACTTACTTACTTACTTAATTTACTTACTTCCTGCCTTCCTGCCTTCCTTTCTCCCCTCTCTTCCCTTCTCTTCCTGTCCTCTTTCTTTTTCTTCCTTTCCTTTCCTTTCCTTCCCTTCCCTTCCCTTTTCTTTCTTTCTTTCTGTTTGTCTTTCTTTCTTTCTTTCTTTCTTTCTTTCTTTCTTTCTTTCTCCTCTCCCTTCCCTTCCCTTCCCTTCCTGTCCTCTTTCCTTTCCTTTCCTTTCCTTTCCTTTCCTTTCCTTCTTTCTTTCCATTTGGTATTGCCAGGAATAAATGGCCTTGAGTGACACCATGTGTTAATTTTCTTGTTGACTGATGGATGCATGCCCAATTTTCTTGAGCAACAAGAACATTTTACATTCCGTTTCTAATTATGAATCACAGTGTCTCCAGTGTTTCAATGGTCCATTATAGGAGAAGAAGAAGAAGAAGAAAGAGGAGGAGGAGGAGGAGGAGGAGGAGGAGGAGGAGGAGGAGGAGGAGGAGGAGGAGGAGAATGAAACTGTGAAGAAACTAAATCAGTACCTATCTAGCAGATCCAACAGGTCGTAGTAGCATCCCTCAAAAGTATTTGTAAATGAAAAAGTAATTGAAAAGAAAGTAAAAATTGGGATTGCTCGAATACCACCTTGGAAAATACTAAATTGAGAATGAATACAACAATAGAGAGAGAATGGAGAGGGATAGAGGAGAGAAGAGAGGAAGGAGAGAGAGGGGAAGAAAAAAGGGAAAAGGAGAGGAAGAAAGAGAGGGGAAACAAGGAAGGGGAAGTAGAGAAGGAAAAGGAGAGGAGGAAAGTAGAAGAGTAGATGGAAGAAGGGAGGGAAAGGAAAGAGAGGAGAGGGAGAAGAAGGATTGTTGTAAAACAAGGGAGATGAAATAATAGAAGAGCAACCCCGAATATAATTAAATTGTTTAGGATGAAGACTGCATTAGTATGAAAGTTAAAAGAAAATATGTATGTTAAATAAGAAATTGTACATTTAAGATATGTTTATGAAAAAAAAACATTTAAAAAAAAAAGTATTTGTAACCAAACTTGGTCTTTTAGCAGACATATCTTTACTTCAACCAATCCAATAATTCTGAGCTTGTTTTCACTACTCAGGGTGTCCCTGTTGATTTTATCTTGACCTGCGGTGAACATGAGTCAGAATTACTAAATCCTTTGAAGCTTCTCTATATATAAAATAATAACTGTCCATTTCTCCGGGCACTTGTCTTCTCTCCATTTCAGCTTCTTTTCTGCTTACTCTTTGCACTTACATTTTTTCCCCCTGGAGACTAGTCTCTTCGCTTTTTATTCATACCTTGTTACTCATTTGTCATAAAGCTCCATTTCTGAGCCCAGATAAACCCATCATTTCCCTGCGGGTTGCCCTATTTTGCTTTGATCCTGACCATAAAAAGATTTTTATAAAGTGGTCCGTTGAAGTATCTCAGATGTGCCGGTCCTTTGTTGCTTTGTGTTTTGTTGCTTTGTATTTTGCTTAAACTTTAACCCAAAACTTTACAATGCAAAAAAAAACAAAAAAAACAGGGGGTCCCATCTCTCACAACTTTGTTTTCCACTCGATTTCAAAAGAAACCCTCCTTCCTTACATATTACAAGGGCCCTGAAGACATCTTGAAAGTAGTGTCGCCAAATAATATGTGTGTTGGGGATAGGAGAAAAAAAAAATCTGCAGTTATGGAGCTTCATTTATGGTATGTCCTCCTTGGAAAAGCATACTTGTCTCTTTGGGTGCTGAAGATAATCCTCTTTTTCCAGACATTTTAATAGTTTTCTAAGTGAATTCCTTCCTTCCTTCTTTTTCTTTCCTTCCTTCCTTCCTTCTTTATCCAACTACCTTCCTTCTTTCCTTCCTTCCATCCCTCTTTCCTTCCTTCCTTCCTTCCTTCCTTCCTTCCTTCTATCTAACTTCCGTCTTTCTTTCTTCCCTTCTTTTTTCCTCTCTTCCTTCTCTCCTTCCTTCCTTCCTTTCCTCCCTCCCTCCCTTCTTTCTTTCCTTCTTTCCTTCTTTTTTCCTCTTTTCCTTCTTTCCTTCCTTCCTTCTCTATCCAACTTCCTTCCTTTCTTTCTTTCCTTTCTTCCTTCTTTCCTTCCTTCCTTCCTTCTTTCCTTCTTTCTTCCTCTCTTCCTTCTCTCCTTGCTTCCTTCCTTTCCTCCCTCCCTCCCTCCCTCCCTTCTTTCCTTCTTTCTTTCCTTCTTTCCTTCTTTTTTCCTCTCTTCCTTCTTTCCTTGCTTCTTTCTTTCCTTCTTTCTTCCTCTCTTCCTTCTTTCCTTCTTTCCTTCCTTCCTTTCCTCCATCCCTCCTTTCTTTTTCTTTCTTTCCTTCCTTCTTTCTTTTTCTTTCTTTCTTTCCTTCCTTCTTTCTTTTTCTTTCCTTCCTTCCTTCTTTCCTTCCTTCCTTCTTTCTATCAAACTTCCATCTTTCTTTCTTTCCTTCTTTCTTCCTCTCTTTCTTCTCTCCTTCCTTCCTTTCCTCCCACCCTCCCTTCTTTCCTTCTTTCCTTCTTTCTTTCTTTCCTTCTTTCCTTCTTTCTTCCTCTCTTCCTTCCTTCCTTCTCTATCCAACTTCCTTCCATTCTTCCTTCCTTCTTTCCTTCCTTCCTTCCTCCCTCCCTCCCTCCCTCCCTTCTGGGCTACCCTATTTTGCTTTAACCCCAAACAAAAAGATTTCTTCGATAAACTGAATTGCCAATCCCCCTCACCCCCCATCCTTTCCATGCCTAGGAGAAAGTACAATCTCTTTGTCTCGTTTTGAGACTCAGATTTGATCAAGTGCCATTATTCTTGGACAACTGAATAGAATACCGATCCAATTTGGCACATTCTCAGGCTTATGAGCCAGATACAAATGATGGCAGTCGAGAGTGTCTTCAAACTGCTTCAGGGAATACAAATGGTGTTGCTATCAAGTGGTCTCAGAATTATACTAACATGCAGTGTGATTTCATATGTCATTCTTTAAGCTCCTATTTGGGTTAAGGGTGGATATATTTGGAGGTTCCTCAGTGATGATAGAATTTTCTGAAGGTTGAAGCTTTGTTCCTCAAAGTTGGTGGGGAGTTTGTTGACCATAGAGCATTGAGGGGTAGGCATTTAATTTTCACAAGGGTCGCAGGAGAAACTGAGACTGTTGTAGAAAGTTGAACCTGTTGAGACTGTTGAACCAATAAAGCTGTCAAGGTGAATAGCCATGCACACATACACATAGGTAAATTAATTAATCAATCAAAATAAAGCTGGAAGGGACCTTGGAGGTCTTCTAGTCCAACCCTCTGCTCAAGTAAGAGACCCTAGACCATTTCAGACAAATGTTGTCCAATCTCTTCTTAAAAACCTCCAGTGATGGTCTGGAGCACCCACAACTTCTGGTGGCAAGCTGTTTCACTGGTTAATTGTCCTCACTGTTAGGAGGTTTCTCCTTAATTCCAGGTTGCTTCTCTCCCTGGTTAGTTTCCATCCATTGTTTCATGTCCTGCCTACAGGTGCTTTAGTAAATAAGTTGACCCCCCCTCCTCTTTGTGGCAACTCTCAAACACTGGAATACTGCTATCAGGTTTCCCCTAGTCCTTCTTTTCTCTAGACTAGCCAAACCCAAATCCTGCAACTGTTCTTCATATGTTTTAGTCTCCAGGTTGTTGATCATCCTAGTTGCTTTTCTTTGTACTTTTTCCAAAGACTCAACATCTTTTTTTGCAATGGGGTGACCAAAACTGGATGCAGTATTCCAGATGTGATCTGACTAAGGCTTTATAAAGCGGTACTAATACTTCATGTGAATTTGATTCTATGCCTCTGTTTGTACAACCAAGGATTGTATTTTGGCTGCTGCCGCACACTGCTGGCTCATATTTAAGTCATCGTCCACTAGAAGTCCAAGGTCCCTCACACAGTTACTGCTTTAAAACATATTAAAAAAACATAGCAGTTGCCTTCAAACTAAAAGCAATGCAGTTGTATTGCATTCATGGTATACACTTATTTACATTTATAATTTCCAATTGACCTCACATTGGCTGGACAGGGACAGCCAAAGGCCAGATGTGACCTGGGCAGTGGTGAAATCCAAATTTTTTTACTACCGGTTCTGTGGGCGTGGCTTGGGCGTAGTGTGGCTTAGTGGGTGTGGCTTGGTGGGCATGGCAGGAGAAGGATACTGCAAAATCTCCACTCCCACCAGTGGCGGCTTACCCCCGGTTCGGACTGGTTCTATAGAACCGGTAGTAAAACTGGAGGGAGGCATCATGAAAACGCTTCTGCTCATGCGTGCGGCCCCGTTGCGAACCAGTAGTAAAGGTAAGTAGAACCCACCCCTGATTCCCACCCCACTCCATGGGAAGGATACTGCAAAATTCCCATTCCCTCCCCACTCCTGGGGAAAGGATATTGCAGAATCTCCATTCCCACCCCACTCTGGGGCCAGCCAGAGGTGGTATTTGCCGGTTCTCTGAACTACTCAAAGTTTCCACTACTGGTTCTCCGAACTACTCAAAATTTCTACTACTGGTTCTCCAGAACCTGTCAACCTGCTGGATTTCACCCTGGACCTGGGGGCTCTAAAATGCCCAGGTCTGCCATAGAGGAACTGCAGTTATCGATAAAAGCTGAGGATAAAAAGCTGTGATTGACAGCTCGCGAATTATTTATTTAAGTTTCCCAGGCTGAAATTAAACACTAACTTACTTATTGTCATGGCTTGGGAGAGTAATTAGAGCTGACAACTTCTATAACAATCATGGTGTTACCTTGTAGTTGCTTTGGAAGCAAAATGACCCCTCTTAGAAAGTGGCAGAAGGTTGGTAGTTCCAGGCAAGATGTCACAGAACAGCCTCATAGGGAATTTCAGGACCTACAATTACATTTTCCTCCAGTATCTTCGCACGTATCACGCTCCCAACAGCCCTTCTGTTCTGCTTGTATTTCTTGCACTCTTCAAAGATACTTTACAATAGTATCTATTGCTTTAACTATTTACAACAGTATTACAGCTACAAAATAAAATAACAAAATAACAAAAGTAACTATTTAAAAGTATTTTTCTCATCCTTCCTATTACTTATCTCCTCCTACTTATGACTATGGGGATGCGGTGGTTCAGTGGCTACGATGCTGAGCTTGTCGATCGAAAGGTCGGCAGTTCAGCGGTTCGAATCCCTAGTGCCACGTAACGGGGTGAGCTCCCGTGACTTGTCCCAGCTTCTGCCAACCTAGGATTTCGAAAGCACGTAAAAAATGCAAGTAGAAAAACAGGGACCACCTTTGGAACAGCGTTCCGTGCGCCTTTGGCGTTGAGTCATGCCGGCCACATGACCACAGAGGCGTCTTCAGACAGCGTTGGCTTTTTGGCTTTGAAACGGAGATGAGCAGCACCCCCTAGAGTCAGGAACAACTAGCACGTATGTGCGAGGGGAACCTTTACCTTTACTTACTTATGACTATAACTTTGTGGCTTGTATCTTTACGATTTGCATTGTTTTATTTAGTTTCCTAGTATGATTTGATTACTTATTTAGTATCCTATGATTACTAAGTGTTGTATCTTATGATTCTTGATGAATGATTTTTTTTTTATGTACACTGAGAGCATATGCACCAAAGACAGTTACACGTGTATCCAGTTACACTTGGCCAATAAAGAATTCTGTTCTGTTCTGTTCTATTCATCTGTTCTATTATCTATTATCTATTATCATACAAATTTTATAAAATAAATAAAAATAAATAAATAAATCTATTATCTATTATCATCTATTATATATTGTATCTTTGCAGAAACACTCCCGACTCTATGCGTAATGGAAAGGTAGGTTCTCTTGTTTTCAGAGGAGGAGGAAAAGGTTGAGGCACAACTTTATTGCTTCCTGTCCTAAAATAATTGCAGAGAGAACACCTGGCTATCGCTTGCCCAGTTACTAAACCAGCTCTCCTTCTAGAAGTCAGGTTTCTTTCAATACTGATAAGTTTGGCTACCATACCAGCTTCTTCTTCTTCTTTTTCACAGGCACTTTTTATCTCTTTGGTGGGTTTTTTTTCCCTTACAAAGGCAGTGTTAAATTGTGCGGGGTCAGTCTCTTTTTCACAGCAGTGGAGAGCACGTAAAAGCAGCGAAGGTCAGAGATGCCAAAGCCAAACAGAGGAATGAAATATGAAGACCGTGAAGGAGGACATTTCAAACCAAGGAAAATAGGAAGGAAATATGAAGAGGGAAGACAAAAGCTCTTTAATCCAGAAGGTGCTTCATTTTTATTTTTAAAGTAAAAGTAGGTGGAAGTAGAGATACCGCCTCGCTCAGCATGACCGATGAGTCTATTTGTTGTAGCCGTGCTGTATCAGAGGGCGGGGAAGGGGGGAGACATAGAAGGAAAGACAATGAGGTACAGTTCAGCTTTGTTGTGACTTTTCTGTCTGCCTCTACAGTCAGGAACAACAAAACCAGTAGATTTAAGAGATACTTATGTTCAAATTGCAAATAAGAGATAGTAAAGTTGAAGATAACAGTAGCAATTCAAAACCAATATATCAAATCAATGGAGACAGCAGAGAGAGAGAGAGAGAGAGAGAGAGAGAGAGAGAGAGAGAGAGAGAGAGAGAGAGAGAGAGAGAGAGTGTGTTAAGGAGATAGATAGATAGATAGATAGATAGATAGATAGATAGATAGATAGATAGATAGATAGATAGATAGACAGACAGACAGATAGACAGATAGACAGTGATAGATAGATGATAGATAGATAGATAGATAGATAGATAGATAGATAGATAGATAGATAGATAGATAGATAGATAGATAGATAGATAGATAGATAGATAGACAGACAGACAGAGGGAGAGAGAGAGATGATAGATAAAGAGAGAGAGAGAGTGAGACAGAGATCGATCTAGGGAGCTAGACAGATAGCTAAAAAGAAAGAGAAACAGTGAGAAAGCGTTAGGGAGATAGAGAGGCAGATAGAAAGAGAGAGAGAGATAAAGAGAGAGAGAGTTAAGGAGAGGAGGGAGAGAGATGATAGATAAAAAGAGAGAGAGTGAGATCTAGGGAGCTAGACAGATAGCTAAAAAGAGAGAAACAGTGAGTGAGAGCTAGGGAGAGAGAGAGAGAGATGAGAGAGAGAGGTGAAAGAGAGAGAAAGAGATACATCCTGTACATACACATTTACATATATACTATATATATATATATAGAGAGAGAGAGGGGGGGGGGGGAGGCTATCATACTATTAGAATGTTACTCTCTTCTTCCTGTTTGTGTGTGTGTGTGTGTGTGTGTAAGAATTTTGATTATAGCAGTAAACTGTAGTGGAAACTAAACTTAGAGAATGAATGGAGAACAGAGATAAGAACTAAAAAGTGCCACTGAGAAAAAGGGAAATAAAACGATCAAAGAAAGGAGAAGTCTCTGTCATAACTAAGTCATTCTTCCTGCAGTTACTATTTTTATCCATTTTTTTTTAAAAAAAAACCCATCAAAACTCCTTAATTCTTTGTTTGCCATGTTGCCTTTTTATTTTATTTTTTTGAAGGACAAAAAAACTTGAATGGAACTCTTGCTGAGCATTTATCTGTCTAACTGCTTAATGGGGGAATTAATTAACGTTCATGAAGAGCTTCGGAGTAAAGCACTGTAGGACACTAGGTTTATTAATTTATTATCTCTTCATTATTAAATGTCAACTCCGCTCTGATCATTCTTGGAGGACGCTTAGCAGAAAAGCAAGTTTACAGTCCCCACCAACGTGGTGTGATGATTGCATTAGTCATTTTCATCTATCAATTTACTCCTTGTAATCACATTTTCATGGTTCGTGGCATCAATACCTGTGGTTCCTTTCTTATTCTTTTGTTGGTATACAGCACCAAATGGCTAATCTCCAATCAACCTTCCCAGGTAACGGGTTGCACAAATTAAATTGTCTTGCCAGGAAAGTTGTCATTCAGGAAACCTTTATGGAGTGGAAACAAATCCATATTTTCCTAGGCGGTTCATGGAAAATACCGAGTCTAAAATTAGATTTCCGTAGAGCATAAGTGGAAACCCCATTATCTGAGGGGTTGGGCGTATTTATTTTTTTCCGCCCTTCTTTCTTCCTTAAAAAATAAAACCACATAGAACAAATTAGATTTTAACGATTGCAAGAATTGGATATGTCTAATCGAGTGAAAACAAGGACTAAGGGAGACATGATAGCAGTCTTCCAAGATTTGAGGGGCTGCCACAAATAAGAGGGGGACAACTGAAGGCAGGACAAGAAACAATAGATGGAAATTAATCAAGGAGATACTAATCAAGCATACTAAAAAGCAGAGACATCATCCTGCCAACAAAAGAGCGTATAGTCAAGGCGATGGTTTTCCCAGTTGCAATGTACAGCTGTGAAAGTTGGACCATAAGAAAGATTTGAGAGCCAAAGAATGGAGGCCTTTGAACTCTGGTGCTGGAGAAGACTCCTGCGAGTCCCTTGGACTGCAAGGCGATCAAACCGGTCAGTCCTAGAGGAGATCAACCCTGACTGCTCTTTAGAAGGCCAGATCCTGAAGAGGAAACTCAAATACTTTGGCCACCTAATGAGAAGGAAGGGCTCCCTGGAGAAGAGCCTAATGCTGGGAACGATGGAGGGCAAAAGAAGAAGGTGGACGGCAGAGAATGAGGTGGCTGGATGGAGTCACGGAAGCAGTTGGCCTGAGTTTAAATGGACTCCGGAGGATGGTAGAGGACAGGAAGGCCTGGAGGAACGTTGTCCATGGGGTCGTGATGGGTCGGACACGACTTCACAACTAACAACACTTCATTTTTTATTCATTTCTCCACATTCTAATATTTTCCTGATCACATTCTCATCAGTGGGGAGCTTCTCAGTTTTCCAATTTTGTGCAAATACAGAGTATTTTCGAACACGGGACTTGTTTTATAAATGGTTGGACATAGCGGTGGGTTCCACATATTCTTAGTACTGGTTCCCCCCATGCACACATACTTGCTTCATGTGTGCTCACCTTTCGTACATGCATCTGCCCTTCCGCGCATGCACTTTGCTCACGCACAAACCTTCCACACATGCGCCCAGCCTTGAAAAGATGGCTAAATAGGACGGCATTATATCCTGACAGGTGGGCATAATCAGTGGTGGGTTGCCCCGGGTTTGCACCAGTTCTATAGAACCGGTAGTAAAACTGGTGGGAGGCTCCACCCATTGACCCTGACGTCATCAAAATGCTTCTGTGCAAAAGAGCACACGGCCCCGTTGTGAACCAGTAGTAAAGGTAAGTAGAACCCACCCCTGGGCGTAATGCCAAAATGTCATCGGCAGGTGGGCAGCCGCTGCTACTGGTTCGCACAAATTGGCACGAACCAACTGAATACCACCTCTGGTTGGACAATAGATGTAGAAACCAGGAGTGGGAAGAGTATTATTGTATTAAAAAAAAAAGTGACAATATGCTGTTCACTAAGCACTTTTGTATGTAATGTGAAAATCTATAAATAATCTGTTAAAAAAAAGTTGTGGGTGCCCCATTGCTGGAAGCTTTTAGGAAGAGACTGGACAGTCACCTGTTTGGAATGATCTAGGGCCGTGATGGCGAACCTATGGCACGCGTGCCACGCGAGCCATATTAGTGGGCATGCCAGCTCAGCTCTGGGGTGCATGCGCATGCCAGCCAGCTGATTTTCGGGCCTTCTGGGCCCACCAGAAGTAGGGAAATAGGCTGTATCCTGCCTCTGGAGGGCCTGGGGGGTGGGGGTGGGGAAGGCCCGTTTTTCTTTCTTACCTGGCTCCAGATCCTCTCTGTGTATCTGGGAAGGGCGAAAACAGCCTTTTCCACTCCCTTCGAGGCCCTACGGAGGCTGAAAGGGCCCATTTCCCAACTCCCGGTGGGACAGGAAGTGATGTTTTTTTGTGGCTCTGGAGGCTGGGGACAGCAAAAAACGTCACTTCCTGTCCCACCGGGAGTTGGGAAATGGGCCGTTTCAGGCCTTTGGAGTGAGTGAGAGAGAGTGAGAAAGGCTGTTTTTGCCCTTCCCAGATAAATAGAGAGGATCTGGAACCAGGTAAGAAAGAAAAATGGGCCTACCAGGCCATCATGTGCACGCGCAACCCTCCCCCACCCCCCTCTCCTGGCACGCGGTGGCAAAAAGGTTAGCCATCACTGGTCTAGGGTCTCTTGCTCAAGTAGGGGGTTGGGCTAGAAGACCTCCAAGGTCCCTTCCAATTCCATTATTCTATTTCTATGTTCTTCATGCAAAGATATATCCATGTTATATTTTCCAACCACATGTTAAGGAAGTGTGAGGAAGTACTGGGAATACCTTTTAGTGCAAGCAGCAAAATCCATTTTTTTTTTCCCAACGTAATTATAGGCACACCTACTGCAACCTACAACTTGCATTTGTCATGTGATTAAAGGCAGGAGAGTGAGTTGGAGAAGCAGAGAGTTTAAAAGGTCATGTGCTTTTTTTTCATTTGCATTTCAATTCAGGAGCCGTAACGCAGGTTTAATGCTCAAGTCGCAACAGAAGTGGACACCTGCAGGCCGATCTTTCCTGCTCTTCCTTTCAGGAAGCATAGTAAATGCATGCACATCTGCACCTCTAGGAAGGGATGCAAATTTCAAAATGAAAATGTCATGCTATTACTCCCGTCCCACAGTCCCTTGCATAGAAAGATATTTTTTTAAAAAAGTCTGGCTGACCAGCCAACCCTGTCTTGAATTGCCCGAGTCCTCCTTTCTACTGGAGAAATAGAAAACAAATATTACAAATCTGGTTTTATGCTTTGAAAAAAGGAAATCCTACTATTACGGTGTGTCAAGGTTCCAAGTAATAGACCCATAGCAAGCAAGGTAGATTCCTCAAAGAATAGTTTTATTGGATACTAATTGGATGCCCGTGCTTTGCTACGAAACTATGTGATCGGGCTTGATAAATTGACACTTAAAGCCTGAAACTTAATGTAGAATGTGTAATGCCATAGCATCAGAGCGTGTTAATATATGGCAACTGGCAGTTGGAACAGAGGGAGGATAGAATATCCCAGCCCACAGGCTGGATTAGTGACGCGCTGGCCATGCTTATGCCTAGTTTAGTGAAGGGGTAGCATCAGAGAGTGTTAATATAAGGCAACTGGCAGTTGGGACAGAGTTCCTTTCAGGTGGGGTGGGGGAGTAGAACGTCTAACTCCTTAGCATCAGAGTGTGTGAATATAATACTGTATATGAAATACTAATGATCTGCTGGTCATTTCGAAAAATCCTTTCTTAGCGAGCACCTAGAAACCAAGAGGAACACATGTGCCAAATTTCAAGTTTGTAGGCTTTACCGTTCTGGAGATTTCATGATGAGTGAGTGGTATTTGGCTTTTATATATATAGATATCATATTGGCACAGATCTGGTGAAAACTGACTCTGGAGGTTCCCACAGTTTTCACCTAATTAAAAGTAAAGAAAGTTTGTCACTTTCTCAAAGTAATCAGCCACGTGGTCCAATCACGGTGCTATCTGGTTGCCTGGTGACATCACTCCGCCTTCTTCTGACCAGGTGTGAGAATGTCCTTGGTTCCCAAGAGAAATTATTTGTTTTGGCTACAAAATCCGAGCTATCTCAAATCCCCTATTCCTCACCTCCAGAGTGGCAATACTGAAGCTTTCAAGATGGCTTTGGTCAGGTCAGCTTCAGGGTTGACACAGTGATTTCTCTCCCTCAAAACTACAATTTGCTCTTTTGTAATGACAACATATTGGAAAGTGTCTATGAAGATTCTCAGTCCTCCAGGCAATGGTTGTCCCAAAGGTGCTTTTTCAAGAGGCAACTGGACTTTTTATGTTTTTCCTTGAAGACGTTCAGACATTTGAGGATCTGCACATTGGAAAAACAAAACAACCACTTCACAAACGCATGGCACAACATAGGAGAACAAACCCATCAGGGCAAAGATTCATCATCTGCATTTGAAAGACAAAGGTCACTCTTTTGAAGACAGCAAAGTCCAAATTCTGGACAGAGTGGACCAGTGGTTTGAAAGAGGAATCAAAGATGCCATCTATGTCAAAACTGAACAGCCTTCTCTCAACAGAAGGGGAGGGATGTGACATCATCTATCTCCAGTCTACAACGCAGCTTCTTTCAGCAGTTCCAAGAAGACTCCACACACATCTGCACTATTCAGTTGGCCCTGAGGGCACAAATGAACCTCCAGGTGGCCTCAATGACTCTCAGAGAGAGTACTAATGACTAGATGACTGCAAGGAATAGAAATCCTTCCGTTCTCCACCATTCAGTCAAAACTGAAGAAGTTTCTTTGATGAGAAGTGAAAGTCTTCAAGAAAACACAAAGAAAGTCCAATGGCCTCTTGAGAAAGCACCTTTGGGACAGCATATTGGAAAGCATAATGCTTTGCATCAGAAGCTGTCCATTCTTGTAAACCAAGGCCAGCCCTCAAGCCCTTGTCCTTGGGAAATTGCATTGTTTCCATCTGTTGAAATATTTTATTTATGTGAAGCAAATGTTGATGTGTCCGTCCTCGGCATTGAGTGGGGGGAAGATGAATAGGCAAAGGATGAGAGTATGTTTTTGCAAAGACACCGCTGCTGCAATGTATTTGTCAGATGTGATAAGAAGGGGCTAAACAAAAGAGACGTTGGACACGTATTTTATATCAGCTTCAGAAGCTGTGAACTGGTTATTTCTCTATTAAACCCCATCGCTGAGTAAAGACACATAGCTCAATGATGGCATCTTTGAAAATCCTTTTACAAACACGAGTTATGAAGTTCCTTCCTGAAATAAGCTTTGCTGCAGCTTGTCAAACTCAGAAACTTTGTGTGTCTGTGGGTTGCTGCTTATAGAATTTCCCGATGCCCCTTCGTCGCTTGTTTCTCTATATTTTCTCTACAATAGTACATTCTCTGCTATTGTGATTTGATCTCTTTTCCTCCTGCACTTTCTTTCACATATCACTCATCTAGAGATGGTACCTACTCTCACTTCCGCTTGCCCCATCACAGCCTGGGTCCATTTTAACAGAATAACAGAGTAGGAAGAAACCTTAGAGGTCTTCTAGTCCAACCCGCTGCTCAAGCAGGAAACCCTAGACCATTTTAGACAAATGGTTGTCCAATCCCTTCTTAAAAACCTCCAGTGTTGGAGCATCCAAAACTTCTGGAGGCAAGCCATTTCACTGTTTAATTGTTCTAACTCTCAGGAAATCCATCTTTAGTTCTAGGTTCCTGTTCTTCTTGATTACTTTCCATCCATTGCTTCTTGTCCTGTCCTCAGGTGCTTTGGAAAATAGGTTGTCCCCGTCTTGTCTGTGACAGTCCCTCAAATACTGGAATACTGCTATCATGTCACCACTAGTCCTTCTTTTCTCTAGATTAGCCATATCCAATTCCTGCAATTTTTCTTTGTATGTTTTAGTCTCCAGGCCTTTGATCGTCTTAGTTGCTCTTCTCTAATTTTTTTCCAGTCTCAACATCTTATTTGTAATGTGGTGAACAAAATTGGTTGCAATATTCCAGGTGTTGTCTTACTAAGGTATTATAAAGTGCTACTAATACTTCACGTGATTTTGATTCTATGCCTTTGTTTATACATATGAATATACGTATGAAGAATGGTTGCAGGAACTGTGTATGTCTAGTTTAATGAAAAGAAGGATTAGGGGAGACATGATAGCAGTCTTCCAATATCTCAGGGGATGCCACAAAGAAGAGGGAGCGAAGCTATTCTCCAAAATACTTGAGGGCAAGACAAGAAGCAATGTGTGGAAACTGATCAAGGAGAGAAGCAACTTAGAACTAAGGAGAAATTTCCTGACAGTGAGAACAATTAATCAGTGGAACAACTTGCCTCCAGAAGTTGTGAATGCTCCAACATCGGAAGTTTTTAAGAAGAGATTGGATAGCCATTTGTCTGAAGTGGTGTAGGGTTTCCTTTCTCTAAGAGTCAAGGACGTCTTGCCCTACACCTGGAGGGGTGTAACTGGGAGGCATCTCCAGTTGGGACGGTGCATTGATTGGGCCATGTGATGGACATGTGGATGCTGGGGCAGGGACTTGGACTTTCCTTTGGGTGGGAAAAACCTGGGAGCTTTCAGATTTGGGTTTTCCCAGGTGTACCAATATGACATCTCTCATAAAATGGAACTTTGAGGAACTTCAAGCCTCGGAGTCTTCTTTCATTGGGGGTCTTACTTGGAACCCTGACAAAGCTCTTCCAAGTATTCTGAAGTGGCCTTCTCAGGATTGTCAAAGGAAGATGTTTTCTTTGCTAAATACGCTGGCACAAAATCAGAGGAAATTGTTGTTTCAAAGTTAAATTATATAGGAAAAAAAAAAACACAATTCGCTGTGAATTAGCTCTGGCTTCATACTGTTTAATGAATTCATTTGTATGCACGCAATCATTGGAGCTGGAGAAGACCTGCCAGCATCTCTTTGCAATTCTTTTCATTCGTATTGACTTGTAACTACAAACATAATTCTGAGATGGATTTAAAGGAAATAGATTGCTGCTGTCGAATGAGGTACAGATGCCTGCAGAAGACACACTTAAGCTTATGGATGGATGGATCAAGCTTGAACAGATCAAGAAGGATCTCAGATCACCAGAGTTGATTTCCACACTAGCTGCTTTTAGCATCTTTATAGTTATTGCAGAGCCAAAGTTTGTAAATCAGTGATGGCGAAACTTTTTGGCACCGAGTGCCGAAAAGGTCGCGTGGAAATGTTGTGTGTGCACAGATATGCTCATCAGGGCCGTGCTCTGCAAAAGCTGAACTTCTGGGTTCTAGCGTACATGCGCGCCTGATAATCAGCTGGCCAGCGTGCAGGCGCAGGCTGGTTTTGGGCACTGCTGCACGCATGAAGGACAGCTGATCATCGTGTGTGCATGCATGCCAGAAACCCACAAGGCAAACAGGCAAGGTTGTGTGTGCCAGGCAACAACGCTTCATGTGCCACTTTGAGCACGTGTACCATAGGTTCACCATCATGGCTCTAAATCATTTTAGTGATAGCTGGATGACACAATAAAATGTGATTAAGTCACCAGTGCCGAAAGGATTTTTCTGTTGCCCAGACCTTCTGAATCCAACTATCCACACCGACTAGATCTAAGTGGATCTGGCTGTTTTCAGAACTATTCAGATATCAGGATGCTCTGAGCCTCAGTTTCAGGTTTATAAATCTGCAGAGCTGAAAGGGACGGTTAGCCGATCAAGCTGATTGATGAACACAGCTGGTTGATTAGAGTTCATTTGCTGACAATAACAAAAGTCTAGTCTTCTTCGCTTAGCTAAATGTAATGTTTTCTCTTCTACAGATAAAAGGAAAGAAATCCCTCACTGTAGGAAACTGTCGCGGCATTCAAATCCCCCCAGTGATGGTGTGCAGAGAGTTCTAAATCCAGTAATGCTGTTGGTTTGAGCTCCGAGCTTGCCGATTTCATTGCAAACGTTTCATCACCATTCGAGGAGACATCGTCAGTGCGTTTTGAGTTGTGCTCGTCTGTCAGAACACAGGTCTTTAAATACCTTTTTGTGCAAATTAGTCTGAATGTTCTTAATTCAGATAATCCAAAACAAACAACAGTCAGACTAATTTGCATCTCATAAAAAGGCCAGCATTTGGATGGACGAGCACAACTAAAAATGCACTGACATCTTTCCTCTATTTTCTGTCTGTCTGTCTGTCTGTCTGTCTGTCTGTCTATCTATCTATCTATCTATCTATCTATCTATCTATCTATCTATCTATGAAATATCTGTTAATCACCTAATCTCCGGACAATATAGGGCAGAATAGAAACAAACCAGAGATTTATACACCCTGTGCTCTAGGCAGTTTGTAAATTTAAATATTTAATTTTTTTAAAAAAAAAATATTCAGAAAAAAAATACAAGATCAAACAAAACGACCATGCAAAATCATTAAAAAAAATCAAAAACAATAAAACTATTAAAAACATAAAAGCCTAATTAGTGGGAACGGATCATTCATTTTCCTAAAAGCACAAGCTCTTCGGAGACTCTTGACTAATGTTGCCGATAAAACCATCCAGATCTATCCAGAACAACCAGGCTGAAACCCCACCCCATACATACTGTTTTTGCCCTCCCCAGCCCCCAGGAGCACTCTGCAGGCCTCCCAAACCCTTTGTATGTCCTGTTTTTGTGAAAAATGGCTCCGTTTTTGGCGAAAATGGGACAAGCGGGGAGGGGTTTCAGGAGTCCAAAAATGGCCGTATTCGGTCTATAAGATGCACCGATATCTCCACCCTCTTTTAGAGGGGAAAAAGTGTGCCTTATACTCCGAAAAGTATGGTATATTTGTTTCCCCCACAGTTGGGAGAAGGTTATTGAAGTTTACTTTGAGTTTATACCACCTAACCTCTGAAGACCTCTGGAACACATTCAGGTCTTCCATGCTTTGAAAAGGCCAGCAGAGTTGGGGGAGCCAATCTAATCTTTATTCAGTCTCACAACTTACTAAACTGGAAGGGATAGAACCTCAGAAAAACAGCATTATTTTTTTTTTCCCCTGAAGAAAGTGCTAAAGTTTTAAAAAGGCTTAGCGCCAAGACATGGTGGATGGTGGAACAGTCTTGTAAAGTTGTTAATTTTCAGGACGAGTGGAAGATTTATGGGAGTGGAAGAGAATCTAGATGAGCGTATCTTTTTTTTTTTTCTTCATTCCAAGGGGTGACCTTTTGATTTCTCTGACTGTTAGTCCTGTCTAGCAACAACAGCAGCAACGAAAATCTAAAATTGTAGCTCAGACAGACACTGCCTGATGGAAATCCGTGTACTTTGACCATAACTCTGAGGCTCATAGGGCATGTCCAAATAAATAGCCCTAGACCTCTGTGATCCAGCAGGGTTAGCTGTTTGAAAGATGGACCGTTTTATTTATGATTGTGATTTTTTTAAAAAAATCACTGTAAAGCCAAACTTAAGGTAGACTATAGAATAGAATAACAGAGTTGGAAGGGACCTTGGAGGTCTTCTAGTCCAACCCCCTGCTTAGGCAGGAAACCCTACAAGCACTTCAGACAAATGGTTATCCAACATCTTCTTAAAAGCTTCTTGTGTTGGAGCATTTGCAACTTCTGGAGGCAAGTTGTTCCACTGATTAATTGTTCTCACTCTCAGGAAATTTCTCCTTAGTTCTCGGTTGCTTCTCTCCATGAATAGTTTCCACCCATTTCTGACAGATAGCAGCCCAGTCTCTTCTTGAAAGCCTCCAGTGATGAAGCTCCCACAACTTCTGAAGGCAACTTCTGTTCCATGGGTTGATTGATCTCACTGTCAGAAAATTTCTCCTTATTTCCAGGTTGAATCTCTCTTTGATCAGTTTCCATCCATTATTCCTTATCCTGCCTTCAGGTGCTTTGGAGAATAAATTGACCCCCTCTTCTTTGTGGCAGCCCCTGAGATATTGGAAGCCTTCTATCATGTCTCCCCTAGTCCTTCTTTTCATTAAGCTAGACATACCCAATTCCAGCAACCGTTCTTCATATGTTTTAGCCTCCAGTCCCCTAATCCTCTTTGTTGCTCTTCTCTTAGACTCTTTTTCTAGAGTCTAAACATCTTTTTTACATCATGGCAACCAAAACTGGATGCAGGATTCCAAGTGTGGCCTTATCAAGGCATTATAAAGTGGTATTAACACTCCACATGATCTTGATTTGTTTTAATCCTGAAGCTCTATAGAGTTAGGAGAGGTCTGTTTGTCCATTTGCAAGACCTTCTACTTCATCTTGCCTGTTGCATCCTGATCTTCCAAGGGAGGGGAAAAATGGCTTGAAGCAGAAATTTTGAGCAGTTCGGAGAATCGGTAGCAGAAATTTTGAGTAGTTTGGAGAACCGGCAAATACCATCTCTGGCTGGCCCCAGAGTGGGGTGGGAATGGAGATTCTGCAATATCCTTCCCCCAGGAGTGGGGAGGGAATGGAGATTTTACAGTATCCTTCCCCTACCATGCCCACCAAGCCATGCCCACAGAACCAGTAGTAAAAAAATTTGGATTTCAACACTGGCTTGAAGGCTTCTGAAGGCTTACTCATAAGAACTGAACTTTTCATTTAAAAAATAATAATAAATCTGAACAAATGCAATCCTGCATTCTATTCTGTTCTATGGAGTGGAGAGTTGGTCTCTGACAGAAAGCCACTTAAAGAGGCTAGAAGCATTTGAAATGTGGATTTACAAGTGTCTGTTACGTATAAGCTGGGTTGACAAAATCAGAAATGAGGAGACGATAAACCGCCTGGGAAAGCCAAGAGAAATTAAGTCAATCAAGTATATTAGAATTCTTTATTGGCCAAGTGTTATTGGGCACACAAGGAATTTGTCTTGGTGCATACGCTCTCAGTGTACATAAAAAGAAAATATACATTCGTCAAGAATCATAAGGTACAACATTTAATGATAGTCATAGGGTACAAATAAGAAATCATCAAAATCGTGAAAAAGCAAAAGTTAAGATATTTTGGCCATGTGATGCGACACCCGGAAAAATACGGCATCCTTCACTTAATCCTCCAGGGAAAGATTGAAGGCAAACAAGATCCAGGCAGAAGAACATCATGGCTTCAAAATCTAAGGGATTGGTTTAGACAAAACTCAGCAGCACTTTTTCAAGCAGCTGTTGACAAAAATAGGATGGCCAACATGATCGCTAATGTCCAATGACGGATATGGCACAAGAAGAAGAAGACAAATGCAAAGAAACCAATATCAATGTGCCATATTTATTGTATTTGTACTTGACATGAAGGAGAGAGAAGATAAGCTTCTTGGACTCTTTTCTCCTATTGTTGTCTCTATACGGGGTTCGCCCAGTGACCTTCCTGAGTTATTACCAAGATATGATGTTATCCATAAATAACATTCAACTCAATCAATGAATGTTGAGATTGTCTTATCTGACACAGACAAGCAGATGAAAGGCAAGGGTGGGATTATTTGAATGGTTTATGATAGAGAAGAGACACAAATCCTGGACACATGAGGTGAAAAACATTCCTGTCGTATTGGAGTGAACGGTTTTAGGACATGGTGAAAATGTAGGCTCCATGAGCTAAAGTGGTAGATACAAAGAAGAAAAATAGTATGGTAGCACAGTGGACTAATGCATTGTTATTAACATCTGCTGCTTGCAATTACTGCAAGTTTGAATCTCACCAGGCTCAAGGTTGACTCAGCCTTCCATCCTTTCAAAGGTAGGTAAAATGAGGACCCGGATTGTGGGGGCAATAAGCTGACTTTGTATAAATATACAAAAGTATGAAGGCTGTTGCTTAACGCATTGTAAGCCGCCCTGAGTCTCCGGAGAAGGGTGGCATATAAATTAAAGCCAAAGAAGAAGAAGAAGAAGAAGAAGAAGAAGAAGAAGAAGAAGAAGAAGAAGAAGAAGAAGAAGAAGAAGAAGAAGAAGAAGAAGAAGAAGAAGAAGAAGAAGAAGAAGAAGAAGAAGAAGAAGAAGAAGAAGAAGAAGAAGAAGAAGAAGAAGAAGAAATAGAAGATACAGAGCAAAACATGTTTGCAGTTGTGTTTTCTATAGAAAGGGAAAGAGTGATCTTCACTTCTAGGTTGCTAACAATAAGAGAAAGTTGGTGCATTTTAAACTCTTCGTTTAATGACCAGTATTTAAGTGAGGCCCAAAGGAGTGCTGCAGTGACCTAGAGGTGGAGCTCTCACCTCACAATCAGAAGGCTGTGAGTTCAATCCTAGGTAGAGGCTGATATTTCTCTCTCTCTGGACACACTGAGAATATATCTGCCGAACAAAACTCCGCATTGGCGACAGGAAAGGCATCTGGCCATTAAAAAAACTCTGCTAACTCCATTCAGTTGCCCAAACTCCACCATGCAAGGGATTATGGGTCGTTAAATGAAGATGATGATTTAAGTGAGGCCTAAAGCCTTCTGTTTAAAGACAAGAAGCAATGGATGGAAACTAATCAAGGAGAGAAGCAACCTAGAACTAAGGAGAAATTTCCTAACAAATGAGAACAATTAACCAGTGGAACAACTTGCCTCCAGAAGTTGTGGGGGTTTCATTACTGGAGGCTTTCAAGAAGAGATTGGACAACCACATGTCTGGAATGGTATAGGGCAGTGGTGGTGAAACTTTTACTCACAGAGTGCCGAGCAGGTACGCGCTTCACGCGCTTCGCCCATGTGTGCTATCCACACTAACACGTGGCTCTTCCCCTGTGCACTGCATGGGCAGCCGCACCATCTACACATGTGCGCGGCTTTCATGCGTTTCCCCGGTGCGCTGAGTGCACAATCACCCCATCTGCTCATGCATGCGGTTTTCACATGCGCAATACACATGCACGGACACCGTCTACACATGCACACACTGCATGCAAGTACTCTCGTACGCATGCGCAAACACGTGTGAATGCGTAGGAGAGGTCCAAAGTCCATCTGGGTCCCCTGAATTCTATGCATGCGCACCGGAGGCCCGAACACCAGCTGGGATACATGCACATGCATAACTGTAGTTGAGTTAGGTGACAGCTCACATGTCCAGAAAGATGGCTCTGCGTGCCACTTTGGGCACATGTGCCATAGGTTCGCCATCACAGGTGTAGGATCTCCTGTTCAGGCAGGGGGTTGACTACAAGACCTTGTTAAGGAATATGCGCAGAGTAACCCTTGAGTAGCAAGCTTGTGCACATGAGAAACGGCTGAGAGTGATTGTGACTAAGCACTGTCAATACATAGCCACACTGAGTTGTGATATTCTTTTACTTTTAGGAAAAAGTAAAGCAAAGTCCAATAAACAATCCAGGTCATACACAGATAAAGATAGTTAAATTGTCAATCCAGGGATATTCCAAGAACAAAGTCTTCTTACCAGTTGTTGTAGTCATATGCAATAAAACAGTTCTTTCTGAGTTTCAAACAGGAACAAGTTCAGTATTAAAACATTCAATAAATAGTAGAAAGCAACAAGCAGCAATGATCAAACAGTGATCATACAGAGAGAACAGGTAGAGAGTAACAGCAAATAAGCAGATAAAATGGTGTAGTGTCCACAAGCCATGATTTAGGCTTCCCCTTAAGTACATTGGCTACAGAGCTTAGCCAATCAGGATACAGGATGATGCAATACAGTCTTAAAGCAATATAATACCTTTTGACAAACATGTATTGATAGTTTATATATTGCCTGACCAATAGCCATTTCCTAACAGACCTCCAATATCCCTTCCAATTCTGTTATTCTATGTTCTAATTAAGCACAAAAGAAACAATGAAAGAAAAGGCCAAAATGTTAGCTTGGCAAGCAAATTGGTTCTGCAAGCAGATTCTGGCTCCCAAGATCAGTGTGTGTTTTATCAGAGGATAAAGTATTTCTCAAGGCAGTGAAGTGGGGGAAAAAAAGGATGATTTTGTCCCCGAAAATAGAGGTTAAGTGCCAGATTAGTATTAATGCCATATAGGACTACAAAGAATCAAGAAGAATTTAAGGTCATTTAGGAGCTGAATCAATATGTGAAGAGCTTAAGAAAGGCACTGAATAGACACCAAGGAAGAAGGAATGTCCGAATAACCATTTTAGACTAGACTAAAGGACACTTATTGGCTTTGAAATAAATAGCTTAAGGGTCGTAATGATTGTGGCCTGAATTTAGGATGGATAAGAACAAAATCAGTGAACAGCGAGAGGAACTTGAAGTAATTATGTTGCTTTATAGCAAGGGTCAGCAACCTGCGGCTCGGGAGCCGCATGTGGCTCTTTCACCCCTCTGCTGCAGCTCCCTGTCACTCAAAATATGCATCACAACCGCCAATGTGCAAAACCCTCCGGCACATGATTTATTGAGCTTTAAAACTCCCAGTAGGCCAACCATGGATAAATCCAAGAAAAGAAAAGTTTCAGAAGAAAACAGAACGTTTAATTCAACTACATATGCTAGTTTTGTGGCCGCTCAAGAAATCGTCAGGCACGGGAAGGGTTTTGTGGCTCCTGGTGTTTTCTTTTCTGTGGGAAATGGGCCCAAATGGGTCTTTGAGTGTTTAAGGTTGCAGGCTCTGTAGGGAGCTAAATGTGATATAAAAACCTTCATTATTCATATGCTATTGTAATGTGTTTGATTTGGTAAAGCTGCGGTGAAAACAACAATTCGGTTATTTGTCTTCTCTGGGCTCTGAATGGGTCAATTCAAGATGGTGACTCATAATTAGATCCTGAACACTTCTCTTTCACAACCATTTCTACTCCTTCTATTCCTTCGTGCAGGTCGTCCTTGAGTTACGACCCTATGTTGAGATCAACATTCCTGTTGCCAAGTGAGACATTCGTTAAGTGAGTTTACGACCTTTCTTGCAACACTTTCGGCTAAGTGAATCACTGCAGTTGTTAAGTTAGCAACACGCTTGTTAAGCGAATCTGACTTCCTCAATGACTTCGCTTGTCAGAAGATTGCAAAAAGTGATCACATGGCCCCGGAAAATTGCAACCATCATTAATTGCCAAGGATCTGAATTTTGATCACATGAATATGAGGATGCTGCAAGGCTTGTGTGAAAAACAGAGCTAGAGATGATGGGGAAGGGAGAGAGAGAGGGAGGAAGAGAGAGAGAGAGAGAGAGAGAGAGAGAGAGAGGTGCAATGGCGTAGAGGTGGAGCTCTCGCCTCACAATCAGGAGGTTGTGAGTTCGATCTAGGTAGAGGCAGATATTTCTCTCTCTCTCTGGGCACGATGAGAATATATCTGCCGAACAAAACTCTGCATTGGTGACAGGAAGGGCATCCGGCAGTAAACACTCAGCTCCATTCAATTGCCCAGATTCCACCCTGCTAAAGATTATGGGAGGAGGAGGAGGAGGAGGAGGAGGAGGAGGAGGAGGAGGAGGAGGAGAAGAAGAAGAAGAAGAAGAAGAAGAAGAAGAAGAAGAAGAAGAAGAAGAAGAAGAAGAAGAAGAAGAAGAAGAAGAAGAAGAAGAAGAAGAAGAAGAAGAAGAAGAAGAAGAAGAAGAAGAAGAAGAAGAAGAAGAAGAAGAAGTTGATCAGAAGACATTTTGCAAAATCCTGCAGGACGAACTACCGAGAGACTCAGCCAAATACAATTGAAGACTTCTCAAGAAATAACTCATGGAAAGCAAAGAAGGACCTGAAAATTGTATGTAATACAACAGGAGACAAAAACAAAACAAAACAAAACATCCCTCCATTATGTTTGTCTGAAACACAAAGTAGGGAAATATGCAAACACCCTCAACAAGGGGGAAAAAAAAGAAAACCCAATCCACTATACTTAGTCACCCCTCTCACTCCAGAATAAGGGATCAGGAAAGAAACGTAGATAAGCTTCTTAAGGCTTCCACAATTAATAGATCCACTTTAAAAGGAAAAAGAAAACAATTCACTCTAGAGCTGAAAGGTGAACAACCATTATTCACGGCTAATTACTTTTTTTTGACGATGACGGCAATGGTTGAGTTTTCAGTATATTGATGAAGAAAATCTCCCCAGGGAAATCACTTGCAAAGGTTACCAAGGATATGAATTAATATCAAGCGAGTGTGAGGTCTATGAACACAATGGAATGAGTAAAAGGAGTACTAGCACAGTGAAGGTCATTACAAACGGCTGACTGAGTAGCATAAATTACCATTTGTAGAAATTCAAACGAGCCATTAATAGATCTGGTGTTGAATTGCCATCAGGAAGAAATGATTTGATATCAACCGGTAAGATACGTTCGAAGAATCGTTTGTCGCAAAATCCCGAACAAATTTACTTGTAAGTGACTTCCTACTGTGTTCAGCGGAAACAAGTCCATGTGTATTGATGAATATATTATTTATCTCCAAAATGTAATAGTAAAATAGGAACGCTGGACAATTTTTGATATTTTCTTGTCTTGAATTGGATTTCTTGAAGATATCCAGCTTCATAGTTTGAATTTCCTCCAAGTAATGACATTCGTGTGTTGTTTTCTGAAAAACTGATATTTTCCTTTGGTGGTTTTTTTTAAAAAAAAACTTTGGTTATCAGAAATAAATAAATAAAATTGAAACCAGGTTTTTGGCAAGTGTTCGAGCTACTTCAGGATTGATGCCGGGGTGAAATGCTAGTAAAAAATGCTTTAAACAGTAAAAAAAAAGTTCCAACGATCGCACGTCGTACAGCTGATCTTCGGAACTCCTTTTTTTTTTTTTTTTTTTTTTTTTTTACTTTTTAAGCATTTTTTTACTACCAGTTCTTCGGAACTGGTAGTAAAAAAATGGTTTAAAAAGTTTTTTAAAAGTTCCAAAGATCAGCTCTGCGACGTGCAATCATCGGAACTTTTTTTTTTTTAACTTTAAGTCCAGTTGCTTCTTGAAAAAGCACCTTTGGGACAGTTGCTCATGGAAGGCAGGGGTGTCAAACTCACGCAATCACAGCATCATCACGTGATGTCTTGGAACATTTTTCTGCTTTGCTAAACCTGCTGGGGGCAGAGCCAGCACATGACGCATCCAGCCCACGGGCCGCAAGTTTGACACCCTTGATGTAAGGTATTGTTGTGGCTCCGTTGCCTGAGCCTGGGCTATCGACAGATGCAGACTCTGAGAGTGAGGGGGAGGAGTTGGCAAGGCCTCCCTCTCCAGGACCCTCCTCTCTGGCAATGCCTCCGGAGGACACCGAAGGCCAAGAGATAGGCCCAGAGCCAAGCACGTCCCCGCAGCCACAGGTGGACAGCGACGAGGAAGATAAGTGCTGGCTGGACCCTCGACAGCGGCGCAGGGAGAAGCGTGTGCAGCAGAGGGGAAGGCGTGCCAGAGATTAGCTGAGTCACTGGACCATACCCCACAGGGTATAAATGTGGGTGTGGTGGCCGGTTCAGTTTGTGATGAGCAAAAACTGGAAATACTCCATGATCTCTGCATTACTGGACTTTGCCTGCTTTATCGGACTGCATTTGGACTAATCCTTGTATTATTGACACTCTGCCTGTTTTATCGGAATGCTGCAGTCTAATCTTTGTTTTGTGTGAGTAAAGTCTGAATTGGCAGCTAGCCACTGGGTTGCTGCCAGCTTTATCATCAAAGAGTTTTGTCGTGTGGCTTATTAACTCCGGGCCGTCTGTGGGGGTGCGTGAGTGGTACAGGGACAGAACAGGTATTTCTTACTTCCAGATGAAGGAGTGTTTTTCGAGACTCAACTAGCATCACCCACGAAATGCATTCTTGTTTGACTTCATGAGTAAACACAGACGCTGGGTTAAAATAAGTTGATCAATTTTCCCTGTGGAAGCGTAGCAGAAATGGAAGATGGCAACCTATCTGCATCTTCTCTTAATACAGTACCAAGAGTTATAAATTCCAAAGCATAATGTTTGACACGAAGCTGTCATGGAAGCAATAGATTCATTATAAAAAATGCTAGAGGTGCATCTATCCCATTGACTGTTTATCATTAACCGCATGGAGAGTTGATAGGAAACGTCTGGCTCATAATTTATATTTCTGATGACTCTCAAATCTATTACTCACTTTTCCCCAGTTTTATAACAGCTCTGGACTGAATAAAAATTGAACACTAAGCACAGATTTTAGACTTTTTATTATTATTATTCTATATTATCTGGAGGTGCCATATTGAGCGAGCCTTTTCCTTACCAACAGATCTCTGCTGACAGTCTGTTTCAAAAGTGAAGGGCAGTTTGTTTTTTTTTCAAAAATAAAAATACGATGAAGGCAGAGAATGAGGGAATGAACATCATTCTGTTTACTGTTGGTTTAGTATAAAACATAATAAATTAAACAGAATTTTTAAGGGTTTAACGGCTAACGGTTAAATTAAAAGTAGAATTTAAACATAGAAGTTGGGACATAGACCCCACCAATTACAAGTTCCAGACCATAACCCCTAAGATATAACTCTGCTCCAGGCTCTCTTCTTTATGACCTGAGATGCTGAATTGACTTTCTATCCTGAATAGTTTGGCTGGGATCCAACTGACCGAGGAGATCCCTGAAGTTGAATTTAGAAAGCCACAACTCCCTTAGATTGCTTCGCAACCATTTTTGAAAAAGGAAAGAAAATTAGGGAGCAATTGGTAGATTCAACATCATGTAGCTGCTTGGAGTTCAAGTCATTACTAGGTCTTAAGGCACACTGGTTTTTGTGGGACTGGATCCAGCTACTGTGCCTATGAGCAAAGCGTTGGAACTCGACTAAATCAATTAAATTTAATTCTTGTGGCATAAAATCTAGATTCTGGTTTTTTTGGCACCCAGTTACAGTTGGGCTTGCCTTGCTTGTGTTAGGGTTCCAAGGAACACCCTCAACGAAATAAAGCTCTGAGGCCTGAGGTTCCTCAAAGTTCCAATTTATTAGAGATGTCATGTTGGCACATCTGGGAAAACCCGAATCTGAAAGCTTCCAGGTTTTCTTCACCCAGCTAAGAGTTCACAGCCCTGCCCCTCACCCAGAAGTTCATCACATTGTCCAATCAACTCTTCACACTCAACTGGATACAATCTTCAGGCAGTCTCCATCAGACGCAGGCAAAAGTCCTTGAATACGGAATGTTGTTATGACTAACTTTCTACCATTCCAATAACAACCCCCTCCCAACTTCCCCAGCTAAAATATGTGCGATTTGGTGATCCAAACTTCAAAGAAACTGTTCTAAAATGATATGGAGAAGCAGGGAGTGAGCTGAGTGGAGTGGAATTGGATGGTGATGAAAATTTTGTAATGGACGATGAGGAGCTCTGAGCCACCGCCAATTCTGACATCAACAATGATGAAGCTGCCGATGAAATTGATGACCAGGTACAATCTACGTCATGGAATAATTTATATGGCAAGAAGAAATTCAAATGGTCTTCTGCACCTTTTGGAAGCAATAGATCCAGAACAGAATAGTCACAATATCATAGTGAAATTACCTTGGCTATGGCCAGCAGCTAGAGCAATCGTTATGACCTCATGTCTCTAATAGCATAGCCAAAATAGTACGTCTGTGGTTAAGGGTTAAAATGTTATGGACCAGGGAGGTCATTCCCTCTTTGGACTAGGAACAATCCTAGAAAGGGAAGGGGAAGCAAAGAAGGAAGGGAAGGGAAGGAAAAGGGGAAAGGAGAGGAGAGGAGAGAAGAAGGGAAGAGAGGAGAGGAGAGGAGAGGAGAGGAGAGGAGAGGAGAGGAGAGGAGAGGAAAGGAAAGGGGACAGGAAGGGACAGAAAGGGAAGGGAAGAGAGGGGCGAAAGAAAGAAAGAAAGAAAGAAAGAAAGAAAGAAAGAAAGAAAGAAAGAAAGAAAGAAAGAAAGAAGAAGGAAAGGGGAAGGGGAAGGGGAAGGGGAAGGAGAAGGAGAGGAGGGGAGGGGAGGGGAGGAGAGGAAAGGAAAGGAAAGGAAAGGAAAGGAAAGGAAAGGAAAGGAAAGGAAAGGAAAGGAAAGGAAAGGAAAGGGGACAGGAAGGGACAGGAAGGGAAGGGAAGAGAGGGGCGAAAGAAAGAAAGAAAGAAAGAAAGAAAGAAAGAAAGAAAGAAAGAAAGAAAGAAAGAAAGAAAGAAAGAAAGAAAGAAAGAGGAAGGAAAGGAAAGGAAAGGAAAGGGGAAGGGGAAGGGGAAGGGGAAGGGGAAGGGGAAGGGGAAGGAGAGGAGAGGAGAGGAGAGGAGAGGAGAGGAGAGGAGAGGAGAGGAGAGGAGAGGAGAGGAGAGATATCCTAACCCAGCCATTCTGGAAGATCTATTCCTGCAAAACCACAGCCATGTCCTCTCGTTCCCAACCTAGGCAACTTCCAGATAGGTAGACTCCAATTTTCAAGGTTTCCTTAACCTGAAAAAGACCATTTCTGAGTGTTACATAGGCTGTCTTTTGCTCTTACAAGAAGAAGAGAAAAAAAAAAACAATAAATGCACATTTCTAACCTTGGGTGAGATCCAAGAGGGGAAAAGATCATGGCAGGAATATGATTTAATCAAAAGCCAGCCGAAGATCTAATACACTTATAAAACTTTTCTATAGCTAGAGGGGGTCTCCGAGCTGCCATTTCCTTTTGTGAGAATCTATCGCTGTCATAAAAATAGATTTTCCAGCAAGAGGTAGTCTATTACTGGGATAATCATATATCTTTTGATAACAAAATCAGCAAAAGGACCCTGGTTCGTACAGCCGGTTTCAGCTGTGGCGGGAATTCAGGTAGCGATGTGGTTAAATTGACAAGGCCCATTGAAGTGCTGGAAAGCATCGGTAGAGGAGAAATTGCAGCTTGAGTTTTCCAACTGAAGTCCATTTTTTCCTTCAACATTAGGAAAAAAAACGTTTTGGTTCTGATCAATGGGGGGGAGACACATTATTGCTCTAATCTAGATAATGGAATGAATAAATAAATAAATATATGACAGAGATCTAAATAAAGGAACATTTATAAATACCATGTTTCCCCGAAAATAAGACCTGGTCTTATAAATCTACCCTGTTTTCCCCAAAATAGGACATCCCCTCATAATAAGACCAATCGGACTTTTGAGCACACGGCAATAAGGCCAAGCACTTATTTCAGGGCTCAAAAATAAATAAATAAGACAGGGTCTTATTTTTGGGAAAACACAGTATCTATCTATCTATCTATCCATCCATCTATCTATCTATCTATCTATCTATCTATCTATCTATCTATCTACCTACCTACCTACCTACTACCTACCTACCTACCTACCTACCCATCTACCTCTCTACCTACCTACCTGCCTACCTACTTACCCTGTTTTCCCCAAAATAAGACATCCCCTGATAATAAGCCCAATCGGGCTTTTCAGCGCATGGCAATAAGGCCAAGTGCTTATTTCAGGGTTCAAAAAAGTATAAGACAGGGTCTTATTTTCAGGAAAACGCAGTATCTATCTATCTATCTATCTATCTATCTATCTATCTATCTATCTATCATCTATCTATCTATCTATCTATCTATCTATCTATCTATCTATCTATCTATCTTCCTGCCTACCCTGTTTTCCCCAAAATAAGACATCCCCTGATAATAAGCCCAATTGGGCTTTTGAGGACATTGGCATGGTATTTTTTGCACCAAAAAAGGCACCAGGTCTTATTTTCTGGGGGAGGGTGTTCACCGACTCACCTCACTTGCGCACATCGCCCCTGGCAGGCGTGGGTTCCACTTACCTTTACTACCAGTTAGCAACGGAAGCGCACATGCAGAAGCTTCTGCGGGTGTGCAAATCACCAATGATGATGTTGTGGCAGGTGGGCGGAGCCTCCCGCCAGTTTTACTACTGGTTCTATAGAACTGGACCGAACTGGGAGCAACCCACCACTGGCCCCTGGCCTCCTTTTTGCTGTCAGAGGCCTTCAGGAACTTCTTCAGCCAGGAAGGCCAGCAACTCTTTCCTGAAGATCTTTGCAGCTGATAACAGAGCTCCGGATTGATCCAGAGCTCTGTTATTGGCTGCAGAAGCCTTCATGAAAGCCTTGCCAGTTGCAGAAGAAATGGGCTGAGGTGTGTGAGGCCCAGCTGCAATTATCCAAAGGTAAGTAGCAGGGCAGCTTCACACACACACCCTCCAGCCCCACCCTAGTTTAATTTTTACCTGTGCACCCTGGAGTGGGCAGGGTCTTAATTAGGGCTTATTTTGGGGGCTGTCACTGCATTATTTTATTTACCAGCTGAGTTCATCTTTTCTGGACTGTCAGACTTTCCGTAGCTTGCCAACTTCTTATCAGTAAGCTACGTGTATCCGTCTATACCCACATTCTTTCACACTCTTTCCTTTGTTCTCATGCCACGGGGGTGTCGACTGCTGGAAAGCAGCCGGCCCGAATTACTTTCAAAATGTAGCAATTAATTTTCTTAGTTAGTGAGGTGTTTTATTTTCTTTATAACAAATAAATGAGTTTTATTAGAGAACTTTTCTTCGCGTTTCTTTTCAAAATATTGCAACTTGGAGGAGCCACGATCCATCCTCTAATTAAATCAGGGTGATTTGTCCCAGAGCCAAATATGGGATTAATCAATGCCCTGACAGGGGCAGGGTTTATATTGGGTGCATGTGTAAAAGTCAAGCTAGGACTTACTTTCTGAGTAGGTCGTATTTCCGGGAAAACATGGTACTGTATGTATTACAAATATGGTGTGATTATTCAAGGAAGACCTATTGATGTCTAGGATTTGGGATGACTAGAGTAGATCTGATCTAGTGGTGAGGCTATGCCGATTCCCCAATCTGATGGACATTGACCCAGCTTCAAGAAAAAGGGTCCATTTTATGCACCCTTTCTATGTTTCCTGCACTCAGAAAATCTTGTTTCTGAATATCAGCCTCGCCATAAAACTTTCAGTCACAACAACGACACACTCCCAGTCATGATGAATGTCAAGATACTGTTCTGCCCCAGCTCCGGATTTCCGAAGATATTGATACACACCAATGGCCCTTATCAAAATTATTAAGTAGCAAGAATAAACCAAAGTCCGGCAAAGGTTGGCAACCAGCCCAGAAAACAAGGTATGATAAGACTGTTCCAAAAATGCTCTGATGATAATTACAAGTTGTTTCCAGCAAGAAACTTACTAACCACATGTGATTTAAATAGGCTAAGGGAATGGCCAATTATCCTCAAGCCTTACTCTCAAGGAGACCTCCTCCTCCTGAGTAGCCACTCCTGCCTTTTGGCAGCCCTGCATGCTCAAGCATTGAGAAGAGGCTCCTCCACTTCACTCTCTCCACTTGGAGCCTCTGGAGGCTCTGAAGGCCCTGTCTGAGTCTCTCCTGACAGTTAGAACAATTAATCAGTGGAACCACTTGCCTCCAGAAGTTATAAATGCTCCAAGTTTTTAAAAAGAAATTGGACAACCATTTGTCCGATGTGGTGTAGGATTTCCTGCCTAGGCAGGGAGTTGGACTAGAAGACCTCCAATGTCCCTTCCAACTCTGTTATTCTATTCTATTCTAATGCTGATCCAGCCCTCCAAGAAATCCAGTTGGACACCTCTGCTTTAGAATTTATAAAATCCATATTAAAGCCACAACATTTAAAAATAAAAACCCCTGTCTCATATTTCAAAGGGGTGGGTGGGTGGGAATGCAAACGAGTAGATTAATTAAAAGGAATAGCAAGAGTGTGGGATGAATTCCTGCTCAGAGGTGTATCGCTGCTGGCTTTATGCAATGCCCAACGAATCCTTCTTATTTGCCATCAGTGCACCAGTCTCAGTTTGGGGAGGGAACCTCTAATCTGAAAGTAAATAGCAGACTGGTCAGGAAATCAAAAGATAAATTTTTGAAAAGGTCACGCGATTCGAGCAAAGTCCTTAGTTTCATGCAGGGTATACAGCATTAAGAAAGGTTGATATTTTATTGTTGGGGAAAGATTGCAATGGAAACAGGAGCTGACATAACTTTTCTCTCTTCTCCTGCCGTTGATGATGTCAAAAATGAAAAGAGACAGTCGTGTGCGAGACTCCGATTATTGTTTTCACATTTAGAGCCTTTTGTCGTCATTTGGAAGGTTGCAGCTATCTTGGATTTTCACTTTCCTGACCCGTTTAGCCCATTCCAATATCATTTCTAATTCAGGAGAATGTGAAAGGAGCAAATGCCATCTTTTCTGCCGGTTTCCGCGTGTTTGGAAATCAACGCATGGTATTCTGGGGCCCATAAATCTTACGAACTATCGAATCGCTTTATCCCAATTGAAACCAAAAGGCCACTTGAGCAAACTCTACAGGCAATGCCAAACTAGATGGCTAAATGGCCTTCCTAACTGGCAAATTTCTTAATAAACATTTAGAGGAGTGGGTGCCATAGTAGAAGTGGGCAACGTAAGCCTGTAAAACTTCAGAAAAGTGAAAGATAACTTTAACTTTGGAGCCTTGGTAGTACAGTGGTCTAAAGTACCCTGTTATTAAGACCAGCTGCCTGCAATTACTGCAGGTTCGAATCTCGCCAGGCTCAAGGTTGACTCAGCCTTCCATCCTTTCTAAGGTAGGTAAATTGAGGACCCAGTTGTGGGGGCAATAAGCTGACTTTGTATAAATATACAAAAGGATGAAGGCTATTGCTGAGCACATTGTAAGCCACCCTGAATCTCCGGAGAAGGGCGGCATATAAATAAAAAAAAAAAATTTTTTTTTAAAAACTTTAACTCTGTTACTGCCTTTTGTTGGCCACTGACCCCTCCAGGAGTCGAATCAGAGGAGGAGGAAGTGTGGGAGTCAGGCTCAGCATCAAGGCAACCTGAGAGCTCCGAGGGGAAAGAGGGAAAGGACCTGGCAGAGAGAGAGAGAGAGAGAGAGAGAGAGAGAGAGAGAGAGAGAGAGAGAGAGAGAGAGAGAGAGAGAGAGAGAGAGAGAGAGAGAGAGAGAGAGAGAGAGAGAGAGAGAGAGAGAGAAGGAGGCAGAGCCTGGGCCATCCATCATCCCTCAGATGGAGAGTCAACAGCCCCCAGGTCTGGAGGTGGCTGATGAGGAAGAGGAGGAACAGCTGGGTCCAGTGCCTGATGTATGGATGCGCAGAAGGCAGAGGAGAGGAGAGCAATGGAAACCTATTAGCCGGTCCTTGGGATAGAAGAGCCACCACTGCTAGCAAAGCACTGCCTTTTATCCCCTAACTCTGGGGATAAAAGGCAGAGGGCGGAGATGAATAGGTGTGGCACACAACTATTAATCTTTCTGCCAGTCAGCTATTGATAGCCTGCACTTCCGAATCCTTCTGGAAATTATCAGAATTCTTCTTGGAATCTGCACTGCCTTCTTAGCGTGTGTTTGTGTGTCTGCTGCTGGAAGAAAGGGAGCACACCTTCCAGGACTTCCTTTGCAAGTGTGTGTGGGGGGGGAGAAACTCCTGGTGTGTTGGGGCCATATCAGGGGGAAAGAGAGCGAGTGTCACTTTCCACAGGACATACTTCGTAGCCTGCTATGAGAGAGGAGCTGCTGGTGCTCCTAATAGTTTAGCTTATTGAATTTATTTAATAAAGGGAACATTCCATTAAATACAAAAGGCTTGCCATGTTTGGGAGCCAGATCTGTAAGGATCAAAGATTGAGGGAAGGGATCCTTCGTCTTAAACAAGAAAAGCTAGAAAGAAGGTAATGAGATGCTGACAAGCCAAAGAAAGACATTGAGAAAGAGTACAGAGAAGAGAGACTGAAATGGCAAAGGATCTGGAGCAGTGGTGCCTTTCAAAATTTTTTACTACTGGTTCTGTGGGTGTGGCTTGGTGGGTGTGGCATGGCTTGGTGGGCGTGGCATGGCTTGGTGGGCGTGGCATGGCTTGGTGGGTGTGGCATGGCTTGGTGGGTGTGGTATAGCTTGGTGGGCGTGGCAAGGGAGGGATACTGTAAAATCTCCATTCCCTCCCCAATCCAGGGGAAGGTTACTGCAAAATCCCCATTTCCTCCCAATCAGCAGGGATTTGGGAGGCAGAGACTAGATGGGGGCAGGGCCAGTCAGAATTTTTACTACCGGTTCTGTGGGCATGGCTTGATGGGCGTGGCAGGGAAGGATACTGCAAAATCTCCATTTCCACCCCGCTCCAGGGAAAGGATACTGCAAAATCCCCATTTCATCCCAATCAGCTGGGACTTGGGAGGCAGAGAATAGATGGGGGCGGGGCCAGTCAGAATTTTTATTACCGGTTCTCCGAACTACTCAAAATTTCCACTACCGGTTCTCCAGAACTGGTCAGAACCTGCTGAAACCCACCTCTGATCTGGAGGTTAAATCATACGAGGAACAACTAAGGAAACGAGGTATGTTGAAGAGAAGGATTAGGGGGTGACATGATAGCCGCCTTTCAATACTTGAAGAGCCGTGACAGAGAAGAGGGGGTCAAATTTAACCTCCATAGCACCCGAGGGCAGGACAAGAAGCAATGGGTGGAAGCTGATCAGAGAGAGATCCAACATGGAACTAAGGAGGAAGTGAGAACAATTCATCAACAGAACAGCTGAACCCTTGGAGTTGTGGGTACTCCATCACTCACTGGAGGGAGATGAGACAATAATTTATCTGGGATGATACAAAGACTCCTGCCTTGAGCAAGAGGTTGAACTAGAAGACCTCCAAGGTCCCATCTAGCCCTATGATTCTATTATTCGGTAAGATCTTAAAAGGAATGCAAACACAAAGGAATAGAATAGAATAGAATAGAATAGAATAGAATAGAATAGAATAGAATAGAATAGAGTAGAGTAGAGTAGAGTAGAGTAGAGTAGAGTAGAGTAGAGTAGAGTAGAGTAGAGTAGAGTAGAGTAGAGTAGGGTACGGTAGGGTAGGGTAGGGTAGGGTAGGGTAGGGTAGGGTAGAGTAGAGTAGAGTAGAATAGAATAGAATAGAATAGAATAGAATAGAATAGAATAGAATAGAATAGCATAGCATAGCATAGCATAGCATAGCATAGCATAGCATAGCATAGCATAGCATAGCATAGAATAGAATAGAATAGAATAGAATAGAATAGAATAGAATAGAATAGAATAGAATAGAATAGAATAACAGAGTTGGAAGGGACCTTGGAGGTCTTCTAGTCCAACCCCCTGCCTAGGCAGGAAACCCCACACCACTTCAGACAAATGGTGATCCACTCTCTTCTTAAAAACGTCCAGTGTTGGAGCGTTCACAGCTTCTGGAGGCAAGTTGTTCTACTGATTCTAACTGTTAGGAAGTTTCTCCTTGATTAGTTTCCACCCATTGCTTCTTGTCCTCCCCTCAGGTGTTTTGGAGAATAGCTTGACTCCCTCTTCTGAACAGAATAGAATAGAATAGAATAGAATAGAATAGAATAGAATAGAATAGAATAGAATAGAATAGAATAGAATAGAATAGAATAGAATAGAATTTTTTATTGGCCAAGTGGGATTGGACACACAAGGAATTTGTATTGGTGCATATGCTTTGTGGCAACCCCTGAGATACTGGAAGACTGCTATCATGTCTCCCCTAGTCCTTCTTTTCATTAACTAGACATGCCAAGTTTCAACAACTGTTCTTTGTATGTTTTAGCTTCCAGCCCCATAAATATCTTTACAGCTCTTCTCTGCACTCTTTCTAGAGTCTCAACATCTTTTTTACATCATGGTGACCAAAACTGAATGCCGTATTCCAAGTGTGGCCTTACCAAGGCATTATAACGTGGCATTAACTCTTCACGTGATCTTGATTCCATCCCTCTGTTTATGCAGCCAAGAATAGCCTAGAAGGAGATTTACAATGTATTGGTATGGGTGTTTCTGCTGTCTGGTTCTCTGAAAGAGAGTCTGAAGATAATGTGCATCACAGAATAGATCCCTGTAGATCCCGAAGGCATAATTGCTCAATTTTTGCCTACGAGGACAAGTAAATAAAGAGTTAACAGCAAACGGTAATAACAATAGTCACAATAACGGAGGCAATCTCACACAAAGGATCTTGAGTAGCTGCAGATTGGAGAATGAATTGAGTAAGTACTGCACTTTACCAGTATCAAAATCTCATTTAATTCCCATCATTTGGCTTGACACCGTTGCTCGAGATTGATAATGTTCTAAGCATGTCTGTTTTCGAGATCTATTCCTCTGCCAATATCATGACTTAGAACTGGAATGAATAAAAACGGCGCTGTCTGTTTATCTCAGCTATTCATTAAGAGTAGCAACATCCAAGAAAATTTGCAAGCGACAGAAATTAAAGCCTACTAATACGTTAACGGTCTTAAATTACCGTTGTCCCCACAGAGCCAGGCCGTGCAATGTTTCCTTGTGTGATCGCAAAGACAGTTTGCAAAAGGTGCAGAATACAAACGCAGTTTCTGTTTGTGACTTTAACAGAATAACAGAGCTGGAAGGGACCTTGTAGGTCATCTAGTCCAACCCCCCACCCAAGCAGGAGACCCTACACCATTCCAGTCTCTTCTTGAAAGCCTCCAGTGATGAAGCTCCCACAACTTCCGAAGGCAACTTCTGTTCCATGGGTTGACTGTTCTCACTGTCAGAAAATTTCTCCTTATTTCCAGGTTGAATATCTCCTTGTCCAGTTTCCATCCATTATTCCTTGTCTGGCCTTCGGGTGCTTTGGAAGGTAGCTTGACCTTCTCCTCTCTTTGGCAGCCCCTCAAAACGTTGGAAGACTACTATTGTATCTCCCCTGGGTGGGTGGATGGATGGATGGATGGATGGATGGATGGATGGATGGATGGATAGATAGATAGATAGATAGATAGATAGATAGATAGATAGATAGATAGATAGGAGAGAGAGGGAGATACAAAGAGAGTATGGTATATACAGAGAGAGCGAGACAGAGAATATAGAAGAGAGAAAGAGAAAAAGAGGCAGAGATAGAAAGATAGAATATAGATGATAGAGAATATAGATGAGTGATAGAAAGAGAGAGAGACACAGAGAGAGAGACAGACACACAGACAATAAGAGAGAAGGGACAGGCAAGCAGACAGACAGACAGACAGACAGACAGACAGACATAACTGGGTTTAAAAGGGACAGCCCACCGTCATCTCTTTGGGATTCCCTAACTGGCAGAAGAAGTGTAAAGTCGATTTTTCTTTCTTTGCCTTTTTGTCTTTTATAACATTCTTAGATGGCTACCTTGTCTCGTTGTGTTATTGTCGTATGCTGCCTCAGAACAAGGCCTTAGGTTCTCATGCTGGTGGGGTTATTGTTTCCAAATCCCCCAGAACTCCTGATCCGAGACAGAGCAGTACAGCTTCCCTTGTCATTGTGTCCTGGAAAGAGACACAACCCATTTAATGAGTCACAACAGGACGAGTTCTTATGCATTCTAAGGTCTCTCTTTCCATTGAGCTTGCTTGTTTTTTTAATACCACGATATTAAAACATGAGCATGTAGATCAAAAGGAATGGCTTTTTTTCCTAAAACAAACACCATACCTATAAAAACAATCAATCCTTTTGAATGAATTTGATAGAGATATGTTAAATAACATGTTCAGAACTCAGATGCCTGGCATTTATGGAGTCGATTTCTGGCTTTTATTTGCTCAAGTTATTGGAGGTTGTATTTATCTCATCTCCGGTTTAAAGCAATCATCTACATTTTGACTCTCCTCGCAGGAAGGAGTATGAATCTAAAACTGCAACTTCTGTGAGTTTCCAGAGACCAAAAAATAATCCCGTTTATTCACTAATGTTTAATGAAAAAGGTGTTTGGTGCAAGGATATTTCTTGAAGTCTGGAAGAAGGTTAAAAAGTTGGAAAGGAGCAAAAGAAAGAAAAATAATACTAGAGATTTCAAAAAACCGAGCATAATCAAAACAGGAGAGAATTTTACTCACGTTAAATGTGAGAGTCAATAGGATACTTTATATGAAAAACCTGTTTATAGAGTAGAATCTTATACAATTTCAGAAAAGTGGCTGTCCTGTGTCTTCTTGAAAACCTTCAGTGATGGGGTGACCACAACTTCTGGAGGCAAGATATTCTACTGATTAATTGTTCTCACTGTGAGGAAATTTCTCTTAATTTAAATCAGATCTCCCCTTGATTATCAAATCAGATTAACAGAGTTGGAAGGGACCTTGTAGGTCATCTACTCCAATCCCCAGCCCAAACTGGAGAGCCTACGCCATTTCTGACCGATGGCAGTCCAGTCTCCTCTTGAAAGCTTCCAGTGATGAAGCTCCCACAAGTTCTGAAGGCAACTTCTGTTCCATGGGTTGATTGAATTGAAATCATGCAAGAATTGTCGTAGAAACTAGAGTGGAATCATGAAGGGAGGGCATTGATCATGTTTGATTTCCATGATTCTCCAAATATTGGACATTACTCCTTATTTCTAGATAGACTCCAGAGGTGGTATTCAGCTGGTTCAGACCGGTTTGACCAAATCAGTAGCGGAAATCATGGGTGGACCTGCCCACCTGCCCCAGCTCTATGCCATCCTATTTAGGCACGTTTTTAAGGCCGGGTCCATGCACGGAAGGCGCGCCCGTGAGCAAAGCACATGCGCGGAAGGCAGGTGCATGCACAAACCGGGCGCACACGTGAATGCATGAAGCAAGCATGTGCAGCAAACCGGTAGTAACATTATCTGAAACCCACCACTGATCGGCTCTCTTCTTGATTATCAAATCATGCAAGGATTGTCTTATAACAGAGTCTGGAATGGAATTGTGAAGGGCTTTCGGTTCTCTAAACAGGGCAGGAAAGGAAAAAAAGAGGAGATTATTACAAAGCAATGAAACTGAGAAGTAAACAGTGGTAGGAAATTGAGAGGACTTATGCAATGAATTGCAAATAGTAATTGGCTCGTCCTAACTTAGATATTACTAAGTTCATGGCAGGGGTGGGTTCTAAATTTTTTTACTACCGGTTATGTGGGTGTGGCTTATTTTGTGGGCGTGGTTTCATGGTCATGTGACAAACAATTCTTTAGGATTTAGCAGAGGTACTGGTCTACCAGGCTTTTAACTGCTTGCAGAGCCGTACCGGTCTACCCATTTGTTTTTGGAGCGTTTCGGTCTTCCTATTTGTTTTTGGAGCGCACTGGTCTACCACCACACTGCCTTTTACCTCTGATCAGCTGTAGGGCAGCCCTTTGAAGCACCGCGGCGAGAGTTTAAACAGTTTTTTGCCACTCTGCCACCACCGAGAGCATCAGAAACCACTTTCAGGCAGCTTGGCCTCAATTGCCAATCTACCACCACCACCAAGCGGTTTACAAGGAGCGGATCGGTTCTAGCCGATCAGTTGGGAGGCTTCTTGGCTTCTCAATTTAAAGCTACGGTGTCTTGGTTATTTTTTCTCTTCTTTGTCAAGTGAGCCCTAATATTTTTCCTTCTAGCCGATCAGCTGGGACTCGGGAGGCAGCGAATAGATTGGGGGTGGGGCCAGGCAGAGGTGGTATTTATCAGTTTTCCAAACTACTCAAAATTTCCACTACCAGTTCACAAAACCGGGGAGAACCGGTAGCAATCCACCACTGGTTCATGGGCTCATCTTCTCACTGTCCCCTATAATGGCTCTACCCACTTACTCAAAAGAGTTTGGTTTCACCATCACTTCTACCTCCCACTCCTTCAGAAAAAATAAAATAAAATGTACGCAGTCCATCTTCCCATCTACTGACCCCACCATCTTGAGAACAAGAAGCCGAAATCACTAGTCTGCTCTGGGCTGGAACCAGTCCTACAAGCAACAAAAAACCACACCAAAGAAGTGGTGAAATGCTTTGTGAAACCCACAAAAATGAAGTGATTTTCATTTCTCCACCCCCTCCGTGTTTTTACTCTTCGTTGTGAATATTTCTCTGGTCCATTCCTATGACAGGGAGCTTCAAAGAAACCCAGCCACCTTTCCCTTTTAGAGATCTACTAGGGTAGCCAAGGACCAAAAAGAGCCACAAAGCAGAGTAAGACAAGAGTTCATGTAAATGGAGAATGGAACTGCCCACATAGGGTGTGTCATGCCACCAGTATATAACTTTATATACTGTTGTTGCCCTCTAGCTCCATCTAGTGGCCGGAGAGACAAATATGCCCCAAGTATATTGTTTTAGAAGCTGACTCAGCCCCATTTTACCCATCAGCCCATGCTCTCAAACCAAGTGCATGCTGGGAAGCCAGACTCCATTTTCCTTTAGCATTTGGAGAAGGCAGAAGCACAAAGAAGAATCCATCTTAATCTGTGGCACATGGTCATCTAAGAACAAACCCATCCCAGATTTAACTTGCTTGTATTTATTAATTGTTATGTTCAGCAGTAACTTTCAAACCTGCTAAGGGGTCCTTTGTACATAGGGCTATAGAGTCCTTACAGAGAATATAGAGTCATAGGGCTAGTCCAATACCCTGTTCAAGAAAGGAACCTTATATCATCATCTTCATCAACATCATCTTCTTTTAACAACCCCATAATCCCTTGCGGGGTGGAGTCTCGGCAACTAAATGGAGCTAGCAGAGTGTTTTAATGGCCGGATACCCTTCCTGTTGCCAATGAGGAGTTTTGTTCAGCAGATATATTCTCAGTGTGCCCAGAGAGAGAACTATCTGCCTCTACCCAGGATCGAACTCACAGCCTTCTGATTGTGAGGCGAGAGCTCCACCTCTAGGCCACCGCACCACTCCCAACTTAATACTGTCTATCTTGTATTTGGTTTTCATTGTGTGTATTCCTATTTTCCCCAGTTTCATTATATCCTTTTCTCCCAATAAAGCATCCAGATCTACACACATGGTCCGTTTTATTGGAGGATAGGTGGGTTTACCTGCATTTTGAGCTGCACACAGACTAACATGTAATGAGGACAGGAGAGGGTGTTTAAAATAAAACCTGAGGTTTACAGCCATCTCAAATACTCCTGAGCCAGAAATCAATTAGCTCGCCTTTCGAACGCAAAATAGAACAAGCCAGCATTGTGAAGGTAGCAGAGCTGCCTTCAGACCAAAGCAAATACCCCTTATTAATTTATTTGACACTCAGTGTTTCATTGTCGTTTGTCCCCCTCAACGGAACCAAAGGATGCCATCCTTCCCATCTTGATTAGCAGACTGCTCAGCTGTGAAAGTCCACTCTCTCCTCACACCCAAAAAGAGACGTGGCGGAGTGTTCATAAATACACAAAAGTAATCTTATTAACACCGGGAAGGATAATGGCTTTCTCGTTACGAGCAGCTTGAAAATGCTTCTGATCCTTTCCCTGGGATGAGATTAGTCTAATTATACCACAGTTGGGTCATGCAGGTGCCACAAATGAAGGCAATAAAAACCCAACCAGGTAGGCCACATGATGGGAGATGTACATCGGAGCCAACATGCATGTAGCTCACCTGTTGCACTCCAGAACTCGTAAAACAAAGAAGCTGAAATGTACGTTTTGCAGTCTCTCCTATCCTATTGCTGCCAAGACAATCTCAGCTCCTTTTAATCTATGGAGATGTTCATAGAAATTTTCACCACTTTCAACCATGGTGGCCTAATGGCAGTGGTGAAATCCATTTTTTTTTTTACTGCTGGTTCTGTGGACGTGGCTTGGTGGGCTCGTTGTGGTGTGGCTTGGTGGGCATGGCAGTGGAAGAATACTGCAAAATCTCCATTCCCACCCCACTCCAGGGGAAGAATACTGCAAAATCTCCATTCCCACCCCACTCCAGGGGAAATATACTGCAAAATCTCCATTCCCTCCCCACTCTGGGATCAGCCAGAGGTGGTATTTGCTGGTAAAGAGAATAGAGTAGAGTAAAGAGAGCAGAGTAGAGTAGAGTAGAGTAGAGTAGAATAGAATAGAATAGAATAGAATAGAATAGAATAGAATAGAATAGAATAGAATAGAATAGAATAGAACAGAACAGAACAGAACAGAACAGAACAGAACAGAACAGAACAGAACAGAACAGAACAGAACAGAACAGAACAGAATAGAATAGAATAGAATAGAATAGAATAGAATAGAATAGAATAGAATAGAAATTTTTATTGGCCAAGTGTGATTGGACACACAAGGAATTTGTCCTGTGCATACATTCTCGGAGTACATAATAGAAAAGTTTAAAACAGAAAATGTGAAGACTCATGCTTTGTATAATAAGATATTCATCATCTTTCTTAGGAAGGGCAGACATCAAGAGGAACATGGGAGAACTCACAGTTGAAGGAAACTGTCGATATTTCTGGGCTAATACAGTGGAAAGATATCAAACTGAACAACCAGATGCCAAAATAGCATTTGTTGGATGTGTACCAACCCAGGCTGGCAAAATATATGAACAAAGAATCCCTGGAGAACACAAATCAACTTATTTCTCCTTCTACCTCTTCATTCTGAGATAAAGAGTCGAACAAGCTAAATATTAATGAAAGCTGAAGTATCATCCAAGAACAAGAATTATGAACAGAATGGAGGGTGGGGGGAATGGGAAAGAGCTCGTTTTATCCTGTCTGGCTTCTTTGGGGAAAATTTTTAACTCTTTGCATCCACTAATTTATTTGTAAAACCATGATGGAGTGCTTCAAGAGTTGTGTGATGATCTTGTGTCTGTGTCCAGGTGGTTTTCTTAGTAATTTTATGGAGGTGCTTTGTTATTGTCCTATTCCAGGATGTTTGCTTTACTAAATTGCTTGAAATGAGATGGGAAACGGGAAAGAAAGAAGGAAGGAAGGAAGGAAGGAAGGAAGGAAGGAAGGAAGGAAGGAAGGAAGGAAGGAAGGAAGAAGAGAGAAAAAAGAAAAGAAAGAAAAGAGAGAGCGAGAAAGAAGGAAAGAAGGAAAGAAAAGAAAGAGAGAAAGAAGGAAAGAAAGAGAAAGAAAGAAAGAGAAAGAAAAGGAGAGAGAGAAAAAAGGAAAGAAGGAAAAGAAAGAGAGAAAGAAGGAAAGAAAATAAAGAGAAAGAGAGAAAGAAAGAAAGTGAAAGAAAGAAAGAGAAAAAGAAAGAAAGTGAAAGAGAGAGAAAGAAGGAAGGAAGGAAAATAAAGAGAAAGAGAGAAAGAAAAAGAAAGAAAGACAGAAAGAGAGAAAGAGGGAGAGAAAGAGAGAAAGGAAGAAGAAAAGAGAGAGATTGATTTAAGCACTAACTAGATCCAATCCTTTTTAGGTCATCTAACCACTGTTACTAGCTGAACATTTATTTCTAATTCCATGTAATATTGCATTACTTTTAAAAAGTAGCCCAACATAGTCTAATCCAAACGAGTGTAGCCTGCATTCCTGTTCTCCATCATTAGAGATATGGAGTCAGCATCCCATTGAGCAGCCATATTCATTTAAGCAATTGGATCTAGGCTGCAAAATTCCAACCCGCCACAAGAGGGTGGCCAAGAAAACACAGAAATATCTCAGCCTTTGCTGCCCCCTAGTGGTCATCGGCATTCTGACCTGGCAGCTCTACCCAGGCAGCATGTCAAACTTTCAAATCCCATTTAGATATTTATCACTCCAAGATTCCTCTGGCTTGTATTTTTAGACATCGTTCTTGTTTGACCTACTTGGAGGGCTAATCCGGGCAAGGTTTGAGTTATGCCACCAAGTCCTTTGAGTACCAGCGGTGGATGTCTCACCCTTCCCAAGGGGCCCTCAACGTCACGCTGAATAGAAGCGAGGCAGAATCACCTTCCCGTGTGCAACCTCCTTTTCCAGAAGCTGGATATTATCTCGGGATTACAATTCCTGGCATGATTCGTCCTCTGAGCTCGAAAAACAATGTACAGTGACTTTTGTCTCTTTCTTTTTAAATCAAGTACCCTTCCCTTTCATGCTTCAGCAGAGGTACATCCCGGATGTGATGCAGCCAGCAGGACATTCTCCTTCAGAGGTTACCGGGTGAAGAAATTAAAGCTACTTTCCTCCTCTGAGTTGCTAATCCTCCCACACGGAAATTTTATATTCCTCCTTCGCTGACCATTATGAGTTCCATTTTCCCCCTCTTCCCTTAATCAATGCAGAGCTTGGTGAATTGCAAATATGAAGGTGGGGGAGGGGGGAAGCATTAAACGGAGAAAGGCCATCTTTGCTCATCTGTAATTTTTGTCAAAGTGACAGCTTGAAAATTACAAAGATAAATACAGTGCTAAATAGGGTTGGAAAGGTGTGATTTATCTTGGCGGAAGACTTTTATGCTTCTTTCCAAGTACTCTTTTCTTTTAAAAGGTGAGGGCAGGCTGGCACGGCTGCATCTTTCCATCGCTCTGAGTGGTCGGAAGGAGAATATTAAATATTATTTTTGCAGGTGGGAGTCTCAGCTACCCTGGCAGGATTTTTGGGTGGGGTAGCGTAGAGCAATTCTTGTGCAAGGCATTGAAAGTGGTGCCATACCAAAAAGCAAAATTAAAGAGAGGGAGGGAGGGAGGGAGGGAGGGAGGGAGGGAGAGAGAGAGAAAGAAAGAAAGGAAGGAAGGAAGGAAGGAAGGAAGGAAGGAAGGAAGGAAGGAAGGAAGGGAAAAGGAGAGTGAGAAAGAGAGAAAGAAAAGGAGAGAAAGAAAAGGAGAGAAAGAGAGAGAAAAAAAAGAAAGAGAAAAAGAAAGAAAGAAAGAAAGAAAGAAAGAAAGAAAGAAAGAAAGAAAAGAAAGAAAGAAAGAAAGAAAGAAAGACAGACAGACAGACAGACAGACAGACAGACAGACAGACAGACAGACAGACAGACAGGAAGGAAGGAAGAGAAAAGGAGAGTGAGAAAGAGAGAAAGAAAAAGAGAAAGAAAAGGAGAGAGAGAGAGAAGAAAGAGAGAAAGAAAGAAGGAAGGAAGGAAGAAGGAAGGAAGGAAGGAAGGAAGGAAGGGAAAGAAAGAGAGAAGAAAGGAAGGAAAAGGAGAGAAAGAGAGAAAGAAAGAGAGAGAAAGAAAGAGAAAGAAGAAAAGAAAGAAAAGAAAGAAAGGAAAGAAAGAGAAAGAAAGAAAGAAAGAAAGAATGAAAGAAAGAAAGAAAGAAGAAAGAAAGAAAAGAAAGAAAGAAAGAAAGAAAGAAAAGAAGAAGAAAGAAAGAAAGAAAGAGGAAAAAAGGAGAGTGAGAGAGAAAGAAAGGGGGAGAAAGATAGAGGAAAGAAAGAAAAATGAAAGAGAGTAAGAGAGAGAAAGTCATAACTGCCTTCCTGAGCTTCAGCCTTGCTTTGCCACATGCCAGCTTGCCATAAACTATGGAGGAGGGAACTGCTGGGAAAGGGGAAATCGAAACTACATGTCGTTCCTTCCGGAGACATCGGCTCATCGCCCCAAGGCCAGAGGCTCAGCTCACCATCTAGCCTGCCAATGCAGGGACCATTTACCAAAACAATTCCTTGAAATGGAGCTGGCCAATAGGGAGATAACAGGAGGGGGGAACGGGAAAGGAAACTGGGGAGCAACTTGTAGTTCTGGCTTTGCTTTATTGTAACCGCTTGGCTTTTAGTAAAAGCAGTGGTGAAATGCAAAATTTGTTACTACCGGTTCTGTGGGCGTGGCTTGTTGGAGGGGGTAATGTGACTGGGTGGGCGTGGCCAACTTTTTAAAAAAAAAACATTTAAAAGCATTTTTTTCTACAACCTCTTCGGTCGAAGTGGTTGTAAAAAAAAAATCTTTTTTTAAATTTTAAAAAACAAACTTTACTGAATTTAAAAATTTAAAAATACAAAATTATACACTTTTTCTCAATCGTAAAATTGCATATACAATACACAACTCCACCGACAAACTAAATATATGGACCTATGTGTACATATATACATACATTCATAAACAGTAATTTATTCCTTGTTCTATACGGTGCTCATTTGTTACCTTAGATTTTTCCTAAATTTAGTCTTTACCCCTTTTTTCCTTTGATTTATCCACTTATACCACTTATATTCACTTTTAGTCTTTTAAAAGGCTCTGACGATGCCAGCTGAGTTGCCTGATCGTCAGAGGCTTTTGTTTCTTTTAAAAGCATTTTTTTTTTCGGCCGAAGAAAAAATGCTTTCAAAAGTTTTTTTAAAAAAGCCTCTGATGATTGCGCGGCTCAGCTGGGCATGGGGGGGGTGTAGGGATTTTTGCTACCAGTTCTCCGAACCACCCGCCGCCATCGCTACCGGATCGAGCGATCCGGTCCAAACCGGGAGCATTTCACCCCATGAGTAAAAGTTTACTTTTACAAAATAAATCAAGAGTTTTTCTTTCCTAGAGGACCATGTGTGCGAGAGAGGGGGGGAGGGAGGGAGGGAGGGAGGGAGAAGGAGGAGGAGGAGGAGGAGGAGGAGGAGGAGGAGGAGGAGGAGGAGGAGGAGGAGGAGGAGGAGAAGAAGAGCAATTAATATTTACAGTGATGTCTTGCACAATGAAAAATCCCAGGGCTGTGTGTTACTGTTTCAGTCTCTTTGCTTAAGAGAGCATTAAAGATTTACTATGCCCGTTGCAGTATCTACATATGTATTGGCAGCTCTTGCTTTTGTTATTTCTGTTTGATTTCGGTAAGATTTTTGCAGCCGGGATTAGGCGGAGTTGTTTTTTCTCATTTATGATGTTTTCTGTAGGCCTAGAAACCCTCCCTAACCCTCCCTGTGGAAGGGAGGGTGGAAACACTCCCTTCCACAGATCTCCTCCCTAGGTGAGATTGCTTCTTGTGTGTTGGGTTGGTTTGAAATCTTTTGAAAGATTTGTTGTTGAGTGGTTGTCACCTTGGTTTTTCTCTTGGCCGAAAAAAAAAAAAAATCATTGCAAAGGAACAAAGTCAGATAGCCAGCAGCGAGTTTCCTAGTGTACTATAAGTCTTTGAATGGACAATGTATTCTCAAGGTGTTGAACTGAGGCCCTTTCAACGCCAATCACCCAGGATTCTGGTGTCCAGGTTCCAAAGATGGTTGCACTATTTCTCTTTCTTTTTTTCCCCCTTTTCTTTCTTTCTTTTTTTTTTTTGCAACACGCCCAGTCATTAAGCAACCTTTTGATAGAATAGAATAGAATAGAATAGAATAGAATAGAATAGAATAGAATAGAACAGAACAGAACAGAACAGAAGTGGAGTGGAGTGGAGTGGAGTGGAGTGGAATGGAGTGGAGGGGAAGGGAATGGAATGGAATGGAATGGAATGGAATGGAATGGAATAGAATAGAATAGAGTAGAGTAGAGTAGAGTAGAGTAGAGTAGAGTAGAGTAGAGTAGAGTAGAGTAGAGTAGAGTAGAGTAGAGTAGAGTAGAGTAGAGTAGAATGGGAGGGGAGGGGAGGGGAGGGGAATGGAATGGAATGGAATGGAATGGAATGGAATGGAATAGAATAGAATAGAATAGAATAGAATAGAATAGAATAGAATAGAATAGAATAGAATAGAATAGAATAGAATAGAATAGAATAAGGAATGGAGTAGAGTAGAGTAGAATAGAATAAGGAATAGAGTAGAGTAGAGTAGAGTAGAGTAGAGTAGAGTAGAGTAGAGTAGAGTAGCAATCAAATCATACTAGGAAACAAACAGAACAATATAAATCGTAGAGATACAAGCAACAAGGTTATAGTCATAAGTGGGATGAGATAGGTACTAGGAAAGATGAGAATAGTAATACAGTCTTATTAAATAGTTTGACAGTGTTGTGGGAATTAGTTGTTTAGCAGAGTGATGGTGCTCCGGGAAAAACTGTCCTTGTGTCTAGTTGTTCTGGTGCGCAGTGCCCTATAGAGTCGTTTTGAGGGTAGGAGTTGAAACAGTTTATGTCCAGGTTGAGAAGGGTCTGTGGATGGGCCCCTTAATAAAGAAATCAAATGAATTATCCCTCTTTTCTTCCCTCTTTGGTGAAACAAAACAGCACCTGCAGCGTTAAGGTGCCCACTTCATGCCATAAAGCCACCATCCCAACCAAGATCTTCTAACACTGTTCTCTAAGATTGGTAGTGATCCAATATTTGAGGGGCTGAGAGGAGGTCAACCTCGTCTCCAAAACACCTGAAGGCAAGACCAGAAGGAATGGGTGGAAACTAATCAAGGAGAGAATCAACCTAGAAATAAGAAAAGATTTCCTCGTAGTTAGAACACTTAACTAGTGGAACGGCTCTTCTCCAGAAGTTGTGAATGCTCCATCACTGGAGGCTTTCAAGAAGAGACTGGACGTCCATTTGTCTGCAATGGTATAGGGTCTCCTGCTTGAGCAGGGTAGGACTAGAAGACCTCCAAGAACCCCATTCTGTGTGCCACTTGAACACCTGACATGAACACTCAAATGAATGGAGATGTACAACATTCTGTAGCATATTATCTTGGCAAATATGTACACATGTATTTGGATTCTAATCTATTGTGTCTTTTTAGAGACAGGGCTTTGATCCTGGATTCCCAGTTGCCATTGTGACCTTTTGATACACACACACACAAACACACACACACATACACCCAGTCAGCAGATGCTCTGAACCACAACAAAACTAAACACAGAGAAGCCCATAATAAGAAACAGGATTACTACAAGGAAACAGTAGCAGCCACGTCACTGTAGGCTAAATTGTGAAAACACAACACTGCAAGAAACAAGCCTGAACTCATTTTAGTTTTGTATCTTGAATTCATTTAATGTAATTCCTAAGATGCTTTTTACCTGCAAATTAAATTACCAATTTTTCATTGTACTCTTGTCTACCTAATTCTTTTTCATTTGTTTTCCTTTTTGCAAAATGCTACTCTGTGCATATCTCTCTCTCTCTCTCTCTCTCTCTCTCATCATCTATCTATCTATCTCTTTATCTATTCTGTCTGTCTATCTATCTCTATCAATCTCTATTTATCTATGTATCTATCATCTATCTACCTACTTACCTACCTACCCTCCTATCCATCCATCCATCCACATCTCTCTCTATCTATCTATCTATCTATATATATATCTCCATCCATCTATCCATCCACATCTCTCTCTCTTTAACTCTGTCTCTCTATCCATCCATCCATCCATCCACATCTTTCTCTCTCTTTATTTCTCTCTCTCCATCCATCCATCCATTCATCCATCCACATCTATCTATCTATCTATCTATCTATCTATCTATCTATCTATCTATCTATCTATGTAACACAGAATCATGATAGAAAGCTTACGAAAACCAGCTGTTTGAGGCAAAAAAAATAATACTAATTGCCTAATACATTAACAGAAATGTATGTCAAGTGCTATTGTTTCTAAAGAAATAAGTAGAAGAATAGCAGAGACTGTATGTTTCTTATGTCTTCATTTCAAGAATGAAATTGCTGACCCCAAATAGTCTCGCCTTATGTCTGAAATTACCATTGGTTGACTCTAAAAGCAAATTCACAAAGATGTTTAAAATTATACATAATTTGTAGAGAATAAGGGACGGAGAGGGAAACACACACAAATAAGCCATGGATTTTGTAATTAAAAATAAATAAATAAGGGAGACCAGTCGGCTGTAAATGCAGTTTCCTCTAAATTTAATGGACCCACTGTAAATTTAAATACAATTCTGACTGTGTAAATTACAATGGCTGCCAGATATTTTTTGAAACAAAACAACCTGAAGTTTCAGTTTTAAAAAAATACAATATTCTTCTGAAAAAGAATGATGTGTAGTCTAAAATTCAATTTAGTGCAAGGAATTAAAACTTTCTCCAGAAAGACAGCTGGAGATGTCTGGAAGATGTCTAATGAAAGGAGCAGTTTTCTAAGACTAAAGAACAGGAGAAATTAATATACGATTCAGGAAAAACAATCCTAACTCCTTTTTCTGAATCAAGACATGTCCCTGAATGGATTGCACCCTGGTAGCACTTGGTAATACAATTTTAAACTGTGATTAATGAATTTACCCGGTCAAATCATTCAAGAAGGAATATAGTCTGGGTTTCTTATTGGAAAGATCTTTTAAAACACCTTTCTACCGAAATCTCTGGAATTAGAGGAAAACAAACAAAAGTTTCTCTAAAAGACGCCCAATCTGATTTTGCATTCTTAGAACAATGGCGCCACCTTGTGGCATTTTGCTCCATTGCTGGATGATTTTCGTCTGTAAAGACACGAGACGTGGTCAAAAATGCAGGGCTGCTGCCATCTAGTGGCCAATGAAACAATGTCCCAATTTGCTTTCTTATTTATGATTTTCTTTGTGCTTCCTGAACAGATTAAAAAAGGCCAACTTCAAATGGGATATTTCATATTGAGCTTGGTTGAAAATCAATGTAAGCAGCAAATTTCATTTTTTTTTCAAGGGCTTTCTCGGTCTGTGTGTGTGTGTGTGTGTATGTGTGTTCACTCAAACAACACTGTCGCACCTCTGTTTCCAAAGAGGCAACTGCATTAGTTTTGTTTTTGGGTTTTTTTGCAGCAAAAATAAAAAGAGTCTTGTATTGCATTGATGGGTATGAAAAATAAGAATTTATAGATCAAAGTTTTCTGGAATGTAATCCTCAGAGAAAATAATATGTATGCATACAGAGACACACAGGTGCATGCATTGCAGAGTTGTTATTTTGGGACGAAAGGAGACAAAACAGGCTTTAAAAAGAAATTTAAAAAGTGAAATCTTTGAGATAGCACTTTAGCAACATTTCTGCACTCTGGAACTGCTTGAGATTATGCAGTGTGGTAAGAACGTTATTTAACCCATGAGAAAATGGGGGATCTAATTTTCTAATTGTTTCAGAAAAATAGAGGAAAGAAGGACTAAGGGTGATGTGATGGCAGCATTCCAGTATTTGAGGGGCTGCCACAAAGAAGAGGGGGTCAACTTGTTTTCCAAAGCACCAGAAGGCCAGACAAGAAACAATGGATGGAAACTAATCAAGGAGAGAAGCAACCTGGAATTAAAAAGAAATTTCCTAGCGCAAACAATTAAGCAGCGGGACTACTAACCTTCAAAAGTTATAGGTGCTTCATCACTGGAGGTTTTTAAGAAGAGACTGGGCAGCCACTTGTCTGAAATGCTATAGGATTTCCTGCTTCAGCAGAGGGTTGGACTAGAAGACCTCCAAGGTCCCTTCTAATTCTAGATAGATAGATAGATAGATAGATAGATAGATAGATAGATAGATAGATAGATAGATAGATGATAGATGATAGATAGATAGATAGATAGATAGATAGATAGATAGATAGATAGATAGATAGATAGATACCCTGTTTCCCCCCAAATAAGACATCCCTTGATAATAAGACCAATCAGGCTTTTGAGTGCATGGCAATAAGCGCTTATTTCAGGGTTCAAAAAAATATAAGACAGGGTCTTATTTTCGGGAAAACATGGTTGGTAGGTAGGTAGGTATAGATAGATAGATAGATAGATAGATAGATAGATAGATAGATAGATAGATAGATAGATAGATAGACAGACAGACAGACAGACAGACAGACAGACAGATAGATAAGTATGGATGGAAGATAGGTAGGTAGGTAGGTAGGTAGGTAGGTAGGTATGGATGGAAGATAGGTAGGTAGGTAGGTAGGTAGGTAGGTAGGTAGGTAGGTAGGTAGGTAGGTAGGTATGGAAGATAGATAGATAGATAGATAGATAGATAGATAGATAGATAGATAGATAGATAGATAGATAGATAGATAGATAGATAGATAGATAGATAGATAGATAGATAGATAGATAGATAGATAGATAGGTAAGTAGGGATGGAAGATAGATAGATAGATAGATAGATAGATAGATAGATAGATAGATAGATAGATAGATAGATAGATAGATAGATAGATAGATAGATAGATACCAGGCAGTTTTGAAATAAAATCGTTTTTTGTTACTTCTTTTGTAATATTCCATTTTGAAATCAGTGTCAGAAAGTTCTGAGGATGGACCTATTATTTCTCTCCATTAATGCTTGTCAAATCAGAACTTGTCAAATCATCAATGGAGCAGTGCTGATTTCCCTATTCATCCTTGATTCATTGGAAGATGATTTATCCTCCGGTGAACGTTGCAATGCTTTAGCAGCAGTGTTAGATGCAAAAAATTTAAAAAATTGGATACTGATCTTCCCTAGGATTATTTTCCTCCCTTTGTGGCTATTGTGGAAGCTTTCGATTCGAGAGGTTGGTTGCCTGCTATTCTAAATTGGGTGATTTAAGAACGAGCTTATTATCTGCACGAGCCTGTCAGACGGAAGTGCTTTCCAACATGGCTATAGATCGGTTCAACCACCAATATACGAAGTCAATACACAACTTGCTGATTTTTAAGCTTAACCAAGTGTAGAAAGTTAGCAGCCACCCCTCTCCTAGACGAATGAAATACTTTGAGAAATATTTAAAAAAGCAGAATGTTAGATTTCCCCTAAAAGAGGAATGGAAATCTTAAAGGAAAAGAAGGCATTGGCATCCTTCAGTCTTAAGAGACTCTGGTATCGTGCTCTGGAAAGAGGTCCTAAAACAGCATCTGGTGTGACTAAAAAGGGCAATTCGAGAGTGGCAATCCCTTCCACACTGAGGGCAGATACATTCCGTCCCCTGCCCAGCCCCCAGATTTCGCCGGTTCTGGGACTGCCTCTTTGCCTCAAGTGTCTCTTCGAATTGGAGAAGGCCATGCTGCGTCTTTAGCCTCCAAGCTGAACGATCGGAGGTCAAGGTTTCCCAGTCGTTAATGTCCATTCCCAGGGCCTCTAGGTCCCTCTTGCAGATATCCTTATATTGCAGCTGTGGTCTCCCTCTGAGGCACTTTCCCTGCACTAATTCTCCATACAGGAGATCTTTCGGAATCCGACCATCAGCCATTCTCACGACGTGCCCCAACCAGCGTAGACGTCGCTGTTTCAATAGTGTATATATGCTAGAAATCCCAGCACGTTCCAAGACTGCGCGATTTGGAACTTTGTCCTGCCAGGTGATGCCAAGAATACGTCGGAGACAGGGCATATGAAAAGTGTTCAACTTTCTCTCCTGCCGTGCGTAAAGGGTCCAAGACTCACTGCAGTACAAGAATGTGCTCAGGACTCAGGCTCTATAAACCTGGATCCTTGTATGTTCCGTCAGCTTCTTATTAAGCCATGCTCTCTTTGTAAGTTGGAAAAGAAGAAAGAGCAACAAAGATGATTAGGGGACTGGAGGCTAAAACATGAAGAAAAGTTGCAGGAACTGGATATGTCTACTTTAATGAAAAGCAGGACTAGGGGAGACATGATAGCAGTATTCCAATATCTCAGGAGCTGCCAACAAAGAAGAGGGAGTCAAGCTATTCTCCAAAGCACCTGAGGGCAGGACAAGAAGCAATGGGGGGAAACTAATCAAGGAGAGAAGCAACTTAGAAATAAGGAGAAATATCCTGACAGTGAGAACAATTAATCAGTGGAACGACTTGTCTCCAGAACTTGTAAATGCTCCAACACTGGAAGTTTTTAAAAAGAATTTGGATAACCATTTGTCTGAAATGGTATAGCAGGGGGTTGGACTAGAAGACCTCCAAGGTCCCTTCCAATTCTGTTATTCTGTTAAGAAGAAGAAGAAAGAGGAGAAGCTGGATAAAGGCAGACGGTGTCATTTTCAGCATCTACACCACAACCACATCTATGAGAAAGAGAAACTCAGAGCAGGACAGTTCCCTGCCCCAGCCAGATATTAAGCGGAGGACAGCTTTTAGAAATGCAGATTTGGTATAATCCATTCAAGACAGGATCTTTTGAACAAAGGCAGAATTAGGCAGAATGGTAGGATCAGCCCTCGCTCAAGATCCAAACCAGGAAAGCTATTAAGACGCAATAGGAATTGCGTCTTCAGGACACAAGCCTCCACATTACATCACCTCAGAGAGTCCAGGTTTCAATCAAACTGAATTCAGACAAGCTAAAAGGTTAGCTATGACCCTTGCATAGCCCCATGGGAGTCTGACAACCAATAGAATACATGTTCTTGCACAGGAACAGGAAGCTCAAGGGCAAGGGCCAAGAGAGGGTATAAATACCTCTCTCTCTCCACTCCATGTGGTCAGATGCCCAAGACCACGGGGTCCTGTTCACCAATAAACCATCTTTCCAATCAGCCTCCAAGTTTTCAGTGTCTTTCTCCCAGCTTGGAACTGAACCAGATGGAAATTTCTTCCAACACAAGGAAACACCCCGAAGGAACAAAAATCAAGTCTGTCAACTAACAACAACAAAAAAAGAAGAAGAAGAAGAAGAAGAAGAGGCTTATTTGACCGTCTCAATAACTAGTCCAGGGGTCAGCAACCTGCGGCTCTGGAGCCGCATGTGGCTCTTTCACCCCCCCTCTGCTGTGGCTCCCTGTCACTCAAAATATGCATCACAACCGCCAATGTGCGACATCCGCCAGCATGCAATTTATTGAGCTTTTCACACACACACACACCTTTGTAGGCCAACCATGGATAAATCCAAGAAAATAAAAATTTCAGAAGAAAACAGAACGTTTAACTCAACTACATATGCTAGTTTTGTGGCCGCTCAAGAAACAGTCAGGCATGGGAAGGGTTTTGTGGCTCCCGGTGTTTTCTTTTCTGTGGGAAACGGGTCCAAATGGCTCTTTTGAGTGTTTAAGGTTGCAGACCCCTGAACTAGTCAAATGGGGGGGGGGAGAGAATTGACCAAACTCACAGTACTGTGTGAATGTGACTGCTAACTTGGTAACAGTTCTAGTCGCGGCTTTTAAACCATTAAGATAGCTGTGATAACACATGTATAAAAGGTTCTCTAATGTAAACAATTGGAACGGCTTTCTGTTCCGCTGTTTTCAGATAGCAAAGCGGCACTGTATTCGTTTTTGCAAAATGTTAGCCCTACAGAAACAAAACCGCGCCATCTGATCTCTGCGCGAATCACAGCTTCAGCGATTTCTTTAATGAGGGGGGAAACTACAGATAATAGTTCAGATTTTTCTTTTTTTAAATCCAGGTTAATGCCTGCAATTATACGAATAGTGTAGCCACTTACGGAAGCACCGGTATGGCCTGGAATTGCTCATACGGAGGTGCCTAAGGCTGCCTTCCGAAGAAATACAAATACCAATACTGTAATTAATTCTGGTTGAAAAGGGAAATTACTGAATGAATTATGAAAGAGAGGTGAAAAAGGGGATGTCATGTCATGATGGAAACCAAAAGCGACAAATTCTATGCTGTAATTCAAATCTAATTCCAGGTCAGTGATTTTGTGTTTTTTTTTTTTAAAGCACATTTTAAATCTTTTGTTCAGGAAAGACGGAGACAATTCAAAAGCTCAAAAGTATTTTGCATACAATGTCGCAAGTGGCCCTTGATTACTTATTAGCATTTGAACTCTGCAAGGAAAGGAGGCCAAGCGGTGTTTCAACCTTCAATGGAAGCCAATTGTGGCTGTTAATTTTGTGACGTTCCTTTTCCAACCAACTACGAAGGGGGCGAATGGATTGCTGAGCAGAGCAGCTCCATCTCTCTTTGATTTATCTGCATTGGGATTCAAGTCTTCCTCATCTGCATCAACAGAGGGATAGAATCAAGACCACGTGAAGTGTTAATACCACTTTGTAAGGTCTTGGTAAGGCCACACTTGGAATTCTGCATCCAGTTTTGGTCACCACAATGTAAAAAAGTTGTCGAGACTCTGGAAAGAGTGCAGAGAAGAGCAACAAAGAAGATTAGGAGACTGGAGGCTAAAACATACAAAGAACAGTTGCTGGGACTGGGTATGTCTATTCTGATGAAAAGAAGGCCTAGGGGAGACATGATAGCAGTGTTCCAATATCTCAGGGGCTGCCCCAAAGAAGAGGAGTCAAGCTATCCTCCAAAGCACTAGAAGGTAGGACAAGAAGCAATGGGTGGAAACTAATCAAGGAGAGAAGCAACTTAGAACTAAGGAGCATGTGCAGGTCCATTTGAAAGCTGAGTAACTACTCAACCACATTCAACTCTACCGTCAGATGTTATGTGCAAGACCACTTCAACTCTGAAAAGGTTTCAGAACAGAGATAGGATTCAGACAGTTCTATCTGGTTCAGGCGAACTGGTAGCGCCGACTGAGGTAGGCCCTGCCCACCCGTCCGGATGTAATGACGTCCTATTTAGCCACGTTTTGGAGGCCATGCTAATACGTGGAAGGTGTGCGCATGAGCAAAGAGCATGCACGGAAGGCTGAGCATTCGTGGAAGGTGGGCTTGGGCGAGCGAAGCGAGTACACGCATGAGCGCTCACATTTGCGAACCGGTAGGGAAAGTAAGTGAATCCCACTTCTGTTTCAGAGAGACCTTCTCCTGACCATTTTGTGGGAAACACCAGTTGATCTAATAGAATCAATAAGGCCTCAGTGGAAAAAACAGGCCCTAAAAAACTACATGAAGCAAAGCTTTAGACAGAAAGATTTCAAAGTGTATCAGAACTATTTGTAATCCTGCTGAGCCGTTGCTGTGAAATGTGATTTTTGCAACGTACGTAGTTTTGAAATATATTTGGACGTAGTAGGAGGAAACCGCGAGAAATAAGGAACTGAAAGTAGCCGATGGATAGAGGTTTGAGATTAACATGGGTATCTGTGGAGACAGTCTGTCAGTAAGAAAGAACAAGGAAGTAAGTTGTGAAATGAGTGCAGAAAAGAATCTCTTGGCATGAGTTCAGGGCCACTGGCCATAGCTACTCCTTGTTGGACTCAGCTATGTCTGTCAGTGGTGAAATACAAAGGTTTTTACTACCAGTTCTGTGGGCCTGGCTTAGTGGGTGTGGTGTGGCTTGGTGGGCGTGGCAGGGGAAGGATACTGCAAAATCTCCATTCCCACCCTACTCCAGGGGAAGGATACTGCAAAATCCCCATTCCCACCCCATTCTGGGGCCAGCCAGAGGTGATATTTGCTGGTTCTCCGAACTACTCCAAATTTCTGCTACCGGTTCTCCAAAAACTGTCAGAACCTGCTGGATTTCACCCCTGATGTCCATGGACCTCACTGCAATGGGTTATTCATATAAATTGTGTTATGATAGTTATTCATGTTCATGAAATTGTTCATAAAATAAACCTCTGAATCTTAAAGTAAGAATTGTTTGTTGTATTGCTGTCTCCTGTTTCTTTTATTGGGATATTTTTTTAAAAAAAATATTTTTATTATAACACAATATGACAAACACAAAACACAAAACATACATACATACATACATACACTCTCTTTTTACAGCTATTCCATGGTGGTCATCTTCTAATATTTATGTTCTCCCCCAATTCCCTTTATACTATTCCATTTTCTTGTTCCTTTCTCTTTTAATTACATTATACGTCTTAACAATCCTACTGATTTTATACATTCTATACATTGTCATATTCGTTCTTTCCATTTTCAACTTCATCCCTATTTTTTATTATCCATTATTTCTAGTCTCGAGCCAATTATACCATTTGTTCCAGATTATATAATATTCCGTATCTTCTTTTTCTTTGAGCTCTTTTGTTAATTTGCCCATCTCGGCACATTCTAGGATTTTTTTTTTTTATCAATTCTTCTTCTGTTGGTATGTTTTCCCTTTTCCAATTTTGTGCTTATAATATGCGTGCGGCTGTTATAATATGTAAAACCAAATTTTTTTTTTTCTTTGGTGTATTTTTCGGTAAATATTCCTAATAGGAATGTCTTATTGGGTTGCCACAAAGAAGAAGGAGTCAAACTATTCTTCAAAGCTTAACGCACTGTAAGCTGCCCTGAGTCTCCGGAGAAGGGCGGCATATAAATCAAATTTAAAAAAAAAAAAAAGCACCTGAGGGCAGAACAAGAAGCAATGAGCGGAAACTAATCAAGGAGAGAAGCAATTTAGAACTAGGGAGAAATTTCCTGACAGTTAGAACAATTAATCAGTGGAACAACTTGCCTCCAGGAGTTGTGAATGCTCCAATACTGGAAGTTTTTAAGAAGAGATTGGATAACCATTTGTCTGAAGTGGTGTAGGGTTTCCTCCCTAAGCAGGGGGTTGGACTAGAAGACCTCCAAGGTCCCTTCCAACTTTGTTATTCTATTCTATTCTATTCTATTCTATTCTATTCTATTCTATTCTATTCTATTCTATTCTATTCTTGGAATATTTTTATGACCATTCCAAAGCAGTTATCTTCATCCAGTTGCTGAATTTTCAGATAAATTCCAATGTCCTGGTTGAGATCATTCAAGGTTACAACAGTTTTTTTAGTGACCCCTCAAAGTTACTGAAAAAAAATGTTTTTAAAACTTACGACCATCCCCATCGTCACGTGATCAAAATTCAGATGCTTGGCAACTGACTCATATTTATGACGGTTGCAGTTGTGCCCGGGGTCACGTGATCTCCTTTTTATGACCTTCGGACAAAGGAAAGTCAACAGGGAAGCCAGATTCACTTAACAACCAGGTTACCAACTTAGCAACGTAGCAGGGATTCAACTGCTAGTGGCTGCTGCAATTAAAAACTGGGGAAAGGAAGGCCATACACTAGGACAAAATTCACTCATCCACTGTCTCACTTAGCACCAGAAATTTTGGGCTCCAAAATTGTGGTCGTTTAGTTGAGGACTACCTGTATTTACACTTTCTTCGTATAAGACGCAATCCGTTTGAAAAAGGATGCATTATTTTAGCCGCTACACAATTCTCCCTCCAAATCAATGTGTGTTAATATTATGTTTAGCATGAACTAGATTGTTTTCCCCCAACACCTGGGATACAGAAAGGAAGTTTTGTCAAAAACTGCACAGAATGGCTGTAAACTGATTTTAACAGATTAACGGAGTTGGAAGGGACCTTATAGGTCATCTAGTCCAACCCCCTGCTCAAGCAGGAGACCCTACACTGTTTCTGACAGATGGCAGTCCAGTCTCTTCTTGAAAGCCTCCAGTGATGAAGCTCCCACAACTTCTGAAGGCAACTTCTGTTCCATGGGTCAGAAAATTTCTCCTTATCTCCAGGTTGAATCTCTCCTTGGTCAGTTTCCATCCCTTATTCCTTGTCTGGCCTTTGGGTGCTTTGGAAAATAGCTTCACCCCCTCCTTTTTGTGGCAACCCCTCAAATATTGGAAGACTGCTCTTGTGTCTCCCCTGGTTCTTCTCTTCTCTAGACTAGAATAAACTTCTTGAAAGCTTCCAATGATGGAGCTCCCACAACTTCTGAAGGCAACTTCTGTTCCATGGGTTGACTGTTCTCGCTGTCAGAAAATTTCTCCTTGTCTTGTCAAAACGATGTCACGATCTCGGAAGTGTTTCGAGGGAAACTGCTTAATTCTTTGCATTCCTGGGAATTAACCATTGCGGTTGTCCCGCTGTGACGTCCTTGTTCACAGACGGTGGGTAGTCTTTCATTCCGAACTGGAAGACAGTCTTGGCTTTGCGGGAGGAACTCGGGACGACAATGAGTATTTCTCTGCTGGATGAGAGATCTGTTAATTCGGGCTGCGGGATAGGAGAGAAGTTCGGTGCGTTCACGGTAAAAGGGTAGATGTTTCCTTCCCAAAGACGGGTGGGGATGTTGACCATTGTAGATGTTTGATTCTTTGCAAGTTGTTCTCTCAGCAGAAGTGGTGGCCCCTGATGAAAAAAATAATGTGCTAATATTAGTGTTCTGACCTAGGCTTCCCAAAAAAAAAGCACAAAGCAGAATCCTGGTCCCGACAAAACCCCTTTTATTAAACAAACGGTGAATTCCTCTCCTTCACCTTCAGCAAAGTCATTCAAGGGAGAATTGACAGTCACAGACCTTATCTGGCTTGGAGAGCTGCCAGGCCGATATCTTCAAAACTTGGCAAGAAATCTCTGAGAGTCATAAACTAATTAAGCGAATTAATTGTCTCCTGCAAACTCCACTCTCCTTTCGCTCCTCTTTTATTCCCTCTGGGAGGGGCCGTTCACCGTCCCCCTGTGGCCTTACTCCCAAGTCGACCCTTGTTCTTTAGCTGTTCCCTTCGTCTGGCAACTCTGCTCATTGCACACCCTAGGAACAGGCTCCAGCTGTTCTCCTACCTCACTGATGTCTGACTCTGAAGGCAGCTGATAGATGGCATATGGCCCTGGCCCTCTCTCTGCCTCCAACACAGAGCCCTCATCAGAGCCTTCCCCAGACTCCAGGACTGGCCCATGTTCCTCCCCAACCTCTTCACTGTCCGAATCTGCTGCCAGCTCTGCTGGCTGCTGGCGGGCCACAACAATTAGCTGGTTAATCAGTTGGGAAAATGCTGCGTTTTGCTATGAATTCTACAGCAAAGAAACAAACATTGCATTTGTGTAACTAACACAAATTATTCCGAGTTCACCTGAGCTGCATGTTCTTTTTCAACCGGTGGTTATATTTCCCTTGCCCAATTCTTTTGAAAATCAACCCCAAGAATTGTTTCTCTCTTACGCAAATCTAGATCCACGGTAACCCAAGGAGAGATATTCAAATTCTGCGACCCAGGATCAGTAACAGTAACAGAGTTGGAAGGGACCTTGGAGGTCTTCTAGTCCAACCCCCCTGTTCTCATAGAAGATGTATAATATTTCTGATAGGTGGTTGTCCAACATCTTCTTAAAAGCCTCCAGTGCTGGGGCACTCATAATCTCCGAAGGCAATTCGTTCCACTGGTTAATTGTTCTCTCTGTTGGAAATTTTCTCCTTAGTTCTAGGTTGCTTCTCTCCTTAGGTAGTTCCCATACATTATTTCTTGTCCTGCCTACAGCTGCTTTGGTAAATAAGTTGCCCCCCCTTCCTTGTAGCATCCCTTCAAGTATTGCAAGACTGCTATCCTGTCTCCCCTGATCCTTCTCTTCACTAGACTAGCCATGCCCAGTTCCTGCAACCGTTCATCGTATGTTTTAGCCTCCAGTCCCCTCATCATCCTGGTTGCTCTTCTCTGCACTCTTTCTAGAGTCTCAGCATCTTTTTTATAGTGTGGTGACCAAAACTGGATGCAGTACTCTAGGTGTGGTCTTACTAAGTAGAGAGGTACTAGTACTTCACGTGATCTTGATTTTATCCCTCTATGAATGCAACCTAGGATAGCATTGGTTTCATTAGCTGCTGCCGCACACTGCTGGCTCATATTTAAATTCATCACAAACCATGATTTGAAGTTGGTTAACTTACCATTATGTTTCCCAACTTTTTCTACGGAGATCTCTTTCATTCTGTCCCTGCTAGTATTGAAGTCACTGTCGCTGCATTCACTGTCTCCTTTCCCACTGTCTTCTCCGCTCACTCGATCCAGACCCGAATAGCTACAGCACAGGGAACAGAGACAGAAAGGTCAGCATCTTTGCCTGCCAACATATCATGATTAAATTTTCAGGGATCAAAACCTGTAAAGCAGAAGTAAGTATTGGGGGTGCCTTCCAGATGGTTTAGATCATGGGTGTCAAACTTAATTTCATTGAGGGCTGCATCAGGGTTGTGTTTGACCTTGGGGTGGGGGGTAAGTGTGGCTGGAGTTGGCATGACCAGCTTGACATCACTTGTGTCGGGGGCACTTGTGGTGGAGTGGGTGGGGCTGGGGGATCCTCTTTCAGCCCTCAGCCAGCAAAAACGGCCATGTGTGGCTCTCCCGGTCTCCGTTTTTGGCTGCAAAGGCCTCCTGCAGCCCTCTGCCAGAGAAAACAGCCCTCCTGGGCTCCGTTTTCAGCCATGACAGCCTCCTGCAACCCTCTGCCAGAGAAAATGGCCCTCCTGGGCTCCGTTTCCGCTGGCAGAGGGCTGCAGGAGGCTGTCACGGTCAAAATGGAGCCCAGGAGAGCTGCACACAGCCATTTCTGGCCACGTTGCCACATTTCTGGCCTCTGGTGGGCCTCAGAGGGGGTGG